>NW_022631054.1:4078364-4521857 GCF_010015895.1 Lontra canadensis
GAGGTCTGCTTAGCCCTGCTGCTTTTGCCCTCAGGAGTGTCTGTGGCTGAGTTTATATCCCTCATTGCAGAGAGGTGGTGAGGGTTAATGACAGGGAACCCCTGATTGAGCACCTACTATGCGCCAGGCCCTGGGGCGAGACAGAGATGAATGAGATGCAGCCTCCAATGACAACACAAAGGGTATCGCTGACAGAACATGATTAATTGCAGAAGGGACCTACCCCGACAGCAGCCGGGCTGCAGTATGCAGGCGGGGGAGCCCTGCTCTGAGCCGGGAGCCCGCATCTCAGGTGCTGGGAGGCAGGTCTTGTTCATTCATCCTGCAGATATTTCCTGAGCGCCTACTATGTGCCAGGCGCCTTTCCAGGTGCTTGGGGCTGTCTCTGGAAACAAGGCAGAGAAGGCGTCTGCTCCCACGGAGTTTAACATTCTGAGCAGATGACGAGGAATAATGATGTAAAACCATAATAAGCTCATTTCTGGTGGCAAGTGCTCTCTAGACAATGAAAAAGGCTGACGGGGCTGAGGGAGGCATTGCCGGATATTGAGGTCAGAGGAGGCCTCCCAGAGTAGGTGACAATGAACGGTGACCTGCACTGGGAGAAGGAGCCAGCCATCCAGGTTCTGAAGGAAGGGTGTGCCAGGTTGCACAAACAGCCTGAACCCCGAATGTGGCTAGTGGGGTGGCCTGAGCCAGGGAGGTGGAAGATGTTGAGGTCAGAACACAGACCCTGGACCCTGGATGAGGGAGGAGAGAGGGGAGGGGACGGTCATAGTTTCCAGGTCTCCATGGCGACCCTACCCCCTTCTCGGAGTGCTTCTCTCCTCTCCTGTTTGCCTCTCTTTGTCCCTCCATCAGCGTCCCTTCCTGTTTGAAGGGCCTGTGGACATAGTCGAGGGCCACAGCTAGCTTCTAGAGTCTCTCTAACCCTAGCCCATTCCCCGCCTCACCTCCCGCGGCCCCTCCTGGACACCGTACCTCTAGTTCTTTCACTCCTCTCTGCCTTTGCCCAGGCTGTGCCCTCTGTGTGGAATTCCTTTCCCTGTTTCAGCTCGGCCAGGGAAGGCTGACAGTCCCTGTTCGAGTCCCTGGGTCCTCATGCTCCCTGTCTTTGAGCACGGACACAGCACGTTAGAATCCCCGATTTTCCACGAGGAGTGAGGGCTTATTCGGAAGTGTGTCTGTTGAGGAATCAAAGAAGATGACCCTTTTTTGGTCAATGGCTCTGAAGCTTCCGGAGACAGAGATGGCTGGCTGGGGTCACAGCTGTTGGCTTCCCGGGATCTCCCTCCGATTCCCTCCAAGGTGGGAAGGGGAGAGAAGAGGATTGCTTGTTTGTCTCTCCCTCTCCCGTGGGGGGTACCCAACCTAGTGACCTAGGCTGGGGGTGGAGCGGCTCCTGGCTCAGGAGTCTGTACTTCTGTGCGCCAGGAAATGACTTTGGAGATGCTCTGTCAAGCACAAGATATAAATTGTAGGCAGTTTTTAAACGTTTGGAGAGATTGCTTTTTGAGTGGCAACTTGCATCTGTGCACATCGGGAGGGGGCGGGGCAGGGAATCATCGACAGTTTTCTATTTTCTCTCCTCCCTGAGGCTCAGGCCCTTCTTAGCCCAGCAGGACCCCATGGAGGCCCAGAGTAAGAGGTAGGTGCTTTGGACACAGTGGGGGATTGATGGGGGGGTGTCCGGGTTCCGCCCGTGACCTGGCACTGCTGGGATCTGGGCGAGGGGCTGGCAGGCTTGGCAGGGAGTCGGGGGACAGGCCAGCGTATAACAGGCGTATCTGCTTGTGGGCCATGCCCACTCCTGCTCCCCACTCCCCTCTACCCCGCCCCCCACCGGTCCAAACAAGAGAGGCTCAGGGGCCTGGCTTTCAAGGCTTCTCTGCTACACTGACTTTCAGGTTATGGATTCTATCACATTGTCTTCCATCTCCACCGTCGAATCCCGCAGAGGCCCTGGCTTGGCATACGCATCTGCATTTTCTAGATCTTCCAGGGCCATAGGCTGGGTTTCTGCATTCTGGCCATGGGGGCTGCTGGGGGTTGGGGAGATAATCTGTCAACCAGGGTGATTGCCATGGGGCCAGCTGCTGACCTCAGAAACAATTATTCCTTTGTTTCTTTTTTCATTCATTCATTCATTCATACCAGAACTTTCTGTCTCAGTAACATAGGAGTGATAGGAATGAGGTATGAACTCAGAGGGGTGATGGGAAGATTTGAATGGGACCGGCCCTGGTGAGGACCCCGGGATGTTTGCTGTTTTACCCTGTGACTGCTGGTCTTGGTGAGGGAGGGGCTGTCAAGGGAGACTGCGCTGCTCTGATTCCCTGACCCTGTGACTGGCCCAGGGAGGTGGACAGAGGACCTGCAGCTAGACTGGGTCCCTCCCTGGCAGGGGTCGCTCTTGCTTTGCTCACCACCAAATCCCAGGCCCCAGGTGGGCCTGTCACATAAGAGGCACTCAGTGAGTGGTTTTGAATGACTGACCCATAGCTAGATACCCTGTCCAGCCACCTCCCCATCAGGAACCCTCCAACAGTGTTTGTGAGTTGCATTTCTATAGAAAGGAGGAGGGGCTGATAGCCAGAGGAGCAGGTGGGCTGGAGGGAGGCTTGCCCATGGTTCAGTGCAGATGGCAGGGGAGTGGAGAGAGGGGCACGGGACTTTAGAAGAGCTCACCCCAGGGGGTAGGAGAAGCTGAGCCCAGAGGAGTTCGAGTAACCACAGACACTATTTCCTTCAGGGAGCAGAATGGGATGGGATGGGAGGTTGAGGTAGTTTACCCCTATCAGCCTCGGTTTCTTCCTAGTGAACTTGAATGGCAGTTCAAGTTGAGAGTGGGGGCAGGGTGGGGCGCTGAGGCCTCTGGGGTGTGTTTGGGACGGTACTCTGGAGACAGGGATCGGGGTGGGCCTGCCCGTTAAAGCCCACCAGATGCTCTGCTTAGAAGAGACTAGGGAGCCCAGTCTGAGGGGGGAGACCCAGCTTTGTTTTCAGGGAGCTCCAGTCTGCCCAGGAGACCCCGTTCTGTTCTCAGCTTGCCCCAGTCTGAGGAAAGACATTGCAGAAACCTCCCTTCTCTTCCCTCTCCTGGCCTCTCCCCTTCTCTCTTCTGGGGCCCAGTTCCAATTCCAGCACCCAGGAAGTGGGTGCTATGGACAAAATGTCCACAGCTGAGCGTGAGGACTTTTGAGTTAGTGCTAGCGGGCCTGGTGGTCGGGCCCCTCCGTGCTCCTCCCCGTGACCAGCTCCTGCTGGTCCCCTTGAGGGATCTTTCTGTCTTTCGTGCTCCTCCTTGACCAGACTTCTCAGTAAGACTCTCCCTGCTGCCTGGGACATGAGGGGACCTGTGAGGTAGCTTCTAGGGGACTCCTCTCTGGGGGCAGCAGGCTCCCGAGGATGCGTAGGGCTGGCCTGGGGACAGCTGTCTTGCGGTCCCCACTCCCGAGCTGCCAAACTAGCCTGCTAGCTCCTTCATGGCAGGCAGGAGGGCTCCCCAAGGACATGGTCTCCTGGCAGGCACTGGGAGCTGGTTACCATTTGAGTTAATGCTCTTTAGAAGGAGCCAATGGGTCCCTCCGGGGCCTTTGGGGAGATTACAGATAGTATTCAAACCAATCCGCGCGCGTGCGAGAGAGAGAGAGAGAGAGAGAGAGAGAGAGAAGGTGAGCACACTATACCAGCCTTCTGAGACGGAAAGCCAGGAAAGTGGGCGAGGGCTGGAGGCAACCAGCACTGGGGTGAACTTGACAGAGAGCAAAGGATATACTCCCCGGCCATTGTTCCAGCAATGGTCTCAGCCTCACCCTGACCTACCTGGTAGGTTCTCTTAGCACGCCTAGTTGACAGATGAGGAACATGACCTCTGCGGAGAGGCTAAGTCATTTGCATAAAGGCACACAGCTCTTCAATGGTAGATCAGGGATTTGTACCTCGGCAGCCTGGCTTCGGAGCCTGGTTCTGAGCAGGGTCTGGAGCTAGCCTAGGAGGAGAATCCACCCTGGAGCTGGGATAGGGATCGAGGGCTGCTGGAGCCTGTGGCTGCAAAGAACACTGCCTGCTCCCCTTCGTGAATGACAGGCCTTTGGGGGACAGGCCAGGCTCACCTTTCTCTCTTTGGAGCCTCAAGGAACACTGGATCTGGGAGACAGCCACCTTTGCCCCTCCTGGTTCACCCCTGCCTGTCCTGAGAGCTGTTGTCTCAGATATCTGGGGAGGAGATGCTCAGGTCTGGGCTGTGGTTCTCCTGCTCTGGACTGGGGACGTCTTGGGGGTTGGAGATCACAAGGGCAGCTGCATCGGGAATTAGGTCCAGGGAGGCTCTATCTCCTGCTCCTGGGTCCAGATCCAACCTCTAGCTGGGCTGTGGGAAGTTACAAAACTCCTAAGCTAGAGCCCACCCCCAGGGTGGGTGGGCAATCGAGACCCAGAAGCAGTCAGAAGCATTCTCCTGAGACACTAAAGCCCCCTCTCCAGCTCTCTGGAACCCTAGGGTCTCAGAGGCCAGAAGTCCCAGTCAACTTTCTTGCGTAAACACTTTCCATGATTTTCCACTGCCTGCAGAATGAGGTTCAGTTTAGGCTTTATGTAAGTATGCTCCAAGATTCTTTTATCCCAGCTTCCTGGCTAGTGAGGGACAAGAGTTCTCAAGGAAAGAACCAGGTCCAAGGGCTGCGTGACTTTCTTAGGTCCTCTGACAGTCCTGCTGTGGGAGTGAGTAAAAGGGTACATTCATTCACCTTTTCCTCCTCTCACATGCAGGCTCAGGGCCTGGCCCAGAGAGTCTGGTTCCTCTGCATGGTTCCATTAGAAGAT
Source organism: Lontra canadensis (assembly GCF_010015895.1). Classification (NCBI taxonomy): domain Eukaryota; kingdom Metazoa; phylum Chordata; class Mammalia; order Carnivora; family Mustelidae; genus Lontra; species Lontra canadensis. The sequence continues at coordinate 4,083,189 of NW_022631054.1, forward strand.
GAATCCTTTCCTGACCTTTGCTCTGGGCTGGAATTTAGGATTTCTTCCTCTATACCTTTGGCAGGCCCATCCCTCAGAATCCTGCATCAGCCACGTATCTAACTGATGCATTGAAAAATTGCAAATTGCAATTTATGGGAGGTAAGCAAAATACAGCTTTATTTGTGTCTCTCGTTGTCCTTTTGAATTTTAGCCCCACAGCTTACTGGCTCCCTTTCAGGTTACAAGTCCTTTTTAAAAAGTCATTTTCAGGCATTAAACGGGTTTCAATTCCAAAATTAGAAAGTAGAGTCCCAGATAATAATCCCCATTTCAAATTTGATTTAATGTCAAATCTTTCCCTTCCCCAATCCAGAGCAGTTGACAGGCGATAGGGGACGGGAGTGATAAGGCTGCTGTTCATGACCCCTCCAGAGTTGGGAAAGGATGGGGAAGGAGTGGGTGCGGCAGGGAAATTCCTTCCTTGCTCTGGTCCTGCCACCCTTGGAGGCTGACTGGTGACCATGTCCTCTGCATCCCCTCAGCTCCTGGGTATCTACAGGTCTACTCCATACAGAACTGCTGTTGAGTCTCTGCTCTTCTGGAAGGACTTAACGGGCCGAGCCCTTTTCTCTCCCTTGCATCTGCAATTAACATGCGAACAACCTTTGGCCCCACAAGTTCTGGACTGGACGTACGTGCTACCCCCTGAACAGCTGTTTCTTTCTGCTACTTCTTTTTTTCCCAGATAGATTTTGGGCAGGAATTAGACCCCAGACTTGAGTCTTGGACCCCTCGCTCTTGGGCAGGTCATATCTGTTCCATCTTTGTTGCCTGTGTGAAAACTTGGTTTTTAAGCCCCTGTTCTATGTGGAAGAGGATGGTTCTGCCTCCTGCCTCTCACTAGAGGGTTGGCCATGGGCGACTCAGGGCCCACTGCGGGCAGCTGCCCACGGGCCCTGGCTTGGCCCTTCCCCACCCGCTGGCCAGCAGACTCACAAGAGAGAGTCAGTCTGGACAAACTAGTGAATCGTGAATCCCAGCTCCATTCCAAATAGGTGTGTGGCTTTGTGTCGTTGACTTCTTCGTGATTCCATTTTGTCATCTGCGACCTGGGGATAGTAGCGGTATGTCATAGATCGCCAAGTAAACGAGATAACCAGAAACAGCGCCATGGGCCTGGCACACAGTAAGTTCTCACTATCGTCCTAATCCTCGTCACCTGCTGTGAACCCGGGACCTTGGGAGGCACCAGGGGAATGGTTAAGAGCATAGGCTGCGATACTTGGAATGAGATCTGGTTAGAACCCAGCTCAAGGTTTGTGACTTCAAGCAAATTACTAACCTTTGAGCCTCAGTTTCCACGGCTGTGAACTGTAGCACTCAGCATCCCTGTTCCGCCTGAGGGCTGTGGGAGGGATTTACTGAGATAAAGTCTCTAATGTCCTGAGCTCAGGGTTTAGCCTGTAGCAGGCAATTGATAAAAGGAAGCTTCTGTATTCTGTTACTGATGGAGATAGATTTTTCTGGAGGTCTAGGAAGTGCCAGTCCTCACCAGTGCCCCTTTAAATCAGTCGCCTGCCCGGACTTATTGGTGCTGCTTTAATCACCAAGGAAACAGTGAAGGGACCCAGATATTCCCAAGAGGCCCTTGATTTATAATTACTGCCCCTCACAGGCAATAATCACTCCCTCCCCACCCCGTCCGTCCGGGTACTACATGTTGGAATGCGGCTCTGCATTGTCAAGAACTGGGAACTTCAGCCTCAAATTAAATACAAGCAGATAAATATCTCTCCTTTGTGTTTTTGTCCGAGTCTCCAAGCGGTCCTGGAGAACAGGGGAGCTGAGGGGGTGGGTCGGGGTGGAGAGCGCTCGGCTGACCTGCTAATGAGCAGTCTCATTTTCCTTGTCCTCCTCCTGCCAGAAGGACAGAAGAATTGTTTTTCTGTTTGGCAAGCCAGTATCAATATTGCCAGAGTGATATGAGGAAGAAAACAACCCGAGGCTTTATTAGTCTTCTGGTAACTTCAGAAAGCCCCACGGCTCGAGTTACGGCTCCCCTCCCACCTGGCCTCGGTCCCTCCCGCACACAGTAGCCCGGGGAGTCAAGCTGGACCAGCAACCACAGGTGGAAAAGCTCCTGAGAAACAAAGTCTATTGCCCAATCCTTCATACACATATAGCATCCTACAGAATCTTTTAGAAAGTGGACTCTCCTATGGAAATCTCAAACACAACAGATCAGGTGGAGACGTTTTGGTTGACGTGTGGTCAGTGAGGAAAGGCGTGGGAGCAGGAGACCAGTTTAAGGATATCCTACACCCCGGTCGGCCCTTAAATCCCCTTCGAGGAACCCCAGGGTTCTATGGCACCCGGTTTGAAAACTTTTGCAGTAAATGCCATTGTCCTGATTCTTTCTTTCTTTTTTTTCTTTTAAAAAGGTTTTATTTTATTTATTTAGCAGAGAGAGAGAGATCACAAGTAGGCAGAGAGGCAGGCAGAGAGATGGGGGGAAGCAGGCTCCCTGCTGAGCAGAGAGCCCGATGCGGGGCTTGAGCCCAGGACCCTGAGATCATGATCTGAGCTGAAGGCAGATGCCCAATGCACTGAGCCACCCAGGCGCCCCTGTCTTGATTTTCAACACCTGCTTTCGGGGAAGGAAATTTGGAGTTTTGAACTCAAGTTTTTTGAAACCTCCCAGAGGTTTGGGATGCTGCTTTGTTACCTCTCTACCCAGTGTGTGCGTGGGCACGAACTAAGAATGAACAGGACACCTGCTGCGTGTTTCATAAGAAATGATCAGGAAGATACCAAGCTTCTGAGTGGGTGGAAATCCACTTCTGGGAAGTGCCTTCTCCCTCACTGGGATGGTCAGTGTTTTCCCTCGGTGGGTGGCGGGAGCCAGTCTGTCATAGAATGTCTGTCACCCTCCCTTCTGGACTTGTCTTAGCCCTGGGCTGTTGGGGGCAGCTCTTTGTCGATTGCCAAGACAACTAATTGCTCTAAGTGAAGTCTCCTCACCTCTAACATAGGGAGAATCACCTGACCTAGGCTTTTTATGGGATTAAATCTGATCTTTTTTTATTTCTTTAAGTAAGAATCGTTTTTTTAAAAAGAAGTGAAAATAGGGGCGCCTGGGTAGCTCAGTGGGTTAAGCCTCTGCCTTTGGCTCAGGTCATGATCTCAGGGGTCCTGGGATCGAGTCCCGCATCAGGCTCTCTGCTCTGCAGGGAGCCTGCTTCCTCCTCTCTCTCTCTCTGCCTGCCTCTCTGCCTACTTGTGATCTCTCTCTGTCAAATAAATAAATAAAATCTTAAAAAAAAAAGAAGTGTAAATAATGGACTTCTTATTATGTGCTGGGAATCCTACGAGGGCCTGACAATCCTGTGATTCTATTATTAGCCCATTTTGCAGCTGAAGCAATTGAGACAAGGAGGTTAAATAATGTGTCTCATGTCACAGAGCTTACACAAAATTCCCACAGATGAAGAAGAGCTAAATGGGCCTTGGAGAAGAAGTTGGGGCTCTGGCTTCTCCTTTTACCCCTCCACGCCACATACTCCTAACATGTAGCTCAAACGTCGTGGGTGCTGGTCAACCCACTCATTTGATGACAAGGGAAACTGAGGCCCAGAGAGGCAAAGATTTGATCAAGGTCATTCAGCAATCCGGTGGCAGATCTGGTTCCTAAGCCCAGGTCTCTGGACTCCCAGCTGAGGGCCTTGTCCTTGGCTGCGCTGGGCAACATGGAGCATCATTCTGGCTACTTAGGATGATCTTCAGGCCTTTTTCATCCAGAACATTCCTGGGCCCTAGCTCTGCCCTTGGTGGGGCTGGGCTGGGCTGGGCTGATCTGGACTGGGCTCTCCTGTCAGGAATATTGAGCAGAGCCCTCCTTGAGGGGAGAGAGGTACCTCTAGGCAGCCCTCAGTTCAGGCTTTTCTTTTCTCTTTGAACCTCCCCAAGTTACAAACCACACAATTAAGGGCTGCCTAATAAGCCATCCATCTTGTCCCACAGAGAGAGAACCGTAGGCTTCTAGCCCGCTTCCTCCTCCTCTGGGAGGGGATCAATGCCTTATCTCAGCCGGGCCTGCATGGAGAGGAAGGAGGGAAATGAAAGCACTTAATTAAGGCGCAGAGGAGCGGAAAGGGAACACCGCGTCCTCCCTGGCTCCCTGCTCTCCCTTCACCTACCCCCCTCCATCTCCCCTCCCAGGGCAGTGGGCACAGTCCGAGGAGGCTGGTCTCCTCAGGGAAACAGAGGAGGAGGTGGTGAAGATGAGAAAGACTCTAGAAGGGCCCGCTGCTGTCTGCGCCTGAGCTAGAACTTGCCCCTAATGGAAATTTCCCACTCTGTACTGTCCACCCACCCCTGTCCCATGCAGGTCTGGCCATGACCATGAGCAGGGCGGTGGGTGGTGAGTGGCAAAACTGTCTCCTTGGGCCTGAATTTCTGGCATTAAAGTGTATTCCTTCAGGTAAGGAAAACCTTCTTGGCTCTCTCTCTATGTCTGTAATGTTGATAGAAGGGAGCTCCTCACGTGCTTGGGGGGAAGAGACTGGGCTCCATAATTTACATTTTCCCTTCTATGTTTCCCCTGGGCAGTGCCCAAAAAACAGTCCTTAGTGCGGCTAGGAAGGTGAGGGCCCACATGTGAAAGCATCCACATACTTGGAAAACCTGTCACCAGAATTTTCTGGGGCATTCAGAATTTTCCCCTTGAGGTTCTTCTGTGCCTCTGTCTTCTGTGATCTTGGCTGTTGACACCTGGACATCTTCTTCCTCCCTTGGCCCCTTGCTCCTTCTGTTCTGACTGATGTCAAATGGTTGACCTTCACAACCCCTATGGCCTCCTGGCCTAGAGATGGCCCTTGTCACTGGCTTCTCTGTACGTGACTCCTGTCACACCTTCATTGTATACACAGCTCCAAGACAGGGTGGGGGGACACCTTTGACATTCTGTGACCCTCGTGGTGGCCCTGCCTACCCACAGTGGGAGGACAGACAGGGTGAGAGCCATTCTCAGAGGACCCTGGGCCTGGACAGTTGAGCGTTGCTCTCTACCCTGGAGGAACCCCAACAAAGCCGTTGCCATAGATAGACTGGTTGGGTTTCCCCTGCATTCCTCTGCTGGAATCTAATCCCCGGTGTGATGGCCTTTGGAGGTGAGAGGTAGGGCCTTTGGGAAGTGATGAGGTAATGAGGATACCTTTATAAAACAGACTCCAGAGAACTCCCATGCCCCATCCGCCATGTGAGGACCCAGGGAGAAGATGGCTGCCTGGGAACCAGGAAGTGGGCCCTCACTAGGCACTGAAGATACTGGTGGCTTTATCTTGGACTTTGTAGCTTCCAGAATTTGTGAGAAATAAATGTCTGTATTTTTATTTTTTAAATTTTTAAAAATTTGTAAAATATTTATTTATTTATTTTAGAGAGAGCGAGCCAGCAAGAGAGAGCAGGGGTGGGGGGGCAGAGGGAGAGAGAGAGAATCTCGTGCAGACTCCAGGGAGCCTCACGTGGGGCTCGATCTCATGATCCTGCCATCATGACCTGTGCTGACACCAAGAGTTGGACGGTCCACCATCGGAGTCAGCCAGGCACCCCAGGTGTCTGTTGTTTACAAGGTACCCAGTGCAGGGTCTTCCGCGACAGCAGCCTGAACAGACCTGGATGGCAGTCCTGTTCTGCCCAGCCTGGGGAGGCCTGAGGACGTCTGCACTCTGTCTCTCCCTGCCTGCTCCGGGGACTCAGGGATGGCCACTTGGGTGAGCCAGCTGACTACTCCCATGGTAGACCGGCCACGGTGGGACCAGTGCAGGCCTCTCACTGGGAGCCAAGTGTTCTGAGATGACTTAATAATTCACTGTATGTTAACTGAGGTGATAGGAGGGGGTGTGGAGAGTGGACCCCACCCTGGGGGATGAGCCATGTCCAGTTTCTAAGTTAATTCGAGTATATACAGAGTTGTGGTCCCCTGTGGGCCACCCCCAGGTGTGACTTTGGTGCAGTTGTTGCTGGAATCAACCCTCCTCCCTGTGAGCTTAGTTTCCATCCTGGGGGTTGGCTCAGCCATCCCTCCTTGGATCTCCTGGGTCTGGGTTTCTCCCTCGAGGTGGCCACTCCTGACTCTCATCTGACATGGTCTGCCTGCTTCCTGATAAGCCGGCCAGGGGCCTTGCTGCGCTCTGCCTGTTTCTGCCCAGGGGCCATCTTGTATCGGGCATGGTCTGGGCCTTGCTTGGAGTCTACACATGAGGTCCTCCGTCCCCCACCCCACCCAGAGCCAATTTGGTAGCTTAGAATCAGAGTGAGATAACACCCACCCTTGGAGGCGAGCCCTGAGCAGCAGGGTTTAGGAGCAGGTGGATGAATATTGTCCCCTTCCAACTTCGATGTGCTCTATACAGCTCCTCTCCTCCAAAGGTCTGAGCAGGGTGAGTCCCAGCTGCCCACAGCAGTGGCTGATCTGATTGTGCACCCTTGTATTGGATTTCCATCCTTCTCTCCAGCCCCCAACCCCCACTCCTACTCCCTGGGATGCTTTTCAAAATAAACACTTGAATGCAGACTCTTCTCTAAGACTTGACTTTCGTGGGGCAGAGAGAAGGGATCAGGGCTGGGAGGTACAGAAGCTCAGGCTCTTCCTTTAAGTATGGGCTATATTTGCTTCCTCTGCCCAGAGTGTACCATTTCCGTGCTTTTATTCCTGTGGTTTTTATTCCCATGTCTAACTGTGTTTGTGCCGAGTCTCCCAAAGCAACGATTGCTGATTTGCCTTAGAAGATCTTCTATAGCAGTGGAAAGGATTTTAAAATATTCAGTTGATTTAGGCAGCAACAAGAACATCTTCTGGCCTGAGTGCTGTCTGCAAGTCTCCTGCTTGTTAGAGTAACTTTCCTCTATGATTGATTTCAGTTTCCATTTGCAAATGTAACCACCACCTGTGTCTTCTCCCTGTGACTGGATTTCTCCGTCATGTTGCCACATCGAGGCTGCCCCAGAACTTCAGAGCCGGTGGGGCAGCGGCAGGGCGGGGGGGGGGGGTAGGTTCTATTCTCAAATCATCCAGCCAGCCCTCCCCCAGACAGGTTGTACATTTCTGAATTTTGTTGCCAATTTCTAACCCAAATCATTTACCCAAATCATTTGCCCTGATCTGCCTCAATTTCTGCCCATTGATATGTTGCTGATTGTTGCATGTTCCTACCCATGACTTAGTTTCCTGTTTTTTTCAAGGAGATCCTTGGGGATTGCACTCGGCTCAGCAGGCTGGGTGATGGCTAGAGCCTTTCCTGCTGGGAGGCTCTGGAAAGAAGAAGCTCAGCCTGAGCTTCTTAGATACAGTCTCCAGCTGCTCCTTCTCATAAAGAACCAGCATGTAGGCTATTCTCTTCTTCCCAATCTCCTGCCTGTTGAGTCCTTAGCTCCCAGGCCCCATGACAGAGACCGATTGTGTGCCATGCATTCCTGTGTTCCCCAGCCTTCCTTGTGGTTAGGTTGGGGCCATGTGATTGGTTCTAGCTACTGAGATGGGGGGCAGAGCTGAGGGAGTTTTTCCAGGATGGCACTTGAGGACACCCATGAAATTATCCTGTCCCTCCCCCCCCTTTTTTCCCTCCTGTGGCGACAATGGGAACCATAGCTTGAGGATGGCAGTGTTGCATGACAGGAGCCTGGGTCCCTGAGTTGCTCCTGGAGGAGAGTCACTTGATACATTGGGGTAGGCAGAATTTTAGTCCCTATGCCCTTTGTCTATGATGTTATGTCTGTGAATAAATAGACATCCATTACATGGCAAAAAGGACTTTGCAGGCATAATTCTGATCAGATGGCCTTAGATAGGGAGATTATCCTGGGTTATTTGAAGAAACCCACTGTAGTCACACTAGTCCTTGAAAGCAGCAGAAGAAGGCAGAGAGACATGGGGAAGGGAAGTCAGAGATTTGTAGGGTAAAAAAGACTTGGTGTGCCATTGCTGGCTTTTTGAAGATGGAAGAGACCATGAGCTAGGGAATTCAGGCAACCTCTAAAAGCTGTAAATGACTCCTGGCCAACAACCAGCAAGGAAATGGGGACCTCAGTCCTACGATATGCCAACAACCCAAATGAACTCGGAAGCAATTCTTCTCCGAGCTTTCTAATGAAAAGCCCTCCTGGCCAACACCTTGACCTTGCATTTGGTCTTGTGATACCCTGAGTAGAGGAGTCCGCCAAACCTCCACGTGGACATCTCACCCATTATGAGATAATAAATGGTATTTTTAACAAGTTGCTAATTTTGTGGTCATTCGCTATGGCAGAATTAGCAAATGAACACACACAGATAGGATTCTGTGTGCATAAGGAAAAATCCTTGCAGCTAGTGAGATGTCAGAGCCCGCCTGTCATAGCAGCTGATGATGCTTAGTCTGATGAACGCCAGTCTCCGTGTGCAGGGCGCTCCACGCCGACCAGAGGCAGGGGAGAAGAGACTGCTTCTGAGGCATCTGAGTGTCTGCCTAGGTCTCCCGGAGAGCTGACTGAGACTTCAGCAGAGACGGGTGCACACCAGGAGAGAGCTCGGGCCTCGTGAGCCCTCGGGAGCAGGAATGCCGGGAGAAGGACAGGTGTCTAAGATCACGCAGCAAAATAGTGGCTGAGCTGAAGCTAGAAGCCAGGCCTCCTGACTTGAAGGGCTGGGCTCTTTGCAGTTCGCTGGAAGCTAGTGAGGCTTGCACACAAGCCTGTGTGCTTGTGTGAGCTCCAGGCACGCGTGCATGGGCATCCAGTGCCTACAGGATCCCTGTTCTCTGGCTCCCGGATCTCCAGGGTTAATGCTCCGCTCGGGAGGCTGAGAAGAGCAGCCTTTCCCCTTTGGTAATTGAAATCAATTTCTCAGCCTTATCTTTAGGAAACCTATACAGTCTAGACTGTAATCTGAAAGCCTGGGCTCGGGCAACGTTTAAATGAAAACCCCTCCGCGAGGAAGGGGAGGGAGGAGAGAACAAGTGGCTCCCCTCTTCCCACAATTTCTCAAGGAGCGCATGAATGTGTAGGTGATGTCTCTTCTTTTCCCGGGGATTTGGCTTCTGAGTATGTGAGAATGTGTCAGAAAATGGGCGAGCGTGTATGTGTGTGAGGACGGGAGCGGGTGGTGGTGTGGAATGTGGCTGGGTGTGCGTTCGGATGGGGGAAGCTCTGTGTGTGTGTGTGTGTGTGTGTGTGTGTGGCTGGACACACGTGGGATGGCCTTCTTTTTGTGTTTATTTTTGCCTCTGAGCCTGTGAGCCCCTGACATCGGAAAAGGGAGAGAGCCTGTTCTTGCGTATAAGTGTGTGTGCGGGTTCCTGTGCGTGGGTGCCCGCCGTAAGACCGTGGGCTTGTAAATATGTGCGGGATCAGGAATCGCATATTTATAGGTCTCATTTGAGAAGGCATTTCCCAGTGGGCCTTGCCTCTGAAAGCCCCTGGGCCCCGGAATATTTCCTTGTCATGCCTTGAATGGCCTGACAGTGCCGCCTCTCCCTCCTTCGACCAGTCCTCACCCTTGGCTTTCTCCTGTGTGCCCAGGGAGGAGAGGCCCTCCACAGGTCTCCCCTGGAGCCCTGTCTGCAGCACCCCTCCCTTCCCCAAGCCTGGCCAGGTTCCCTCAGGGCAGCCCCTCTCTACAGGCAGATGCAACTGTGGGAGGTGGGGCCGGGCTTGGCTAGACGGCAGCCTCTCGGCGGCGAGGCCTCCAGGCATTGACTTAGCAGACGGATGCTCTTTTGCCAAAGCTGTGGGCTTAGACACGGAGGCCACGCAGGTGAGCACAGCGTCCTCCCCGTCCCCCGGCTCCCACCCCCAGCAAAGGGTCCCCACCCTCCCTGAATCCCCATGGATTTCTCATTTGAAGTCAATCAGCCTTGAAATCCTTGCCAGGGCCTGCAGGGTAATTATGGGGCTGGTAATCAATGCCAGACTGTCAGCTGCCCAGGGTGGGAGAGGCACAGTTCCCCTGGGCTCCGGGAAAGACTGGAGTGGGAGTAACAGCCAGGATCGGGAGGGCCCGGCCGGATATAGCCTCCAACTCTGATAGGGGAGAAGTTGGGAGGGAGAGATTTTGGGGGTTCATGCTTCCCACTCAGAGGGGGAGCAGTTGGGAAGGAGGGAGGTTGGGGTTTGAGCAGCTGCCTCCCAGAAAGGCCTAGGGGCTGGGGGGTGGCTTCAGTGTTTCCATACCCTGAGGATGTAGGGGGAGCTGGAGGTGGGGGGTAGAGGTGAGGGCAGTGAGCAAACTCATCTGGAGCCAGTGCCAAATGAGCATCCGCCCATGAACTGCTTGAGGTTGGGACCTCTGCCCTTCTGGGTTTGGTCCCCAAGCGGCTACCTGGGCCCTGATTAAGTGCTTCACAACAGCTTTGGATAAATGCCACTGATGGCAGTGGGTAGAGTGAGAAGGGCCGCAGGGAAGGGTGACCATGGCATCGGGAGTGGGCTGCAGTTATAGGTGACATGAGGGAAGTGGGGAAGGGGGCTTGAAGATGGCTATGGTGGGGCTGGAGGGGATGGTGTTGGCGGCCAAGGGACACTGATTTTGTCCATGTGATGGTTCAGGTGACTGTGGCCATGGCGGTGGTATGGGAGGTGTGACAATAATTATAGAGAGACGGTGGGGAGGAGGAGGGTAGCCGAGGGTGGTAATAACTTTTGAAGAAGGAACCAGAAGCAGGGGTGTGTGCGTGCAGCTGGACATGACCCACAGGAATAGGACAGGGAGGTGGGGGCGCTGGGGGAGGAGGACAGGGAGGAGCGCTGCAGGTGATGGCCAGGCGGGGCTAATTTGAACGACGCAACCTGCCCCCCCATCCCCGCAGGATCTGTGTGTATGCTTAAAATAAGGCAGCAGGCCACCAATTCAGCAGCTAAGGGGCGCTTTGGCCCCTTCGTGGCATGAAAGTGGCGAAGGCAAAGCTTGGCTCCCAGAGAAAGAGCTCCGCTGGAATCCAGATCTCATGCAGGGAGCCGGGCATGTGATCAGAGGATTAGTGGCAATTCCGAAGGGCAGCGTTGTAGACACTGGCCTGGGAATAGGATGAAAATGTCCCCTGGGCTTGGGGACTTGCTGCACATAGGGACTGGCATCCCGTGTAGCACCTACCCTGGTACTTTGGGTTTTGCCTTTTTATCCTTTGGTCCTCCAGAGAAGTTTGTTGTCAAGGTCAGATCAGTGACCAAGGACCTGGGAGTCTCTTTGCTGTTCCAAAAGACTCAGAGCCCAGTGGCCTGGAGGAGGCTGGGTTGCTACATCGTGTGTGAAAACCCCAGACTCCGGCCAAGTGGGTTGCCTGGACTCACATCTGGTTTCCCTTTTGTGATATTGTCCTGAGGCGAAGAGCTCAGGCTATGGAAACAGACCACGGCTCAAGTCCAAGACCTGTCTCTTCCTACTTGTGTGACCTTGGATAACATCCTTGACATTGATAAGACTCTGTCTCATTTCCTGTAAAATGCGGGTGATGTTACCATTGTCCTGGATTGCTCTGAGGAGCGTGTGGCAGACACTGAGGTGGCCCCCAAATGTCACGCTCTTGGAATTCATGTCCTTGCATGATCTCCTTCCCTTGCTGTGGGTGGAACCTGTGCTTGCTTTTAACCCGTAGAACCGTCTTATGTAATACAATCATTGAAGGGACATCTTGGCGCCCTTGTCATATTCTTTGGTTAGAAGCAACACTTGCTTCATCAAGCCAGCAAGGTCAAGAGTCTCAGAGCCCCATGGGAGGTGTGTGAAGGGGGGGCAGGAGGCAAGGTAGAAGGCGAGGGATGGGGTCAGTGCTGGCCTGTCCAGACGGCCAAGTGGCTGCACCCTCCCCCCTCAACCTTGACTCCATTCTTCCTAGAGATGCCTGGAGGACTTCTCTTAGGCACTGCCTCCTGAGGCTCTCCAGAGGCCACCGTACCCAGAAACAAGGCCTCTGGTGGCCCCGCGACAAGCCTTAGTGCCCACGCTCAGAAATAGCACCTTGGGGGGCCAGTGTCAGGCTTAGGGTGACTCTGTAAATCAGAGCATTTTGATGCATAAAAACTGGAAATGCAAGTCTATGAATCGTAATCGAGCATGACGAAATCTCATCAGCAGAAGTAAATATGAAATTCAAGATGACAGGGAGATGCACAGATGCGTTCCTGAGTCCCTGACTCCCCCATCCCCACCCAGCTGTGGCTCATAGTGCCACCCCCAGATTTATTCTCTGCATATGACAAATTAACCCCGGGGCCTCTGACAGCTCAGCTTGGCTGCCACATCCCTGTCTTCACCTTTCTGCCCCACTTGGAGCTGGGACATTCTCCTGCCCGATGCATCTGTGACAGGAGCCATCTCACCTGCGCTGTTCATGTGGACCTAGACCCTTGGTTGGGAAAGAGCCAGTAACAATGGTGGCTGACTTATGAATAGGTCTGTGCTGAATGCCTTTCCTGCCCTACCTGGGGCTAGACCACCTACATTTGAATCCCAGCTCTGCCGCTGGCGACCTTTGTGACCATGGGCAGTTATTCAACCTTTTGGTATCTCAGGTTCTTCGTTGGTAGAGTGTGGATAATCCCAGTACCAACTTACAGGGTTGTTGCTGGGATCACATGTGTTAGAACAGATGAAGTACTTGGAGTGGTGTATGGCACATGGAAAAAACTATGTAAGTGACGAGAATCTTTGTAACCCGTCTGCTATGTGAAATAATCACACCTTTGAAGGTGAAAGAGCCAGGTCTCGGGAAGGGTAAGCTCTTTGCCTAGGGTCCCACAGCTCATAAGCCATTAGGCTGAGATTCGAGATCACTTGCTTTGAGGAAGTTTGTCCTCGTCACTAAACCGTGTCTTTAGGGTGCTCCCCTAAAGTTCCATAATCTCAGATTATGACCTCTGGTTTGCAGCCTGGGTCTGAGGGGACAAAACTTCCTTGTCTGTATCTACTTGTTTTGTGAACCCCAGGTCTTGACTGGATCCATGGCTCTACTGCCTTGGGACTGAGCATCCCACCTCCTTGTGCAGTAGGACTGTCTCCACCAGTTCCCTGCTCCTCCCAGAAGGCCCATTCCAACCAGGACAGGGTCCTGCACAGTGGCAGCCTCTAATCCTTACTGCCACCCACAAGGGCCTGAATGAACCTCCCAGGGACCCAGAGGGTGGCTTTAAACCATGTCACCCAAAGTGTGTTCTGCCGGACGTATTTGGGGAAAAATGGATGTGGACAAATAAGCTTGAGTAGGCTGGTTAAACCAAGGCAGGCAGGTTTCCTTCTTGCAGGCCTTGTCAGAGCCTTTACTGTGCTAATCTGAAATATAAAATTTCAAGAGGGGCGTGGGGCAGGCAGGGTTTCACATACTTACTTGGCCATCAGCACAACTTTCTAGCCAGGCCCTAGTGTCTCTCGGGGCTAATATCCCTTTAGAAAATGTTCATATAAGACTATGAGGTTCATTACCTGATTGCAGGACCCCCGGTTGGCGGCAGGCAGAGGTATCTTGGCTTTCTGATCTTTTGGAAAGAGCAGTGACCGTTAAGTCCATGGTGGGTTGTGGAGGGGAGGTGCCTAGAGTGGCACCCCTCAGGGAACAGGAGTGAGATCTCTCTGTAGACAGGCTGACCTTGTTTCAGAGTGAGTCACCGGTGTGTATGTGTGTGTGCATGTGCCCGTGTAAATGTGTGCATGCACAGATATGCACATGTGGGAGCCAGTTACAATGATCATTCAGCACCTCCAAGATGCAGACTTGTTACTACCTGGGGTATGGGGCAGACAGCACAGACCTTGCCTTGGGGTGCTCCTTCTCAGATGGGAGAGCTGGAATCTTGGTGCTGACAAAGGCCTCAGACTGCTGGGGGAAGCAGTTCTGGCCTCAAGGGGACTCCCAGTCTTTATTATAGGAACCTGCAATTCCCTTGGAAAGAGAACAACCTCCAGGGGAAGCACATTCATGGAGACACACATAGGCGAGTCTGCTTACAATCAGCATGCATACAAAGCTTAGTGTGTATACACATGCATGCTATGTAGGCAGAATTCTAAGGTGGCCTGCAAGAGTCCAGCCCTCAGATGTACAAACCCTGTGTAGTCTCCTCCTCTTACGTATGGCTGGGACCTGTGAATATGATGGGCTATTACACCCTGGGACTAGGTTATGTTTTATGGCAAAAGCGAAGGGCTTTTCTAGATGTAATTAAGGTCCCTAATCAGTTGACTGTGAGTTAATGCAAAAGGTGGGGCCTGGGTGGGCCAGACCTAATCAGGTGAGCCCTTAAATGAAGGTCTAGAGGTCAGAGAGAGGGAGAGAGAGATATTTTTCCGCTGACCTTGCAAAAGTATGCCGTCATGAGCTCTACAGCTCCAAGGGAAGACATTCTGCCAACAACCACTTGAACTTGGAGGAGGACCCTGAACCTCAGATGAAATTGCAGCCCAGGACAACACCTTGCTGGTGGCTTTGTGAGATCCTCTGCAGAAGACTGGCTGGGCTGTGCCTGAATTCCTGCCCTGTGGAGATGATGAAATAATACCTGGGTGCTGTTTTAAGCCACCAGGTTTGGTGATTTGTGGTATGGGTATGCAATAGACAAAATGAATACACAAATACTCCATATACACAGAGACACCCATATATATATACAGACACATCTACACAGACATATAAATAGTCACACTTCTCCATTTTCAGGTATACCGAGCTCACAGACACAAAACCATATTCGTATCCATAAACATATATACATATGTAAGTACATACATATTCTTAGCTACACATGTATACAATGTTTCCATCTGTAAAACACAGATGCAGGCATGTGAAAAGTCTATACGTCCACATTTACATATATACATATATACTAATGAAGAACATTATAAAATACTCCCTATGTGCCAGGTACCGGTCTAAGATCTTCATACATATTAACCCACTTAATAAATACCCACACAGACATACAGATGCACGTGTGTGTGGATCTATATAGGACAGAACCTCACTACTGTATACTACAGGGGCACAAAGGATAGACATGCTCAGTTGGAGCACTTTCTCAGGATTCTGATGGAATTTTTTTCCCTCTCCCTAGTGCCTGGCAGGTAATTAAATCCCTTCACTCCTTTTCCCGGCCCCAGGAGGGGCTCAGAAGTCATCCCCACTCTTTCCACTAGGTGGCGCTAGACTAGCATCTTTGGGTTTGATGGGCAGACTCCTGGCAGGCTCTGGGGAGCCGAGCTTACATCTTGGTTGAGGAAAGACACATGGGAGAAAAAAAAAACTTCTCCTGGCCACAATATCCCAACCTCCATCTGTCCCCTTTCTGTCCAAGATAGTCCGGTATGTTCTTGGAGCCCTAGAACCATTGGTGCCCTCCTCAGCTGGGGGCTTGGGTGACTGGGCTGGTAGGTCCTAGCCTCGTCTCACCTCCTGCTGAGGACAACTGAACATCTAAGCCCCTGGTCGTCTCTCATTTCAAGACTCTATTAATGTACTTAACTCTATACGTCACTTTTTTTGACCTAAGCACTGTCTTACGTTCTTACAAATATTAACTCATGTAATCCCCATAACAACCCTAGGAGGGAGGTACTATTATCCTTGCCATTTACAGACGTGGAAACAGAGGCACAGAGAGGTTATGTAACTTGCCCATGCTCACACAGCTAGCAAATGGTGGGAAGGAAGTAGAGAGGGCAAGGAATCTTCACCCCATTTTAGAAACGGAGAAACCTGGTAGTCCAACAATCAGTGGAGGAGTCTGACCTTGAACTCAGAGCTCAAGCCCAGGGCTAGGCTTTTTTTCCTGGACTGTGGGTTGTGTGAAGATTAAAGCTGAGGCTGGAGCTGAGTCAGGGGCTGTGAGAGGAGCAGAAGAAAGCTTTCTTTACATGCTCCAGTGACCCCTCACTAGGGATCTGGAGTCCAGGAAACAACTTCCTGACCAAGAAGGGCTCTCTTTAGGAATTTCACGTGGATTGTACATAAAGGCATAAAAGGTAGGGCCAGCTCCCAGCTGATGCCCAGCCACGGGTGAGTCTATAGACTCAGACGCTGGAACGGGCCTTTTACAAGATACACAACCCATTCTACACTCAATTGCGTCCCATAAATCAGGTTAACCTTTTCAACGCAGCTCGGAGAAAATTAATTACTCATATCGGAGCACATGACCTTTCTCCCGGGCAGGATGAGCCGAGCTGTTCCTAAGCACTGGGCTCCCTGTTCTCTACACTGCGGCATCCCAGCCCTCACGGAGCCACCAGCAGCCCAAGCATCCAGCCAAGGACATTCAGCTACTTATGTGTTTTCCAGAGGTGACCATGCTGGGCTACTCGACGCCCCTCCCAGTGGCCGGGTCCTTCACATTGAGCTCTTTGGGGCTACTGATGAGGAAGGAGCACCACTCCAACCCTCCTTGCAAGGCTGGCTGGGCAGGGGGATGGAAGAAAGGAAGGAAGGAAGGAGCATTTGATGATTGATTATTCCCTTCTGGAGAGAGTTTTTCTAGCCTTAAGAGGACCCCCATTGGGATCAGATGGTAAAGTTCCCACTTGGGGAACCCCTCAGCCACACCCCCACTCTGACACCATCCAATCAGCTTGTCAACATCTGATTAATTGACCATCTTACCATCCAAGCAACCCCAACCAACAATCCGAGCCAATAGTCCATTCACCACCCACCTAACCAACCAGCAGACAATCATGCAGAAAGTTTGTACTGAATTCTTACTTTGTGCTGCCCTGTGCTATGTGGGTGAAAAAGGGGACACAGGTCTTGCCCTCCAGAGCCTTATTGCTTAGTTGGGGACATAAGACTTGAAGCAGGGGACAAGACCTGCAAAATTATTAAGTATGTGAGGACAGGCTCTTCAGGAATCTTGGAACTTTCTGTTCTTGGAGGGGGCGGGGGATGGTGGTTAGTGTGTGTGTGTGTGTGTGTGTGTGTGTGTGTGTGTGTGTGTTTCCAGTGTCTGCAGTTGTCAGCTGCTGGCAACAGGGGGCAGTCTGCTCAGTCCCATGGAGTTACCTCTTGACTATGATCCCAGTCGCACATGCGTGTCCTGGCATGAAGACAGGGCATAGAGGTTCAGGGTTCTGGCTTTAAAGTTGGGCAGACTTTCTATTTGAACCCTGGTTCTGCCATTAATTAGTTGCCAGAACTTGAGCAAGTTACTTAGCCTCGGAGCCTTCATCTTTTTGTCCAAAAATGGGTACAATAAGACCTACCTTACAGGGAGGCTGTGAGAACGAGTGAGATGATGTTAGCAGAGTACTTGGCACAGTGCCTGGCATAGTCAGAGCTCATTAAATGTCAGCTGTAATAATTCTGTCAACTCCTAGTATGATTGCTGGCATACCAGTGACCCCGGTTCTTAACCCGATGCTGGAGAGATCATGTGCTTTGAAGTCAGTGCCCTCGGGGAGGCACTAGAAGTCTGTGCCAACCAGTGGCTGTTAGGGATTCTGAGGCCAAGTGGCCTTTGTTACCTTTTGGGGCAAAAATGGTGGAGGGGCCCAGATTGATGTGTTTGTTCTCCTGACCATGGGCAGGACCCTGAGTCTCTCATTGTCCTTGCTTCACTCAAAGGAAGGACATTCAGTGGGGTGCTTGGGGGCTCAGTTGGTTGAGCATCTGACTCTTGGTTTCAGCTCAGGACACAATCTCAGGGTCTTGATTTTAAGCCCTGCTTTGGGCTCCCACCTCAGCATGGAGTCTGCTTCCCTTTGCCCTCTGCCCCTTCTCCAGCTTGCGTGTGCTCTCTCTCTAAAATAAATAAATAAATCTTAAAAAAAAATAGAAAAGGACATTCAGAGACTGAATCTGTGTGTACAAGAAGCCTTTCTTCCCATTTTCCCCACAGCTTGGGGCTTTTGATGCCACTAACAGGATCACTGCCTGGGGGACACATGGCTATCTCGGGCCCCAATCTGGGGCATTTCTTAGATGGTGACGTGCAGGAGGGTGGGGCCAGGACGAATGGAGGTGAGAACGCAGCCAGGCAGAGGTGACACTGCAGCGGGGGCTGGCCTGCTCAGTGTGGTGGGGGGTGAACACGAAGTGTGGAGAGGCACACAGGGAGGGGGCTGCCACCAGGGGCAGAGTCCGAGGTGGCCAGCATGTTGGGTTTGGTGGGCTGCACAGAGTGCAGACCCAGTCAGGAACTAAAGCTGCTCTGGGGGAACAGACTTGCAATGGGGGCTACCCCAGGTTGCATCATCAGCCCATGGTGATCTCACGGGCTCCCGCAGCTTCCACATCACCTCCATGTTGACGGCTTCTATGTGGACAGCCCTACTGTATGAGGCAGGCTGGGCGACCGTAACACAGTACCAGATGCTGTGGGACTCAAACAACAGAAATGATTCCCTCACAGCTCTGGAGGGTGGAAGTCCAAATCAAGGTTCGAGCCAATCTGGCTTCCAGTGAGGACTCTCCTCTTGCCTTATAGGCGGTCACCTCCCAGCTGTGTGCTCACACGGCCATTCCTAGGTGCCTGCATGCAGAGAGCGAGTAGGCACACAGCTCTCTGACTTCTCTTAAGGACGCTCATCCTGCCAGATGATGGCCCCACCTTTAATTACTTCCTTAGAGGCCCGTCTCCATGTATAGCCATGCTGGGGGTTTGGGCTCCAACTATGGCTTTTCGGGGAACACATAGTGCCCACTGTCGTTGCATTCCTGAGTCCCAGGCCTTCATGCCCAGGTGCCAGCAGGACTCCTCACCTGGCTGAGGTGAGCTGGGCTGGGCAGGGAGGGTCCATGCGGGCTGTGCCCTCAGGCGCTGGTGTCTCTCTGACATTCTTACTAAAGAATGGCTCAGGGAGGGGAGGTGACCCTCTCCCATGCACCAGTCTCTAGGCATGGGGTCTGGGCTGGGCAGCCTCCTGGGACCAGAGAGGGAAACTATGCACATTGACTCCCTCCCACCCAGCTCCCCAGTAATGGCTGTGATATACTCTAGGGCAGGGCCAGGCGTGGGGAGGGAGGAGAGAGAAGGGCAGGGGCAGGTGGGGAACAGCAGAACCTTGTCTCCCGGGGGAGGGAATGGGAATCTGGGCCCTCACTGTCTGGTGCATGTCACACTTGGCTTTCACTGCCTTGAACTGGGGCACAGAGAACATGGGTTCCCCGGACCCCCTTGGGGCTGTGGCCTTCCTAAGCTCCAGCCCATTACTGGAAGCCCTTAGCCTGGTTGTGGTGATGTGGCCATGACTGCATGTGTGTGCTGAGTGTGTGTGCACGCAGAGTGCATAGACATACACGGTGTGCAGGTGCATGCACAGACATGCATGTGGACACAAGCATGCACGCACACACACGTGTCTACGCGGTCTGCGCATGCTGGTGCACACGTGGAGTAGGCCGCGGGAGGGCCGCATTCGGAGCTGTCACGGCAGCCTTGGCTGCTCCACGTGCCTCCGCCTGGGGCAGCTCCAGATGTTGTTCTGCTAGTCCTCATTCACTGCAGAAAATCAAACAAACAAATGAAAAATTAACGCCGTTGTTAGCCAGGGATGCCCCTGAGCTGTGAAGCCGTCTCCAGCCAGCCTTGCTGGAGCAGATGGTGAAGCCTCCAGGGCTTAAACTTACGCCTTGGCTCTGGTGTAGACAGGACCCTGGAGGGGTGGGTGGGCGGGAGGCAGGCTGCTGCTGGCTGAGCCTGGTGTGCCCACAGGAGGCTAGAGGGGCTGCAGAAGAGTGTGGGTTTCTCCTACCCTTCCCCCCATCCCGAGAGTCCCTCAGGTGTGTGACTCAGGGTGGGAGGGCAGGGGAAAGCCAGAGGACACACACAGGCTTCGGGCACCTCGTATACAGCAGGTGTTCACTAAATGCCATCGACTGAAATTTACCTGCAAGTCCTCACAACAGTCTTTGTCAGAGCAGGAAACGGAGGCTCCTAGGACTTAGTCTGGTGGCCTGAGGCCATGCAACTTCTGAGCTGAAAGCATTGGGATCCACGCTTATCTCTGATAACTCTCCTCCATGCCGGGTCTTCCCACCATAATGATCTCTGGAGTGTGAGATCCATGGGTGGGGGCCTTCCAGAGGGCAGCTAAGTTTCCAGCACTTTTCCTAGTGAGAGGTGTGGACCCGGATTGCCCTCACTGAGAATCTTGCAAGCCCTGGAGATTTACTTGACTCATAGAACGTGTTGGGAAGGAAGGAACTTCCTGGGACTTCCTTTCTGGGACTTCCAAGCCGAGGCCACGCGCAGGCTTGCACCTTTCACTGTACTGAGAACATTCTCCCTGGAAGCTCTGAGCCCCCACGCCAGAAGTCTGATACCCTGAGGCTGTCCTGCCAGAGAGTAGATGTTCCAGTCAAAACTTTTGGCAGAGCCCTGCCTTCCGCATCCCCGACAAGGTACCACACAGGCCAGTGAGGCCCCAGGGGACCCTCCAGACTGCCTTGCTCTCCAGCTGAATATCACTGTTTCTGTTCACACTTAATGGAACAAGAGCATTCCCAAGGTGAGCCCAGCCTGGACGCCCGTGCCACAAAATCCTGAGCCTGTGAGAAAATGATGGTGGTTTTAAGCACTAAGTTCTGAAGGTGGTTTGTTACGCAGCAATAGGAAAGTAGAGTAGACACACATGCATGAGTACACAATTCACATCAGCACACATACATCACAAAGACACTTACTTACAGATGCACATGCCAAGTGGAACCTCTACACACACACACACACACACACACACACACACAGAGTCACATGCATGTAGGTCCCTTTTTTCTTTTCTATTTTTATAAAGACTTTATTCATTTACTTATCCAGAGAGAGAGAGAGGGAGCACACATGCAGAGGGTAGAGGCAGAGGCAGAGGGAGAGAGAGAGAGAACCCCAAGCAAACTCTGCACAGAGCCCAGAGCCTGATGCTGGACTCGGTCCCACGTCCACGAGATCAGGACCTGAGCTGCAGTCAAGAGTCAGATGCTCAACCGACTGAGCCACACAGATGCCCCATGTAGGTCCCTTTCTCACTGCAGTTCTTGCAACAACCCCCAGAGCAGCAGCAGATGCCTGTACGAAATTAAGTTCCCATTTTCCAGGGGTGTGAGGTGCTCAGATCCCAAGAAATGACAATGGCTTCTCATTACCTAGCCAGTTTCATTGTTCGTGGGATTTTCTCATTTGAATTCTTGCCCAAGGATCAGAGTAATTTTATATGGAAATGCGGGAAGGCATATACGAGCTCCAATCTCCGGTGTCTGTGTCGTAGTAAACACTTGCGTTGAGTAGGTCCTGGCTGCCCTTAGTCATGCTTCTCACACCTGCTCCAGCCTTGAATTATGGTCTGGGGCCAGGGCTGAACTGGGTTGGTGGGCAGGAGGCTAAGGAAGGGGGACAGAAAGTGCTGGAAGGGGGTATGAGGCTTTGGGAAAAGAAGCAGACCCAAGAGCTGAGAAGGCTTGTCCCAGCCCTGAGGCTCCAGACCAGACATCACCTGGAACCTGGGCATGGGTACATGGCTGCACGCACGTGTGACACCCGGGAGTGACTGGCACGCAAGCTGTGGGTGTCTCCATGAGTGTGTGCATGTGTGCCCATCATTGGGCACTGGGCACCTATGTGGGACTGCTGGTACCTGTTTTGGTGAGAAGCCACGTTCTTACTGCAGCAGGGTGGTGGTGGAATTCACCCGTAGTTGAAGGTCATTTGTGATGTCCGCCCCTTCGGTGTTCAAGTAGAGTCATTTGAAACATATTTGTTGAGCGTTGGTGTTATAGATACAGCAAGGAACAAGACAGGCAAAGACCCTGTACTCACAGAGTAGATTATCACGTGGAGAAGGCAGAGAGGAGACAAATAATTAACCTAATGATTGTATCATTGTAATTTTTGGTAGTTGCTATGAAAGCACAGAACTCAGGGCTGTGTAAGACCAACATAAAGCTCCTCCTTTAGCCTGGGGGTCAAGGTTATGCGGGGGGTGCGGGGGTGGGGGACATCTCTGAGGAAGTGACATTTAGGCTGAGCTCTGAAGAGTGAGTAGGAACTAGCCAGGCAAAAGGGTAGTGGGGCACGGGGAGGAAGAGTGTTACAGCCAGAGAGAACTGTATATGTGAAGACTCTGGTGCATGCCAGAGTGAGTTCCTTGGAGAAACTGCAAGAAGGCCAGGGACGGGGGTGTACATAAACGGAGGCGGGAAAAGTGGCAGGAACCAGAGCTTTGAGGTTTCCAGGCTGTAGTAAAGACTTTTGACTTTATCCTATGAGCAACGGAAAGCAGGGAAAGTTCTGAGGTGATCATGCCTGCCATGTTGACCTGTCAGGCTGCAAAGAGGGGAATGCAGAGAATTGGAGGGGAGGCTGGTGCAGGGGTCCAGGCAAAGGGCGGTGCCAGCCTGGTGTGGGAGGTGAGAGGGCTGGAGATGGAGGGAAGTGGAGGGATTCACAGGCTATTATTTGGAGGGTAGGACTGGCAGTGGCTGGTGTGTATGGGGGAGGGCAGGAGGGGCGGGGGCACAGACATCTGAGAGGATGGAGCAGGGGGAACCAGGTGCACGTGTGGAGGAGGGACTGAAAGTTCCAATGGGACATGTTGGGTTTGAGAGGCTTGTGAGACAGAGGGCTATAGAAAGGTCCAGGAGGCAGCTGTGAATAAAAGCCTGGAGGGATTTATGGAGAGTGGAAGCCAGGATCAGGAGGAAGACCAGCTGGGGTGAGCAGATCTGGGGAGACAGGGTGGCTTTCTTTGGCTTGGTGGCAAAGTGCACAGTGTTGGGGACACTGTTGAGTGTAGTACTTAAGATTCCAGACTCCGCTTCTGGGTATATACCCCAAGATTTAAAGACAGGGACTTGAACAGATATTTGTAGACCAATGTTTACAGCAGCAGTATTCTCAGTAGCCAAAAGGTGGAAACAACCCATATGTCCATCAATGGATGAATGGATAAATGAAGTTAGTCCATCCACACAATGGGATATTATTCAGCCTCAGAAAGGAAGCAAATTCTGACACCTGCTACCATATGGATGAACTTTGAAGACATTACACTGGGTGAAGTCAGCCAGAAATGAAAGGACAGATACTGCATGATTCCCCTTAGATGAGGTCCCTGGAGTAATCAGTTTCAGAGACGCAGAAGGTAGAATAGAACAGCACTGAGCAGGGGCCAGGGGGAGGGGAGCGGGGGAGCTGGTGTGTATGGGTGCGGAGTTTCAGTTAGGGAAGATGAAGGAGCTCTGCGGAGGGAGGGCGGTGGGGACTGCGCCAAGTGTGAATGTACTTGGTGCTATTCAATTATGCACTGAGAAATGGTGGAATCAGTAACTCTGTGTATGTTCTGCATAGTTTACCACAGTTTAAAAAGGGTCCTAGGGGCGCTTGGGTGGCTCAGTTGGTTAAGAGTCTGATTTCAGCTCGGGTCATGGTCCCAGGGTCCTGGGATGGAGCCCCGTGTCAGGGGTGAGGGTGGGGGAGCCTGCTTCTCCCTCTGCCCTCTGCTCCTCCCTACCCCCGCCCCCCCAGCTTGTGCTCAGGCTCTCTCTCTCAGATAAAGAAACGAAATCTTTTTTTTTTTTTTTAAACAGAGAGAGAGAGATCAGAAGTAGGCAGAGAGGCAGGAGTGAGAGAGGGAGAGGCAGGCTCCCCGCCGAGCAGAGAGCCCGATGCGGGGCTTGATCCCAGGGTCCTGGGATCATGACCCGAGCCGAAGGCAGAGGCTCAACCCACTGAGCCACCCGGGCGCCCCAAGAAACGAAATCTTAAATAAAAAAGAAAATGTCCTAGACTCCAGAGCCAGCCAGACTGCTGAGTTTGAATCCCAACTGTCTGACTTACATGCTGTGTGACTGTTGGCAAGTTGCTGAACCTCTCTGACACGGTTATCTAATTTGTAAAATGGATATCATAACAATACCTATCTTGAGGGTTGCTGAGGGGATTAAATGAGTTAATATGTATGATGTGATGAGACACAGCATGTACTTTTGTGGCTATCATTATCTTTATCAGCAGCAGCCCAGAACCTGGGTCATAGGGACTCTTTTTTAAGGGCCTGTGAAGCTGGGCTGGTGCCTTGGGGCAGGTGGGAGAAACCAGACTCACCTCTGCTTTCGTGCCTAGCCTCCGTTGTGCACCAGGGCTGGATGGTCACTGTTGGAGGACCATAGGCCTATGATTGAGCAGAGCTCCCTGGGGCCTGTGTGATGGAGCAGAGGGAACCCAAGGGGGAAGGTAGGAGGGAAAGGGGGCCTCATGGGACAACAGGATGGCTTGGTTCAGCCACCCTGTGCTGCAGCTAGTAGAGGCTCCTGCCAGACTAGGGAATGAGGTGAGCTTCTGGGAAGGGAACTGTACTAGTCAGGATTTTCTAAAGATATAGAACCAACAGGATGTGTGTGTTTGTACAATGATCTTTGTGATAAGGAATTGGCTTGCACGATTACAGAGACCGGCAAGTTCAGATGTGCTGTGTGGGTTGGCAGGCTGGAGACTACGGAGAACTGATGGTACAGTCTCAGTCCCCAGGCTGTCTGCTGAGGATTTCGTCTTGCTCAGGGGAGGTCAGGTTTTTGATCTATTCAAGTCTTCAACTGATTGCACATGGCCCACCTGCACTACGGGGGGGGCAATCTGCTTTATTCAAGTCCACAGATTTAAATGTTAATCTCATCCAAAAATACCTTCACAGAAACATCCAGAATCATGTTTGAACAACCATCTGGATGCTCCGTGGCCCAGCCAAGGTTCCCCTGCATCCTGTTGGCCACTTCTTGATCCATTTCCCACAAAGAACCACATAGGTCTCTCCAAGTGTGGATCTGATCATGCTGCTCCCCTTTGCTCTAGAGATAAATATGCCCTCATCACTAGTGCTTACAACGCCCAGCTTACCTCTGCCTGTTTACCAGTTCTCCTGCTCATCTGCTTGTGCTTCAGCTTTGCTCTCCGCTCTCAGCCACACTGGTCTTCAGTGTGTTCCCTGTGCCTTCTCTCATCTTCAAAGTGCTGGTTCTGACTTTTTGGGACGATCCCCTACCCCTTACCCAGAACTCTTGACTCCCACATCCCACAAGCTACCCTCACTTGTCTCTTCTGCCTCTGGGTCAGGCCTTGGGCTGGACACTGAGGACACTCAGGTGGGTTGGACGTGGGCCAGGACGAGGCAAAGGGACAGAGTGAGGCAAGATGGACCAGGTACTGTGGGAGCAGAGAATTGAGAATTATAGGGTGGGGGGACATGTCTGATCCTCCAACACTGCTTCCCCCAAGGGGAATCTGATTGGGCCAAATTTAGGATGCTGGGTCCTGTTTACCAGCGGACGGAAGGCCATGCTGTCACTTCCCTCATCCTTATGGGGGAGCAGCTGCTGAGCCAAGCCGTGTCAGTAATAAGGGGTGGCTTTGTAGGACTTGAACTCCCCACAAACCTCCATTAGCATTTCTCCTCCAAAAATGGCAAAGAACTGAAATAAGAACAATGCGCTTATTATTCAAAGGCAACTTTCAGACAAGTCCTCCAGGGGCTCCTGGGTGACTCAGTCAGTTAAGTGTCCAGCTCTTGATTTTGGCTCAGGTCATGATCTCAGCGTTGTGAGACTGAGCCCCCAACCCTGGTGGGCTCTGTGCTGGGAGGGGAGCCTCCTTAAGATTCTCTCTCTGTCTCCCTCTGCCCTCCCCTATGCCTCTCTCCAAAAAAAAAAAAAAAAAAAAAAAAAAAAAAAGTCCCCCAGCTGCCTCTTCTGTTGGGTTGCCAACCTGAAGCCTATAGAGCCATTCTGGAACCAGGACTGCAACCAGGCATTAAGGCATTAAGCCTCGTCCTGTTTTCAAACAATTCTGGAGTCTCTGCTGCTCTGGGATTGGCCACTCTTTAAGTTTCTATTGCTATATAACAAACGGCCCTAAAACTTAGTGGCCTTAAGTGATCCCACAGTCTGGGTGGGCCATGGATTTGGGAGCAGCTTAGCTGGCATTGCTTGGGGTCAAAGTCTCTCGTAAGGCTGCTATTAGGAGGCCCGCTGGGATGGCTGTGACCTGGGAGCTTGATGGGGGCTGGCAGAGCTGCTTCTCTAGTGGTGCACTCACATGACCATGGCCCGAAGGCCACCGCTTCTCACTGGCTGTTGGTAGGAGGTCTTCGTTTCTTGCCATGCAGGTCTGTGTGTGTGCTGCTGGCAAGTTCTCAGGACATGGCTATTAAGTTCTCCCAGAATGAGGGAGGAGGAAACCACTGTGCCTTTATGACGCAATCTCGGGCACCATCCCTTGCTCTAAGGGACTAAGTGACTAAGCTCAGCCACTCTCAAGGGAAGGGGGTTTAGGCTCCATCTGATTCCACAGCCACTAATGGTGATAAGGTTTGGATTTAAGGCTGTAGGCAGGAATTATGCCCAGGAACATCGGACACCGACCCAGCTAGTAAGAAGGGGCATTTGGTTGTTGCTGTTGTTATTCCTTGGGTGTGTAACTCAAGGAGGGAGGATAATTAGTAGAACAAAATGTAGGCATTCCTGGACTC
This sequence comes from Lontra canadensis, assembly GCF_010015895.1. Taxonomy (NCBI): domain Eukaryota; kingdom Metazoa; phylum Chordata; class Mammalia; order Carnivora; family Mustelidae; genus Lontra; species Lontra canadensis. The sequence continues at coordinate 4,109,638 of NW_022631054.1, forward strand.
TACATTCCAATGCTACTTATTACACTAAATCGGAACTTCATTTAGAATTCTAATAAGAATGACCAACCCTGCCTGGGTGAAGAGGATGGAGAGAATGAGGGAGAGCTACGCATAGGAAAGAACACTGAACACTGGGTTTTGAAGGATGAATAGGAGTTCTTGAGGAAGGCAATTCATGACAAAAGTGCAAAAAGGAGAAAAAAGCAGGCTCTGAAGTCAGAATGAAAGAGGTTCAGATCTTGGCTCAGTTGCTAGCTGTGTGAGCTTTAGCAAGTCAGGTCCCCTCTTTCTGTCTGTCCCACCCCCCCCCCTATAAATTAGGGATAACAAAGCAAATAACACTCCAGGATTATGGTAAATGTGAAATGCTCAGCAGACTGCAGGCGTGCAATAATCATTTGCAGGCATCCATGTTCAGGGGTCTGAGACCCAAAAGGGCCTTCTGTGTTGGGATCGTGGAGGGAGATTCTGCAAACTCTGTCCTTTCATAGGGTTTTAGTTCTTTTCTGTTGCTTGCTCCATTCCAGTCAGGTTCACTGTACTCATTGACTCAACCAGACGATAATGATTAATTACAAATGGAGGAATCTGGGTCCCAGCCAGGCTCAGACCTGAGGCGGGGCTGAGAGAGCTGGTGAGGCGGCAAGGGTGAGTTCCATGGGCAGGGGACTTGAACCAGAGGGGGATGCAGAACCGCAGAGGTGAATTTTGTCTGGGGGGAGGTTCTTCCTGCCAGCCCCTAACCACCTGTCCTGTCGGCTCCTCTGCCGGCTCTGGTGACATTAGTTTTCTGCAGGCTGCTGTGTAGGTGTAAGATCAAGGCATTACACATGCCACAGGCAGGGCCAGTAAACAGAGGGCAAGGCAGGTAGTTGGAGGAGAAATCGGCTGGGTTTCTGGGCGGGTCTGTGCTGACGGTGTACCGGCTTCCCTCCCTGGCTTATCATGTGTCCGTGGTAGGGCTTGGGGGTTGTGGGGAGTCCCCACAGCCTGGGCTTTTCTTGCCAGCTGCTTCTGGTCTTGGAGGGACAAAGCGGAAGAGCCAGAAACTCTGTTCCTCCGGCTTTGAGCTGCTCAGGCAACTTTTTGGGTCAGATCGCATCATTATCTGAAGCCTCGAGGTGACTTCATTGTATTGGTCTCTTCCTGGGAGACAAAGCGGGAAGCACGTTGGATAGGGGACTAGAGACCTGAGCGGGGATTGCAGCTCTCTTTGGGTGGACTCAGGCACATCACTTCCGTTCTCTGTGCCTCAGTTTCCCCATCTGCTCAATGGTGGGGGGTTCCAGGCTGCCAGGGCTTGGCCAGCTCGAATGGCCTCATGGCTGTAGGTGAGCTGTGGCCACTGTGTGGGGATAGGACATGGAGGGGCAGGTGGGGATCTCCGTTCTCGCTTAATCCTGGGAGAATTCCTGGACTTCCTCTGCTCCTCTTTGGTGTGATGGACCCTTTCCCACCAGGGCAGGCTCTGGAATCCTTGGTGTCTCTCTGTCAAACCCTTATTCCTTCAAGCCCTGAGACTACATGAGTCCCCAGGTTACAATTAGTGCGTTTCAGGCAGAAGTCATCCAGGTGTGGTCCTTGGACCAGCAGCAAGAGCAGCATTACCAGTGAGGGTGTTAAGACGCCAATTCTCAGGCTCTATTCCACACTTCGTGAATCAAACTTAGGGGTGGGCCCAGCCCCAGCCCCAGCCCTCTGGGTGATCCTGAAACTGGGGACATTTGAGAATCACTGTTCAAAGGCACTATGGTGCCCCGTCCCACAGGCTTCCCCCATCCCAGCTGGAGGCCTCTTGGATGGGGAGGGGGGAGGCTGCAAGCCTGACATGGAGTCTCTCTGCTCTAGAGAGACCCCTGGAGGGGGTGTCTCTTTCCTCTGACTGTAGCTCAAGACATCCCTGAACCCACCAGTAGGGCTGATGCCAGGGTATTTGAATAGCTCATTAGCTCTGCTCTGGGCTTCAATCCCTCTTAATTAGTTTTGCAAAAGATATTCATTAAAAAACCTCATTACAAATCAAACACGGGTCCTTGCAAAGTTTGTGGATGTGGGTATATGGGAGTGTGTCTTTGTGCTCGTGTGTGCCTGTGAGTGAGTGGGCTGGTGCCTGTGGGTTTCAGCCAGTGTGAAGGGGTGAGTGTGTCTGGATGCGGAGGAGAGCCTCTGAGTGAGTGTTGTGTCGGTGTGTCTGTTCCCACATCTGCTTCACTTCCAGGGGCCCCCATGAAGCAGATTCCTCCTCCCCTTCTTTATTAGTCATTATACCTAATGGGCCCACACTGTGGGGAAACACGCCCTTTCAACCCACATCTATCCTAGTTGTTTTGCTTATCCCGTGTGTCCAGCTCTGGATTCTAGTGGCAAGGGTGGCCAATTAAAGGCCTATTGCAGCCATCTGAGCAGCCAGTGGGGACAGGAGTCCAATCTGAGAATCTGAAGAGACCCCTGGGTGCTCTCTACTACATGTGGGCCGTTCCCTGATGCCCAAAGTCTCAGCCTAGGTGGACTTCCTCTGCTCCTTGGGGCTGGAGATCCTTACACGCCCCACGCAGGGAGAGTAAGCTAGCCACGGGGCTGCCTATGGGGGCTGGGGCAGGGTGTCCTGAGATGCCTAGGCCCAGAGTCTGGGGGCACAATCCTGTCCCCACCCTGTCCCAGTTTCCCTCCTGCATTGCTTGCTGCGAGCATCCCTGTTTGGAGCCGAGTAAATTTATGGCATAATCCTGCATGGAAATGCATGGAAATGCTGCCAATTACCATCAAGCCAAGAAAGAGGCTGCATCCCTGACGCCCTCCTCGGTCTGCTGTCTGTCGGCTCTCAGCCTTCCAGAAACCACAGGGAGCTAGAAGCCAGACAGCATGGCCTAGATTGGCCAAGTGGGGCCATTTGTATAAAACTCTTTCTTCCGACTCACCTGGCCTTGAAGGAGCCGCGCCTTCGCAGTAAACCTGAGCAAACCAGGGAAATGTCATTCCCTGAGTCTCAGCAAAGCCGACAGCTGATGGGATTTATCTAACGGAGATCAGTTCATCAAACTTGGGTAGCGCTGAGCCGCTGGAAGACGGGGAAATCTGATACAATCGCGTCTGCTTAAAATGCAAAGGCTCATCGAGATTTTGGAAACACTGTAAGGAGAGTCTCGGGGAAGCCAGGAGGAGCGTTTAGAGGGCTCCAAGATAGAGCAGGGAAAGGGCAGCGGCACGTGCCTGCTCCAGGAAGGGGGGTGGGGCCGAGCTTCTCTGCTCTGCCTCTTTTCGGAGACCACAAAGGACTAAAGACACCTACTGCGTGCAGACCTGGGACTAGCTCTGGGGCCTGGGGGTGGGAGGCACTGTGACACACACAGCCCTGCCCTTGAAAACCTCACAGTGTAATGGGGGAGGCAGGCAGAGAAGGGGCATCCTGTGACCTGTCCTTGGGCATGTCACGTGACCTCTCCAAGCCTCACTTGTTTCCTCTGTGGAATGGGTGTAACAATTTGTACTTCCCAGGGAGTCGGGAGGATTGTTAACATAATGTCTATAAAATGCTTAGCACCAGGCTTGGCATGCAGTAAGGGCTCAGTAGCAGAGCTGGTATCTGACAGGGAGGACCTGGGAAGAATTTTGGGAGGAGGTGGGGACATCAACTGGGTACTGAAGGATGGGAAGGACTTCAGCCAGTGGAAGGGACAAGAGAATGCACCATATTTGTGAAGGGAGACAGAGCTGGCTGGCTGCTCATTGCCGTGCCCCCTACAATCCCCCACCCCCATCCCCCCAGCTCTCCTAGAGACAGAGGTGGAGGCCCTGGGCCAGGAGTGGTGGGGGCTTGTCTCAGAGGGCTTCCCTACCCCCTACCACCCCGTCAGGGCCCCCGTCTGGCTCTCCCCTCACTCCATCTTGTTCGCCTTCCCCAGTGAGGATTTAGCCGTCCTCCTGAGATGAGCTTAGCAGGGACCAATTTCCTGCCATCAGTCAGGAGCGGTGGCATTTGTAGGACAGCGCAGAGGCCTGCAAAGGGGGGAGGAGGGAGCACGTGGCGGCTCCCCTCTGGGACCTAGTGCTTGGTCCTGCCCTCCCCTGGCTGCCATCTGTCCCTCAGGTCTGCCTGCCCCTCCCTCTGGCTGGGGTTCCACTACAGTTAGGATGGAGGAGAAGCAGGATTCTGGTTCCTGGGGGTGGGGGTGGGGGTGGGGGGTGAGGCAGTGTCCAGGGCTGAGCTGGGTGGAGGAGGGGAGTCTTGGGAGGGGGTGGCCTCCCAGGGTGGAGCCATCAGTCAAAAGTGCACTGAGCTTTGTGTGGGTGGGCCCTCCTCAGATCGGTCATCCATATTCAGGATCCTTTCACCTTCGTGGGTCTGGGAAATTTGGAGCAAGAGTGTGGGAGCCCATGGCAGACTCCATCCTCGATGGGAAACGGAGGCAGCAGTTTGGGGCCCAGAAGGCAGTGAGTGGGAGCTGTGACTCAGGGAGCACAAGGGTCCAGGCTCCCCCAAGATGTCTGGGTGGGCTTCTCTTAGCCCACGCAGAAGCACTCTAGATTTTGAGGTCTGGGCTGGCCACTGCTGACCGCCTCCTCCGGGAAGCTCACCTGGTTGCAACCAGGCCCTCTCTTTGGGTCAGGGGTCACCCCCGGCTCTGCGCTACCTTTTCAGTTCCCTGTCTCCTTAGCCGGACTCAGAGCTCCGATTTGTTGAACCCTATTAGAGGCCAGGCCCTGGGCCAAGCGCGTGATGTATATTAGCTCGTTTAATCCTATATCAACCTGGAGAGACAGATAGGATTCAGATTACCCCAGTGTTTCGAGGAAATGGGTTCTGCGAGGCTGGATCATTGTGCAAGGTCTTTTTTCAAATGCCCCCTCCTCGGAGAACCCTTCCCTGACAGCTCGTTTGACTCGGTTCCTCCCCTCCCCCACCTCTGGGCCTCGCTGTGTTGTCCCTGGGGTTTTCTCTTTGTTGCCCGCAGCCCCTGCTGGTGACCTCCGTGGCAGCAGAGCCCTGTCTCTCTCGTTCCCCTCTCTGTCTCCACGTGGAGAATCGCACCTAGAACTGAGCTTTGAATGATGAGTCTTTGTGGATGAGTGAAAGGATGGATGGATGGATGGATGGATGGAAAGATGGATGGATGGATGGATGGGTGGATGGATGGATGCCCCATGGCTAATACTAGCAGAGCCAGGATTCCAACTGGGAGCCAGATTCAAAAGCTGCTATCTGCTGGGAGCTGCCCCACCAGGGCTGCCTCTCGTGGTCAAAAGGAAAGCAGCTCAGGGAGGGAGGAGTCATGACATGTGGTGGATGTTGTGCGTCTGGGGTCCCAGCGGAGCAGGATCAGCCTGATGGCTGCTCTGGCACGAACAACATTAAGTCAAAGATGCTAACGTTCAGCCCCCAGCCCCTGTCGAGGTTAGACGAAAGAGAAGTCAGTTTAGCGTCGCTGAAACAGAGGCAGGTGGCTGGCTGGGGAGGAGGAGTGGTTTTCTTTGCATTTAGAGCAGCTGGGCAGGATGGATCTGCCATCTAAATGGAGCCCAGCTGGGGCGGGCTGGGGCTGCTCCCTGAGCTCAGACCTGTATTAGGAATTGAGGCAGTCTATTTGTCTGGGAATGACAGGGACGGGGAGAAGGGCTTTCAGGAGATGAGTGGCAGGAGAGATAAGCCTGATGTGTGACTTTTCTGACGCTTGGTTGGTTCGGAAATAAGTCCTGGGCCCAGATACAGGATTGACAGGGGGGGATCGGAGAGGGCCGTTTCCTTTCCGCCTTCTGACTTTGAAAAGGGCCCACGGGTCAGGAGACTGGGTCCTAATGCTGCAGGAGGGAGGGGCTGTGCCACAGGTAACCTTGGCCAGGCAACAGGGGAAGGTCAGGTGCCCAGGCTGGTGCATTTTGGAATCAGCCACAGTGACTCTAAGTTTCTGGGCTTGCCTTTGCTCCGGTCCTGGGAAGAAGCCTGAGTGCTCAGAGCTTGCAGACAGGAGGACCGCGGGAGCAGGGCCAACTCCCCCGTGCGTCTCCAGGTCTGCTCTTGGCCCTGGCCCGCTGCCCAGTTGCCCGGCTTGCAGAGAAGCTCATCAGTGTAGACACTTCAACAAGCTCCTTTGTCCCTTGGCTGGTTGGCTGAGTCAATGGATGATGTTTGGGGGTCGGCTAGGCCCTCTGTGAGGCCACAGCTCCTGCCATGTGGCCCTCTGCCTACAGCTAGGACCTCCAGGTCCCCTCCCTTCCCCTGCAGGGCTGGGGCGGTAACAGCTTCCCACTCTCCCAGGCCTGGGGTTCCTATCCCACCACTTACTGACCTTGCCCTTCATCTAGCCTGACCGCTGTACCTAGCCCCCTCACTCATTTTTGTTTAATTTAAATGCAACCTCTCCTTCTTGCTGGGATCCTGACTGAGACCCCAACCCTGACTACACAAAGGACCTGTCTCTTGCTTCAATCATGTTTGGAAGGAACAGACCCTGGGACTCCACCTTCTCCAGCCTCTCTGATGGCCTTCTGCCCTCCTCTCCAGCCACACCCTCTGGGACCATCTTCTTGGCTGTGCCATGCCTCTAGGACCTGTCAACACCTTTTTTTGTTGTTGTTGTTGTTAGCGCTTTATTGCCAACCAACCATGAGCTCCCAGATTCATTTGAATCATTCACAGCCAGCTCCTCCTGTACCCATGGGCCTCCTACACCTACCTCTCTCTGGGCTTCTGTTTCCACCAGGATGATGTGGCCCGGAAGGGGGTGGAGGGGAAGCGTGAAGGGGCCCAGCAACACTGGGAAATGGCAGCACCGGCAATGCTGGAAATGCAACACCGGCAACGGCAGCTGTGCCCTCTTCCGGGACGTGCAGAAGCCGTCCCAAGAGGAGTCAGATCCAACAATTCTGGTCACCAGGGCAGCCAGTGTGGCCCTGGGGAGGAGCCTGAGCCAGGCCCTTTGGGATTGCATGCCCTGCTTCTGCCCATGCAGACCCCCATCTCTGTGGCTTCCTGGAGAGCTGTGCCTGGATAAGGACGTGAAACTCACCAAGAAGATGGGCAGCCCCCTGGCCACGCTCAGGCTGTGCGGGGTGAGTATGTCACTGTCAAGCTCACTTTCGAGCATGACTAGGAGCCTGGCGGGCTTTGATGGGGGGTCCTCTGCATCCCCTGGGTGTCAGGGCTTCTGCCTAAGCCTCTTCATCAGCACTAGGCAGCTTTCTGCCCAGCCGGGACCCTCTCCCAAGCTGTGGACCAAACAGAAACAAGAAAACTTTTTGCAGTAACAACAACATGAACAACAAGAAGGAGGTACTCCCATGGCTACCCGCCCAAGGGGGCTGTCGATATGGGAATAATGGAGAACTGTTTGCTGTCTGGATTTTCCAAGGCTGCTTTTCTGCTTCTTCGAGTTGGCCCAAACTAGGGCCAGAGGGAAATCCATACTACTGGGGGGTCAAAGGATGTGCACGGCAGATTCTGCTCCATCTTTCCCTTCTCTCTTCTCAGGACCTCAGGTTTCTCATCTGTAAAGTGGGGGTACCAGTAACCGTGGGGCTGCCTGGTTCCAGGGCCCATATTCAGGGCCATATTTACAGGCTAATACTAGTTTCCCCCGAAGCCCTAGGAGGTGGCTTCTCTTAGCATCCCTCGTTGACAGATGAGGAAACTGGGCCCCCGAGGGGTGAAGTGCCTTGCTCAAGTTCGAAGTTTGAACACGGCAGCCTGCAATTCAAACCTAGGTCTCTCTGTGCTCTTAATCCCAGTGCCCTCTCTGTCGCACCTCTTAGGGAGTCTGAGATCGTGCTCTGCAGCAAGGCCTTGGAGTTGGCAAAGGGCAGTTGTTAGGATGCCTGCTGCTCGGCATGGGGATGGGCCTGGGTGGCAGGGCTGGCATCCTCTCCTTCCCTTCCTTGTCATCCCAAGAGAACTGGGCAGAACTAGGTTTTGGGGAATGTCACAGGCCCTCACCCTCCCATTTCTCATCCTGGTGGACATACCATTTTTCCTTGCTTTGCATCCGGGGAGATCGGCTACCTTCATGGCCCCAGTGATCATCTACCTGTATCTATACTGGACTTTTGTAGCACCTTCCTGTTGTAGCTCTGGACTTGGCCATGTTATTGACTTTAGTTGATGGGGCAGTAGCCAATTTGGTGCAAGCAGTAGTTACAAAAAGTGTTCTCCTGGACCCCTGCCACCTGCCAGGAGAGAAATCTAGAGCCAGCCTCCGAGGAGATGAGAGAACCTCCTGGGAGAGCAGAGCTGGGACATCTCAGCCAAGGTCTTCCTACACCATTCAGGGTCCCATGGGTCTGCCAAAGATACATGGGCCAGGTGAGATCAGCCAAGCCCAGAATCACAAGAAATAAATGGTTATTTGTGTTAAGCCCCTAACTTCTGGGACCCCGGAGCACTCTCCCTTTGAGGCATCTCTCTCTCTCTTTCAGGTCTAGGCCCCTTCTAGGCTTTCAGGTCTGGGGAAGTGAGGATAGGCTTAGGAGGGGTTCTACTGCCCCGAATGATGGATAACATTCTTCCAGCTCCCTGGAAGCTCCTCTCACTCCTGGGCTTCTCAGCACCTTTTCCCTGAGGGTATCCCCTGGCTCCCCAAGTCCCTGGACCAGCACGAATGGAGTTCTCTTTCTGGCTCTTCCATAAGTAGCCAAACATGGCACAGACACACGAGCCAAAGTGATATAGTCCAGGGACTCCCCATGGCCATCCCCAAGCTACAATCCCACTGGGAAAGGGAGAAGTGTTTTTACAACCAAGGACGCTGACCAGGGTTGTCCCAGGTGATTCTCCTTTCCCTCCCCAATCAGGTCATTCTTGGCACCCGTGCTGCAGGCAGGAGACCAGAGCTCCCTTATTTCATTGCTGGGAGCATTATCTCATTGTCCATGGGGGGACTTTGGGGACAAGCTATAGGTAGATCACAGCTTTCAGAAACCACTGGACTAGAGGCTTGGATGGCAGGGACCAGGTCTGATTCATCCCTGAATCCCATGCTCAGGACAGGGAGCTAACATGCCTTTTACTGCCGCTGCCAGACTGAGCTGGTTTGGCAACCGCCCACCACCACAAAATCTTAAAAAAAAAGATTTAATTTTTTAAAAATTTTTAAATTTTTTTTTTTAAAGATTTTATTTATTCATTTGACAGACAGAGATCACAAGTAGGCAGAGAGAAGCAGGCAGAGACAGAGAGAGGAGGAAGGAGGCTCCCCGCGGAGCAGAGAGCCCGATGCGGGGCTCGATCCCAGGACACTGGGATCATGACCTGAGCCGAAGGCAGAGGCTTTAACCCACTGAGCCACCCAGGCGCCCCCCAAAAAGATTTGATTTTTAAGTAATCTCTGCATCCAATGTGGGTCTCAAACTCACAACCCCCAAGATCAAGAGCCACACACTCCCCTGGCTAAGCCAGCCAGAATCCACTCCCAGGATTCATTTCTAATGGACCTAATTTAATATTTTGTCAATGGCTTTCCAGTTGTTCCAATATTATCGAATGGTTCATCTTTTGCTCAATGACTTAAATCCTACCTTCATCACAGACCACATGCTCACATGTTTTTGGATTTGTATTTATTTGCATTTTCTGTTCTGTTCCATTGGTGTGGCTGTCTATCCATGAGCCACCACCACATTTTTCTAATTATTGCAGTTCTAGAATGTATTTAAATAACTGATAGGGTAGCCTCCCCTCATTATACTTCTTTTGAGTTTTCCTGATTTCTTTGCATGCTCATTCTTCTGTATGAACTTCAAAATTATGTTTCATTAAAAATTCCCATTGGTATTTTCTCTCAAAAAAAAATCTTAAAAAAAAATTGTTGTCTGGATAAGGATCCAACTCTTGGTTTTTGACTCAGGTCATGATCTCAGGGTCCTGGGATCAAGCCCCACATCTGGATCCTTGTTTAGCATGCAGAGTCTGCTTGTCGCTCTCCCTCTGCTCTTTCCCCCACTTGGGCTCTTGCTCTCTCTCTCTCTCAAATCAATCAATCAATCAATCAATCTTTAAAAATTCCCATTGGTATTTTAATTGAAACATATAAATATTACAGATTAACAAAAGAAGAACTGATGCAGCTTTATGATGTCAATCCTTTCTATCCAAGAACATGTTATACCTTCCCATTTGTTCATGTCATCTTTTGGGTCCCTCGGTAGCATTTTAGGGTTTCCTTTATCTATGTTTTTTGCATACTTCTTGGCATTTTACCTTTCTCATTGTAATTGTAAGTATCATATGTTCTTCCATTATATGCCCCAACTGGTTGTAATTTTTAACTAAGAAGTTCATTGATATTTGCATATTAATTTTGTAGCCAGCCACATTATTGAATTTCTTCATTGTTGGTCATTGTTATTTTGTTTTTCAGTTGATTTTCTTTGGTGTATGGGGCATATATTCATATATTCTGCAAATAATGATTATTTCAGCTATCCTTTTCAAACTTCATATTATTAAGTAATTTTTGTTATTTAATTGCATTAGCTTGTACCTAGAGAACAAAGTCAGGTAATAATGAAGATACTGGAATTCCTGGTCTTCCTGACTTTAATGGGAGTGCTTTTAGAATTTCCTCTCTGGGGTTAAGATAGATATATTTTTATAATGTTAAGAAGTATCTGTTTGTTTTTATTTCATTAAGAATTTTTAAAAAAATTTAGAATGGTTGCTGGTTTGTGCAGATAATTTATGTTTAGATTCTCCAATATGCTAAGTTATAATAACAGATGTTCTGATACTTATTGTCAAGCATGCCTTCCTTCCTTCCTTCCTTCCTTCCTTTCTCTGTCTTTCTCTACCCCCCCCCCTCTTTCTTTCTTGGGAGAGAGACAGAGAGAGAAAGCATGAACCGGGAAGGGGCAGAAAGTGAGAGAGGGAGAGAGACTCTCAAGCAGGCTCCACGCTCAGCACAGAGCCTCATGAAGGACTTGATCTTAGGACCCCAAGACCATGACCCAAGCCAAATTCAAGAGTTGGATGCCTAACTGACTGAGCCACCCAGGTGCCCCCCCCAGAATTTCTTAAGCTCCTCTTGATCACGACATACTGTTCTTCTTCTGCATTGTTAGACTCTGTGTGCTACTGTTTTATTTAAAATTGTTGCAGAGGGGTGGCTCATTGGGTCTGAAAGCGCACTGAAAGCAGAAAGCCTCTGCCTTCTGCTCAGGTCATGGTCTCAGGGTCCTGAGATCAAGCCCTGCATTGGGCTCTCTGCTCAGCAGGGAGACTGCTTCCTCCCTCTCTCTCTCTGCCTGCTTCTGAGCCTCCTTGTGATCTCTGTCTGTTAAATAAATAAATAAAAAAACTTAAAAAAAATAAAATTGTTGCAGAGAAATTCAGAAGTAGATTGACAGTTGTTTTTCTACTCTTTGAGTTGGGTATTGGCATCATGACTAGAGCTATGCTTAGTTCATTAAAATAACAAAAACAAAAACAACAAACCTAGAATTTCTTCTTCTTTTTTTTTATGCTCTGGATAAGGAAGAGCTCCATCCCTTAGAGCTCTGGTAGAGTTCGAGGGGGTCCACCTCAACCTGCTGTTGGCACCAGGGAAGATGATTCCTTCTGGGGACACAGATGATTCCCTCTCTAGTGGGTCCAGAAGAAGAAGTTTGGTGGCATTGACCATTGGTTCAGAGTTGCGGACTCCAGGTCCTCAGGGTGGGACCCTCCCTCCCACCTTCCTGGATCTCCATGCCAAGCACACCTGGATGATTGGTAGGGTAGGTACGTGGGTCCTGAGGGAAGGCTGCAAGAGAAGAGCACGTCTCTGATAGCAGACTCCTTCTTGAGCATAGATGGGAGCAGAAGGATTTCTTGAAGTGATAAGGCTTTACTGGATCTATGGCAGCAAAAGGATCACTGGATTTAAAGTCTTGTTTCTATATAGCGTGAAAGTAATGATTTTTAAAAATCGATATATTGGGAATCAAAGTGGCATTTTCAGGAATGCAAAGGAAGTCATCTTGCAAATAGGGAGTGGCTAGGGAGGGTTCTGTTACCCATCTTGCCTGCCTCTCCTGGGGACCTCCGTCTTGGTAAAGAGACTTGGTTTTGCTTAGTTAGGCTGGTTCTGTAGAAGCAAACCTGAGTCATAACCCAGGAGAAATGCTGACAGGACCTTTATCTGGATAAGGGATGTACAGGTCCTTCTGTAATAAAGATAAACCTTTCTAAGTGGAAAAAAGGAAAAAGAGCATAGCCAAATGGAATAGGCAGACACAACCAGGCAGGTAAAGGGCTGGATGTGGAAGGGAGAATTTTCTCGAGCGGGGCTTGGAGGTGCGGAGGCTGCCGACGTTGGGCTAGCTCTGGGCACCCCTCCCCTCTCCTCCCCGCCCTCCCACCCCCAGAAGAGGAGCTTCTCTAGGCGGGGGTGTGTGTTTCTGCAGGGGGCTGGGTAGCAGCTGGTCCACGCGCATCTTCCCCATGATGGTCTGCTGTTCTCCCTGTCTCTGGGTCTCCAGGTGTCACAGTGCCTGTGCCAGTGCCCATCACCTCTCCGTCCGCCGCAGTGCTCCGTGTGCGGTGACCAGCAGTGGTGGGGCGATCTCTGCTCATGTCTGTGAGTTGGCCAAGGCCGCTTCTTGCTGACATTCCATAAACACTACTTTATAAGCGGCAGGTACTTCTCCCCCACCCGCTCCCACCCCTTCAGGCCTGCTGGCACAGTTTAATTTCCAGCCCTGGTATTTCTCCCCAGCCCGTGACAACCTCAGGTGGAAGCAATTTCACCGTCTTGTAACTCACCGGGTCATTATAATTAGTATCCGGGCACCCAGGGCGAGGGCGGAAGGAAGGAAAGAGTGGATCCAGCCAGGCGGAGAGCAGCCTCGGTGGGCTGGGGGCTGGGAGCGCCCCTTCCTCCTGCTTCAGCCTGTAACTCAGATTTTCTCAGAGATATGATTCCACCCCCCTTCCCTCTGTGTGTGTAGGAGGAGGTGGGGTGGGGAGCCAGGGATGTCTGAGCCTGATCCTGGGTTCCTATAGGGGAGAGGGACCCGACCTGAGGGAGGGGCCCGAGAGCCCACCTCTGAGGTCAGGGTGGGGTGAGGGCCATGGACGGAGAGGAGGGACCCTACCTTATACAACCCTTTGCCCAAGGACCTGGTATCCCAGCATGGCTCCTTGCTGCCTCTGATCCCTGCAGTCCCAGAATCCTAATCCATCAGAGCAGTGGGGGTGGGGGGCGGACCTGGGTGCTGCCGCAGGCACAGCCAGGAGTGGGTGTGACTCCAAGAGAAGTAGCGAGGTCGGGGACCAGGACATAGCAGGAAGCAAAATTTCTCATCGGTTTGATGAGGGTCTTGTGGTCCCAAGCCGTGGAGACAGATTTAAGCAAGAAAGGGGGTTTATGATCAGGGTGTTGGGCCATCTCTGCGTTAACAAGGGGAGAGCTAGCAGCTTTGAGAAGTCAGGACCCAGGCAGCCCCAAGGACTCTGGAAGCTGGGAGAGGTGGGTCTTCTTCCCAGGGAGCAGTTCATGTGACTCAGTTCCACGGTTTCTTATCTCTGTGTTTCCCAGTTAAAAATTCCAGATTCCCCAACAAGGCTCATTCATTCACTCATTCATTTGTTGGTTGGTTTGCTTGTTCAGTACACATTGATCAGGCCCTCCTCCCCCCTGCAGTGTGGTGGGCAGAATCCAGGGTGCTGGAGACACAGCAGGGATCCCACGAAACACATTTCTTTTGCATCCTCCGTTGTTGTGGGGCAGAGTGTGGGTGGCTCAGTTTGGGCTAGGTGTCCACCCTGGGTGCACTGGCTGTGGCCAAGAGGGGTTCGTGAGCCAGGAGACCATACCACATGGGTTCTACTATAATGATTGATTAGCCTTGTAAGACACTTACTAGTTCTTGATTGACACAGCAGAAAGCAGGCGGCAGGCTTGAAAGAAGCAAGGCTTTGTGGAGCTTATTCAACAAGCCTTGGCTCTAGGTGGACGGGGCACTATCCACGGTGGGTCCCCCAGGCTCTCCAGCTCTTTCACTTTTAAGGGGGAGGGCAGGGACCAGGGAGAAGGGCCCCCACACCTACACCAGCTGTGCCTCAGCCAGTGGTTCTGGGTGACGCTTAGATCTCTCTGCCTTCTCTCCTTGGCCCCTGCCCTGGATGGAAGCTTCCAGGGACAGGGCCAGCCTGGCTCCTTCTGGTATCTGCCATAACAGGAGCCAGCCCAGGCTTCAAGGCAGTCTTGGTGAGGGCTGTGACACATCTACTCCCCTCAGTCCATCCCTGAGCACCCCACATCCTGTAGGGACTGAGTCTGTCCTGTTCACTATAGCTCCCTCCATTCCACACCCGGGAAAAAAGTTCACCAGCTTCCCCTCAGTTCCCCTTCTCTCCCAACCCCTCAATTTCCCAGCCTGAATCCTGGGAGTCCTCGCTTAGCTGTGCCCCGTCTCAGCACGAAAGTGCCTGGGACTCCCCAGGACATTCCCCAAATCAATCACATGGGGCTTCCCACGTTAGACCCAATTCATCAAGTCCTGGGCGACCACCCCTCCCAGGCTGGGGCCTTGTAAGGGACTGCTTATAATAATACCATTATTCTCCTTAGCCGGGGGCAGGCTGAGCCCTCAGTGAAGCGGGCCTGCCATTAGAACCCTGCAGAAACAAAGTAATAGCCTGCACAGAAAGCCATTTGTAATGTTGCTATAATTCCCATGATTCATTAAACAGGAATGGGAAATGATAGCGTTTCCCCTTGGAAAAAAACTCCTCCTGGAGTTGCATGCTGAGTTCACTTGGCTCAACTATTTTATTGACTAAGCATCTTGTTGTGCTGATGTGAGACGCGCAGGGGCCTGGCGCCATTTGGTTTTACAGTGACGGAAATGGAGGCCGGGGAGGGGGTCCCGCCGGGCCGGGACTTGACCTTGGAAATGGAGTCGCTGCCCCCACTTGGGTGGCCCAGGCCGGCATTTCCTGCAGGCCTGGGGCCCTCTGGGGCCTTCTGGGGCCTGGGGTCCATTGGATGGGGGAGGGGGAGCAGTGTGGAAGGGCCTGTTCTGTGTGTGCTGAGCCCCGAGCTGGCACCTTCCAGCCCCATGAGGGGCCCACAGCGGGGCCCTGCCCATCGTCCTGCTTCCTTTATATGGTCTTGGAACCTCACCCCTCAGCACCCCCAAATAGGAACCTGGATGTCGCCCTTGATGCCATCCTTGCCTCAGCCATGAGCCAGCTGCCGGGATCCCCCCCAGGAGTCTCTGCCAGAGAGGCCTCCTCTCCCTCCGCTGTCACTGATTGGGTACAGGTCTCACCATCTCCTGCCCCTCCCAGCCACGCCCTGACCGGCTACCCCCCTGTGCCCCTGCCTCCAGCCTCCTGCTCCCCAGTGAACCCTCTACGGTGAGGCCAAGGCATTGTTCTATGAAGCAATTCTGACTATTTTTATCCTGCTTGGAACCTCGGTTGGTGCCCCAGGGCACATGTGATCAATCTAGAAAGCCATCGCGGGGCACTCGGGGCCCTCCCTGCGCCGCCTACAACTTAGTGTACCTTTCCAGCTGCATCTCCAGCCACTTTGCACTGTGCACTCCAGGCTGTTCCAGACCTCAGAGCACTCGGGGGCTCCAGGAATGGTACACTGTGTGTTCACGCCTTTTCTGTGCTCTTCCCTCAGCCAGAGATGCCCTGGCATCTCGGACTTCATCCCTCGGGGAATCCTGATTTCCTCCTGCAACAAATTGCTCCTGTGTTCTTCCCCACTGCAGGGAATGGCGCCCCACCTCCAGGCTCTGCCCCAGGCCTTGGAGGCCTCCTTTTGTCTTTCTCTCCTATCCTGTATCCTCGTATCTGATTGGCCACCAAATCCTATTGCCTCTAGGTTCAAAACCTAACAAGAATCTGGCCATTTCTCACCACCCACTTCCCCAGCAGACTGGTTTGGATTACGGTCCTAGCCTCATCGCTGGTCTCCCCGCCTCTGTCCCTCTCCTCCTTCCCACTGTGCTATCCAGGAGTCTGAGCATGTTGCTCCTTTGAGGACAAACCTTTCACTGGTTTCCCATTTCTTCCTTTTTCCTCCCTCCTTTCCTTCTTTTTGAGTAGCCTCCACATCCAGTGTGGAGAACAGCATGAGGCTTGAACTCACAACCCCGAGATCAAGACCTGAGCTGGGATCAAGAGTTGGTCTTAACTGACTGAGCTACCCAGGCATCCCCCACTGGCTTCCCATTTCACTCAGAGAGGAAGTTACTGTCCTCGCCATGGCTTGGAAGATCTTCTACCATCCGGTCCCCCGTGAACTCCCTGACTTCACCTTGTACTGCTCTCCCCATGCTTACTTTGCTCTAGCAGCCCCTTCCTTGACCATGCCAAGCATGCTCCTGCCTCAGGGCCTTTGCACTTGCTGTTCCCTTTTGTCTTACACTCCCCCACCCCCATTCTATGCAAGGTCACCTTCACAGTGCCGCCTTTCCTGACCTTCTTAAACGTTACAGAATTCCTATTCCTCTGGCACTGCCTAGTTCCTTCTTCCCACTTTATTTTTCCCAGAGTATGCATCACCAACAACACAACCGTACGTTTTATTACTTTAGTTGTTTTTTAATTTTATTTTTTAGTTTGTTTCCCTCCATCAGACTTCAAGCTCCACGAGGGCAGGGAGTTTTGGGGGGACCATTTTGTGTATTTTTATATCTCCACGGCTGGGTTTGCCTACAACAGATGTGCGTAAGCCATTTGTTGAATGAGTGAGTGCCACAGGCTTCCTTCTCACTCAGCTGTCCCTGACCCCCTGCTGGCTGGTCTGCACAGAAAGGATCACCCGCTCCCTTGCCTTCCCACAGCACTGCAGCTGGGCATCTGTTACACAAAATGGGGGCTTTGCTGGGTTTCTTCTGGATTTGATTTCCCTGCAATGGAGAACTTCGTGTGGACAGGGCCTGTGCCTTATTTACGTCTGAGTTCAAGCTCCCAGTCATGGGCTTGCCTGTCACAGTTTCTCTAAATTGATTTTTATTGCTTTGTCCATCCTTGCTGGTGCTCCCAGCCCCGCAACGCCAGGACTGTCCCCCTGAAGAAACCGAGGTTGGAGTGGGGGAGGCTAGCTCAAGGTCAGTGGCAGGGCCAGAGAAACTCTTGGTCTCTCGGAAGATGAGGAGCAGGACGTGCAGGGACGGGTTGTGGCCCTGCTGTGGGTGGGGCCACAGCCCACAGGACCAGTGCAGGCCCAGCCTCTGGGGTCATTGGTTCCACTAATTCCTGATGTGGAAGCTGCTTGGAAACCCTCTCAGAAGCCACTCTGCTGAGTGATCTCCCCAGAAATGGAACTGAGCGGAAGCTCTCGATGAGGGAGTCTGGCCCAGGGCTGCCTCCTCACCCCCACTCTGATGAGAGCTGAGGCTCTCCTCGTCCAGAGAAGGTTGCAGAACTCAGAAGTGGGGACCAGGCCTTCTGGAGCAGAGACTGTGGACAGTCACCTCTCTTCTGTTGTCTGCACCCCAACACCCACCATGCTGGACTCTGTCTCAGTGCCGCCTGGAGAATGCCCGGGGTCCAGCATTCTAACTGCCGTCACAGCCACGAATCCTGGGCGTGGGTGCAAGGGCGGGTTCCCCCCGCAGAGCTGAGCACACCCTGGGTAGGTGCTTGGAGAAGGTTGGATGAATTTGCGATACTGCTCCTTTGTGATCCTGCAGGGGTAAGTTGCTTGACTGCTCCTTGAACACTTCCTGTAATGAGGAGATCACTCCCTACTTGAGTTCCAGATCTTAGTTGGGATGTCTAGAAGCAGACTTGGGGACCAGGATTCCAGTGCGACCAGCACAGAGTGGGTTTCAGGGTTATCCCAATCACAGGGAGAAGAAACTGGGCTATTTGTTCACCATCTGTCAGGGGCTGCCACTGACTCCGGGAGTTCCCGAAGCACGCTCCCTCAACCTGAAAGGGGTTCACAGTGCTGCAGTAAGCTGGGGCTGTGGCCCAAACCCTTGCTGATCAGGCACCTGCTGACTTCGGCATTTCTTCCTGGGATCCTCAGACATCACCACCTCCTCCTCTGTAGCTCCCCCCATCATTGACCCCATCTCCACTGCTCGGGGCCCTTCTGGCTGACCTTCTTCAGCTGTCACCTGTCTCCAGCAGTTCTTCCATCTCTGGTCTGTGCCTTCAGAGCTACCAGCATGAGCTTTATAAACCCCTGTTGCTACACTTTCCACACGGCACATGTACTACGGTGAGTCAGTGTTACCTGCTGCCTAGTTGGCATCCGGTCTGTATAGACCATGAGCTCAGGAGGTTGGGACCCAGTAACCCACTGTGGGCACTCATTGTATGCTCAGTAGATGTTGCTTGAACTGGGCTGACTGCATTGTGGATTCAGTCCCTCCCTGGCTCTACAGACTTCACTGGCCCCTGAAGATCTTGAGGGGAGAGCCCGACATACAGGTCCAGCATGACCTGCCCCTGCTGACCTCTTCAGCTTCCGGTTCCAGAATCTTCACCCCCAGGCCTCTGTCTGGTCATGCAGGAGTCTTGAGGAGCTCTGTGCATTCCTTCCTCTCCTTGACTCTGGCAGGGCTACACATTCAAAGCCGGCAGAGGCCAGGCTAGAAGGTGGTGAGTGAAGCAGGTGGGGGTGGGGGAGGGCAGCACTGTGGTGGCCACTACTGTGAGCTACCAAGAGCTCATGACCTCTGAGCATTTATGCCCAAGTGCTCAGAAAACTCAGTGCCTCTTGACTCCCAGCAGGATTTTGGCTGAAGAAATGCACCTACACACCTCTTTGTTTGCTGTGCCCTTCTTGTATCTTCTTATGAAATCTGGCTCCTCCTTCAGAGTCTGGTGCTGATGTCACCTCCTCCAGGAAGCCTACAGGGATTCTCCCAGCTGGCAGGACTCTTTTTTTTTTTTTAATTTCTTTTCAGCATAACAGAATTCATTGTTTTTGCACCATACCCAGTGCTCCATGCAATACGTGCCCTCCTTAATACTCACCACCTGGCTCCCCCAACCTCCCACCCCCCACCCCTTCAAAACCCTCAGATTGTTTTTCAGAGTCCATAGTCTCTCATGGTTCACCTCCCCTTCCAATTTCCCTCAACTCCCTTCTCCTCTCCATCTCCCCATGTCCTTTATGTTATTTGTTATGCTCCACAAATAAGTGAAACCATATGATAATTGACTCTCTCTGCTTGACTTATTTCACTCAGCATAATCTCTTCGAGTCCCGTCCATGTTGCTACAAAAGTTGGGTATTCATCCTTTCTGATGGAGGCATAATACTCCATAGTGTATATGGACCACATCTTCCTTATCCATTCGTCCGTTGAAGGGCATCTTGGTTCTTTCCACAGTTTGGTGACCGTGGCCATTGCTGCTATAAACATTGGGGTACAGATGGCCCTTCTTTTCACTCCATCTGTATCTTTGGGGTAAATACCCAGTAGTGCAATTGCAGGGTCATAGGGAAGCTCTAATTTTAATTTCTTAAGGAATCTCCACACTGTTCTCCAAAGTGGCTGCACCAACTTGCATTCCCATCAACAGTGTAAGAGGGTTCCCCTTTCTCCACATCCTCTCCAACACACGTTGTTTCCTGTCTTGCTAATTTTGGCTATTCTAACTGGTGTAAGGTGGTATCTCAATGTGGTTTTAATTTGGATCTCCCTGATGGCTAGTGATGATGAACATTTTTTCATGTGTCTGATAGCCATTTGTAGGTCTTCATTGGAGAAGTGTCTGTTCATATCTTCTGCCCATTTTTTGATATAATTATCTGTTTTGTGTGTGTTGAGTTTGAGAAGTTCTTTGTAGATCCTGGATATCAACCTTTTGTCTGTACTGTCATTTGCAAATATCTTCTCCCATTCTGTGGGTTGCCTCTTTGTTTTGTTGGCTGTTTCCTTTGCTGTGCAGAAGCTTTTGATCTTGATAAAGTCCCAAAAGTTCATTTTCACTTTTGTTTCCTTTGCCTTTGGAGACATATCTTGAAAGAAGTTGCTGTGGCTGATATCGAAGAGGTTACTGCCTATGTTCTTCTCTAGGATTCTGATGGATTCCTGTCTCACGTTGAGGTCTTTTATCCATTTCAAGTTTATCTTTGTGTACGGTGTAAGAGAATGGTCGAGTTTCATTCTTCTACATATAGCAGTCCGATTTTCCCAGCACCATTTACTGAAGAGACTGTCTTTTTCCCACTCTATATTTTTTCCTGCTTTGTCGAAGATTATTTGACCATAGAGTTGAGGGTCCATATCTGGGCTCTCTACTCTGTTCCATGGGTCTATGTGTCTGTTTTTATGCCATACCATGCTGTCTTGGTGATCACAGCTTTGTAGTAAAGCTTGAAACAGGAAACGTGATGCCGCCAGTTTTATTTTTGTTTTTCAACATTTCCTTAGCAATTCGGGTCTCTTCTGATTCCATACAAATTTTTGGATTATTTGCTCCAGCTCTTTGAAGAATACTGGTGGAATTTTGATTGGAATGGCATTAAAAGTATAGATTGCTCTAGGCAGTATAGACATTTTAACAATGTTTATTCTTCTCATCCAAGAGCATGGAATGGTCTTCCATCTTTTTGTGTCTTCTTCAATTTCTTTCATGAGTGTTCTGTAGTTCCTCGAGTACAGATCCTTTACCTCTTTGGTTAGGTTTATTCCCAGGTATCATATGGTTCTTGGTGCTATAGTAAATGGCATCGATTCTCTAATTGCCCTTTCTGTATTTTCATTGTTAGTGTATAAGAAAGCCACTGATTTCTGTACATTGACTTTGTATCCTGCCACGTTACTGACTTGCTGTATGAGTTCCAGTAGTTTGGGGGTGGAGTCTTTTGGGTTTTCCATATAAAATATCATGTCATCTGTGAAGAGAGAGAGTTTGACTTCTTCATTGGCAGGACTCTTTATCTACATTTTGCTGTCACAAACTGTGGAACTTCTAGTATTTGTATCACTATAAAAACAAAACAAAACAAAACACTTTGTTCCAGGCTCCATTCCAGGCCCCATACTTCATCTCATTTAATTTAAACTTTCAAAATTTAATATTTTTTGTTGTTGAACAACATAACATGTATGCAGGATAGAATGTATTTCATTAATGAGGAAACATGGACCCAAAGAGGCTGAGTGATAGTCCTCTTGTCCTCTGGTTGATAAGTGGGAAAATTAGAATTTGAACTCAAGACTGCCTGACCCAGGAGCACGTTTCTATTGTTCCAAAGAGGCCTCACCTGTGAGTAGGGTTGTCAGCTTCAGCAAATGAAAATATAGAATTCACAGTTCATTGTGAATTTCAGATAAATAATGAATAAGTTCTTAGTATAAATGTGTCGCCAATATTGTATGAGACTTAATGACTTAATAGTAATGTAATGAAATTCAAGTTTAAATGGGTGTCCTGTCTTTTATTCGGCAACCTACATCTCAGGCTTTCTTGTGTGATGGTCGTTGGAGTGGTGGGGGTCTTTCTCCTTGTCTTTGGAGGGTGCTCCTCTATGCGGAGTAGACCTTTGCCTTATTCCTCACGTACACCTGGGGTCCTGCTCAGACAGTGCTCAGTCAGCGCCGTTGATAAGGAGTGAGTACAGGACTCTGGGGCCGTTTCTGTGAACTTGGCCCTGCCTCCTTCCTGAGCAGACTTGGGATGTTTTGCAGAAAAGAGATGAGAGCCTCTGAGTCCCCCTGTCTTCCGCCCCGGCGCCCTGCTCCAGCTCTGGTTGCCTGCTCCTGAGACGCAAGCCCAGCCAGGAAGGTACCAGCTGGGGCGGCAGGAGCTGGCAGGTCCCGGAGCCGAATGCAGCCTTTCCACCTCAGGATCAGAGAGGGTCTGAGAGGAGAAAAGTGTTGTTCCCCTTTTATAGCTGAGGAAGTAAGGTTCAGCAAGGCTAAGGGACTGCCGGAGGTCACCGGTAGGTTTGTTTGTGTTTCTTTCTGTTCTAAAGGGATTTTCACAGCCTAGTAGAAGTGGGGTTTATGTCCTACCCTTCTGAGTCCAGTCCTGCTCGGGTCCCTCTCCAGCCCCAGGACTGTGGGTCCCAGCCTACAGGCTCCTTCCTGGGGAGGGGTTGAGTCTGACGCAGTTGGTGGGTGGGGGGGGTCGGGGGGAGAGATGGAGGTCCCCCTCACAGACATAGGTGGGGAAGGTCTGGGGACCCATGGGGGACACCTCAGCTGCAGACAGGCCTGGGGCAGGCAAGCTAGTGGCCATCCTGTCCCCCTGCTTCTTCCGGGAAGGCTGTGTCTGCCAGGCTAGGCGAGTGGCTGGTTCGAGAGCAGGCTGTCTTGCTCTCCATGTTTCGGGGCAGACTTCAGGCTTGGGCTGACATTGCCTCACTCCCACTGCACCTCATTAACCAAAAAAGCAAGTCATTCATCAGCCACTGTTTCGTGTAGAGTGGGCCAGTGACAGCCAAGTCACTCGGCTTTCCAGAGCTGCTGGGGCTGAAGACCCTTGGGAACTTACCACCACTCCCCCTGACAGGATCAGGACTCCAGCCCCCCCACCCCCCCAGCCCCAGTGTTGACCTCAGCCTCAGCTCCAATGGCTCCAATGTCAAAGTCAGCCAGCCTCATCCTCGTCCTAGCCCGTCCCAGCTCTTCTCCAGCCTCTGGGTCTGAAGGCACTCAGGATCTCTGCCTAGAGTATCCTAAGGCCTGGGGCTCAGGCTGTGCTCTCTCTGGATTCCCCTCAGAACTGATTAGCTCCCCCAGGTCCCCAGCTCAGCACATACCCACCATGCCTACAGCCAGGAGAGTCCTGGGTCATCCCTGGGAGGGACCGACATGGGAACCCTGAGACTACACTCAGCCAGCTCTACCAGGGGGCTCTCAAGTTCACCACCATCTCTGGGGACCGAGGGTCTGGAGTTGGTCCCCAGACCTTCTGTGTGGGGGCCGACCCTGCCCCTTAGCAGTCGGCCCTTCGCTATTGCTCTGAGAAGCCAGGTAGCAAGCATGCTTCGACGGGGTTTGTGTGTGTGTATGTGTGTGTGCATATGTGCGAGGACACCCCATGGGCTTCTGCCCTTTGTGGCTTGGTACACACCTGGGGTTGGGTCTGCTCCCAGGCCCTGGCCACTGAGTGTGCCCAAAGGAGAGACTTGGGATGGGAGGAGGCTCTGTGTCAAATGTGCGAGGACGGGGTGGAGGGAAGACAGCAGCCCCATGGACAGCTCACTCAATGACCCTACTCTGCTGTGGGCCCAGGGTCCCGGGCAGGGGTGGAAAGTGCTGCGGCATCCCACCCTGGGCTGGCTCTGGCGAGCAGAGGCCGTGAAATGAGGCGTTTCAGTTCCCTGAGTCAGAAATGGACAAACCAGGGGGGGAGTGATTTGCTTTTCAGATATGGCTGGAGGCTTTCCACCTGAGTGGCTGCTCCTCCCGGCTTCCTTGTAGAGCTGACCGGCCCGGCCCAAGGCCTGCGCAGCACTGGGGGCCCAAGCCCAGCATCCTTAGCCTCCTAGAAAAGACAGGACAAGAGAGCAACATAGCCAACAGCTCCCACAGACCGGAGGCCCCAGGTGCCTTCCATGCTAGCTGTGAGAGGCAGGCCCCATCCGGTGACCTCAGGGAGTTAGAAAATCACAGGTGTGCAGATTTATTGTCTGGCCGCCATTTCTTGACCCCTGTTTCCAGCCACGTTCTGGTCTAGATGCTTCTACAGTGTCATCCCGACAATTCCACAGTCACCACAGGAAGATGGTACGAGAATCATTTCCACTGAGTGGACAAGGACACCGAGGTGGGGAGATGTCATGTGACTGTCTCGGGTGACACAGATCGCAAGAGTTCTGACTGGCATCCAGGCTGGTTAGACACCAAATCCCATGCTCTTAAAACTTTAAGGTCTTTCAAAAATGGAAAAAAAAAAAAAAACCCGCTATTATTGCAGCACTGTCAACAACGGCCAAACTATGGAGAGAGCCTAGATGTCCATCAACAGATGAGTGGATAAAGAAGATGTGGTGTGTATATACAATGGAATATTATACAGCCATCAAAACCCGGAAATCTTGTTATTTGCAATGACATGGGTGGAACTAGAGGGTATTATGCTAAGCGAAATAAACCAATGAGAGAAAGACAACTATCATATATCTCACTGATATGAGGAATTTGAGAAACAAGACAGAGGATCATATGGGAAGGGAGGGAAAAAGGAAATAAGATGAAACCAGAGAGGGAGACAAACCATAAAGGACTCTTAATTTCAGGAAACAAACTGAGGATTGCTGGAGGGGAGGGCGGTGGGAGGGATGGGGTGGCTGGGTGATGGACATGGAGGAGTGTATGTGCTATGGTGAGTGCTGTGAATTGTGTAAGACTGATGATTCACAGACCTGTACCCCTGAAACAAATAATACATTATATGTTAAAAAATGCTATTATTTATTAAACCTTGTCCTGCTTTGGGGAGATTTGATTTTAGCCCCCCAGGGTTTCTTCGAAGGGGTAACCCCCCTAGGTCAGAGTTTTCTGCTTGGTTGCTTCTTCCTGAATTTTCCCTGTGTCAACATTGAGGGGTTCTCTGTTTTCCATGGACCTAGGCACTCTTGGGCTGCTTGGAGTCTCCATGGGTCTACACCAAGTTTTGTCTACTAACCTGCCTCCTCCAAGAAGTCTTCCCTGATTGAATCCTTGACCTGGTGGCTGCCTCTCTGTCTGCTCAGTTCTGACAATGAATAGCTCCTTAATCTTCTTTCCCCACTTGCCTCCTGTTACAGGCAGAATTGTGTCTCCCTCTACCCCCCCACCCCTGATTCGTATGTCGAGGTCCCCCCAACTCCTGGGACCTTGGAATGTGACTGCATTTGGAGATAGGGCCTTTAAGTGGTGGTTAAGATAAAATGAAGGCATTTAGGGTGGGCTCTAAACACTGTCTGGTGTTTCTAGAAGAAGGGGAGATTAAGAGGCAGATACCCACACAGGCAGACCACGTGAAGACACAGGGAGAACAGTCTTCTATAAAACCAACGAGAGAAGCCTCGGAAGAAAGCAGCCCTGCTCCAACATTGACCTCAGACTTCAGCCTCCAGACTCTCTGTGGCTCAAGCCCTCAAGTCTGCGGTACTTCATTATAGCAGCCCTTGCAAAGGAATACTCCCCTTTCCCCCATTTCCAAATCCCCGTTCTGGATGGGAGAGCCATGCCTCACGGGCTAGGAGCACGGCAGGACTCTCCTGCTGATGTTATGTGCCCTGGGTCCCTGCAAACAGACGTCAAGGGTATTAGCTGGCTGCAGCCACAGGCCTCACTGACACTCCCAGTCGCCGACTGCCCATCAAAGCGGCATTCCCCCCAGCTGACACCCCAAGATGTGGCTATTACGCTGGGCTGTCCTTCTGACGCACAGGCGTTCTGATGTGTCGGCCTTATGCTTTGCTTACATTCTGCCCCAGCAAAATTCTAGAAAACTGACACCCAGAAACATAGACTTTGGCGGCAGCCGCACTCCTCCCTGGCCGCCTTCTGTCACGCTGACATTTGCCCCGTGGACATTCATGGTGCTTAGATACACTGACCCTCGGTAGGCTGACCTTCCCAAGGTCAGGGTTGGTCGGCCTTCCAAATTCACCAGCTAACAAGAGTTCTGTGTGTTTAGCTCTTTCCCTGCGTGTCCCTTTCTGGTCCTCCAGCCTGCTCTTCACGTCATTCTGCTTGTGCACACAATGTAACCCTTGGCATTGACCTTGCCCCGCACTGCCTCCTCCAGATTGGACCCATGACCCCCACTCATGCTCTCCTGATGTCTTATTCTAACTGCTCTGTTCTACTCAGATGCACTGGATGTATTTCAGGCTGCCCACACTACCTTCCAGAGAAACACTTGCACCCATCCCTGCTGAGTGCACATAGGATCACGAGAGCCATACAACTGAAATAGACCTTCTACCCAAGGGAGGCCTTACATAGGTTGGCTATGACCCCCTGAACTGTTTTTATTCACAGCACTCTCGACAAGAAGCATGTGGTCTCTTTGGACACTAACAACCAATTCACTGATTCTTCAACACCAGCTGGCTGCCCCACCTTTCTAGTCAGTTCTGTATTCCCAGAGGTAGCGTCAGGCCCCAAAAGGTAAAAAGTAAAGACCGCCCCCCCACTTCAGATGCCACTTACAAGCTCTGGGCTTTCTGTGCTTCTGATCGACCAACTATAGATCAGGGGTTCCCTGATTGGATAATTTGCTAGAAAAACTCAGGGAACTCAGGAAGGCGCTTCATTTACATTTATTGGCTCTATGATTAAAAAAAAAAAAAATACAGCCCAGGAGCCGCCAAAGGCGAGAGATGCAGAGGACAAGGGTTGGAGAAGGAGCTTGGAGCTTCCATGTCCTTTCTGGGGGTATCACCTTCCCAGTACCTTGATCACCAGCCTGGAGGATCTCTGAACCCCTTTGTGTAGGGTTTTTTTTTTACGGAGGTTTTCTAATGTCGGTGTGAAGGATTAAATCCTGGGCCATTGGTGAGTGACTCCATCTCTAGCCCCTCTCCCATCCCTGGAGGTTGGGGTTGGAGCTGAAAGTTCCACCCCTCTTATCACACCTTCCTCTTTCCAGCAACCAGCCCCCACCCTGCAGCTCTCTAGGGCTCCCAGCCACCAATCATCTCATTAGCATACAAAAGACACTGTTAATACTCAGGAGATTCCAATGGTTTTAGGAGCTGCGTGCCAGGGGATAAAGACCAACTATTTACTTTTTATTATATCACACCCATGCACATGTGTAATTTCAACAAATCCCTTTTCCCCTGAAGTAATGAATGAATCTGTCTGTTGTCGCTGAAAGATCCCCAAGTGGTCCCTCGTGCTGACTCGCAGTAGGGCCCTTAGCCTTTTTCTGCTCCCTGTAAGCATCCCTGCAACTCTGGAGCCCTGGGTTCTGGACTCAGCTGCTCCACGTGCAACTTGTGTGACCTTAGGCAAATCCCACCCTCTCTAAGTGGTACTATTACTACTACTGATTAACTACCCCCAGGGTGTTGCTGTGAGCAGCCCGTGAGTGCCGCTTGAAAACTTGCCGTGAGCACAGACATCCACAGAGCAAGTCCTCAAGCAACAAGGAGGTGGTTCAGGCTCTGGAGCCAGACTCAAGCTCCACTGTCTGGGTATGGATCTAGGAGCTGCCACTTACAGGCTGTGTGACTTCGGGAAAGTTGCTTGCCATCTCTGGGTGTTATATGTAAAATGGTTATACCATTGTATTCGCCTCCTTGAATTGCTGTGATTTTTAAATAGCTTAAAGGAAAAAGGGTTTCCATCAGTGTCTGCTACGGAGTAAATTCTGTACAAGTGATATTAGTGTTTATGTTATTATTAGTTATATCATTGTCCTCTCTATTGCTAGTTACAGTTACACAAGTATTAGCTGTTACTCACTCTACTCCCTCTGGATAACGCCATGTCAGCGGAATCCTCCACTTGCCATCTCCTGACAGAGTGAAGGCTCTTTGTGAATCCCAGAGCCACTGTCCACCGCATCTGTCCTGTCCCCTCTGCCTGGGTATTCTGCCCATTTTCACTTGGCCAATCCCACTTGTGCTCTGATTTCGGGCCACATGAGCTGCTTACTTAGGGAAGCCTCTCTGAGTTCTTGGTAAGTCAGCCCCCGACACGCACGCTCGTAAGACCGAGTGCCTCTTGTACGCTGATTATGATCACTTTACCTCTCTTTCTGTGAGTATCTGATTCAAGCCTATCTCTTTCTTTCCCTTGACCATAAACTCCCGAGATCACTGATTGTCTGTTTTCTGCTCATCTTTTACTCCAGTATCGACATGTCATAGGTGCCTGATAAATATTTGTTGAGCAAAGGAGTGAATGAATGAGCAAATGCCTTCCTTGCCTTGTCCGGCCCCTGGGCCAGGCCCCCTCTCCTCAGGGATGCATCAGAGTTGGGCTTCTCGGTCCGTTCTTTTGGGTCATTCTTCTCTGAGCTCCAAATCTGGAAAAGGGCAGAGAGGGATGTTGACATGGGGTCACGGGGACCACAGGAGCAAGGCGTACTTGCAGCTGGATACATAGGCTGAGCCTCCGGGAGGGTCCCAGGATCCGTGGTTTCAGCCCTGTGTGGGCAGGAGATGCTCTTATCCCAAGATGGCGCCCCATTGTTTCTTCTATGTCTGGGGCTCCCTTCCTATTCTCCTCACTCCCTTCTTGGGTTTTATCTTCCAATTTCAGACACTCCCAACCATGGCTGTCTTCCTAGAAATGTTTCTCTAGACTGTCTGGGGGTGGGAAGAAGTCTCTGGAAGCCCTGCCTCCACCCATCAGTCTTGAAGTTTTGAGCATGGCTGGCTGGTCTACCTTCCACCACTAGCTGCACGTGCTTGGATAGAAGCCGATTCCAGAGACCCTGCATCCTTCATGTTGATGACACACTATCGACAGAGTGGACGAGGACATTTGTAGGTGATGAATTTTGGAGCCATTGGCCTTCAGCCTGACACTGGCTTCTGGGCCCTCTGATGCCTTGCTGGCCTCTGGGTCACCATCCACCTTCTCTTTCTTTCTGGGCCTGGCCCAGGCCCCACCCTTGTCCCGGATCCTGCCCCCTCAGTCAGCTGAGCCCCCACCCATCAGTGCACAAATGTGTTGTTTAGTGCACAGACGTGTTTATATTCTTCTACCTACAAAACATCCTCCCCGACCATGAAGTCCCTGGAACGTTGCACCTCCCTCTTCGCCTGCATGGCTCATCTTTCCTTCACAGTCCAGTTATCTAGAAGGAGTTGTCTAGATGGAGTCAATCCAAATCCAGTTCTACTTGCAGCTACGCGCCTTGGGGGCAAGTTCCTTTATTTCTCTGTGCCTCTGTTTCTTCATCTGTAAAATGGGGCTGATAGTCTTTGCCTTACAGGGATGGTAGGAGGATTAAGTGAGCTCATTCGCATCGAGCACACAGCACATGCGGGCCTGTTGGGAGAGCTAATGCAGTCATTAGTGGCTCCCGTGATCATGATCCCTTCTGCATCCCCACCCTCCATGTCACCCTTGATCAGCCTGGCTTCCTCTGCCCCCTGAGCAAACACCTCCCTGGCTCGAGTCCCTGATGCCTTTCCAGTAGCCAGTCACACCTCCCTTCCCAGGCACCCTCCCAACTTCCCTGCAGTCTTTTTTTGCACCACAGGGGGAATTGATCAGGGCAAGGTGGAAGGCTCCGGAAGTCCTACGGGAAGCGTCCACTGGTGGCTGCTTGGATAGCCCACCCTAAAGGTGCTCCATGTTTATGCAATGAATGAAAGGCTCTGCCAGGAGACCTCTGAAAATGTAAGGCACAGGACTTCTCATGAGCTTCAGCACATTTGGAAATTGTGCTGGGCTCACTTCAAAGATTTTCAAAAAGAGTTTGGATTGGCAGCCCCTTGAGGGCAGGGATCCTGTTTTATTTGACCAGTACAGAGTAGTACCCACAGCTCTTTGTTGAATACACAGGAACAGGGGTGAGTGGGGTTATGGGACCCGCCTGCAGCGCATTCTGTCACAGTTATAACAAGGAACAGGAGGTTAATGCTTCCTTGGGGTGAGCTCACAGCTCCGTCTCCATGGTTCTGGGGAGGAATCTTTTTCCTTTTTAGTTTAGGCAGCCTAGCTCCTGCACTGCGCAGAGGGCTTGGTTTGATCTCTTATTTATTACAGAGAATATTCTCTGTTATGGTGAATGTAGGGGCTGGGTTTTCACTGCTGCCTGCGCCAGCCAGCCTGCTGGGGACCCTGGCACCCCCAATGGGGACTCTGGCACTGCGTTCGTTCTCTCATTCATTCTTTCTTTCATCAAATGTATTGAACAGCAATCCTGTGCCAGGTCCTGAGCCAGGAGAAGAAATATGGAAACTGCCAGCAGTGAGGCTGAACAGCAGCCCCTAAAGATCCCAGGTCCTAAGCCCCAGAGCCTGTGAATGTTGTCCTATTTGGCATAGTGGACTGTGCCCGTGTGACTTAGTTAAGGCTCTCAAAATGGGGAAAAAATCCCGAATGACCCAGGTGGATGCCAGGTGTAATCACGTGTCCTCCTTCGATGGAGGCGGAGGGAGATTTGGCCCAGACGGACGAGGAGAAGGGGATGTGGGCGGAGGCTGAGATGATGCTCTTACTCTTTGAAGATGGAGGAGGGGGCCGCAAGCTGAGAAAGCCAGATGGTCACTAGAAGCTGAAAAAGTTTCTCCTCTCAGAGGCTTCCGAAGGAACCTGCCTTGACTTTAGCCCAGGGAAACTGATTTTGGACTTCTGACCTCTAGAACAGAACAGAATACATGTGTGTTGTTGGGACCCCAAAGTCCGTTTGTTACAATGGTAAGAGCAAACTCATATACCATCCAGGGGATGAGATGACACCTTTGCCTAAGGGTGAGTCTTAGGAGCAAGGAGCTGCGTGCTGAGCTAGATCTTAGAGGATGTGTATGAATTTCCTAGGTGGACAATGGTGGGCAGGAGAAGGGCCTTGGGAATGAAAAACAGCCTGTGCAGAGGCAAACCAGAAGACAAGGTGTACTTGTGGAGCAGTGAATGGTGGGTTATGGTTGGGAATTCAGAGCATAGGGCAGTGGCTGAACCAGCCCCTGGAGGCAGGGAGTTGAGATTTGATGCTGTGGACAATGGGATGTGACCGTGGTGAGTTGCATTTATGGCCCCAATTCTTTATCCCTTCCTGTACTCATGTCTATTGCTCAGGGACTTTGCATATGTTCCCATCACGGGGAGAGTACGGTTTCCCACCTCTTGATACTAGTTCAGCTGTGTGTCTTGCTTTGGGCAATGGAATGATGTAGATTGGTCATGCGTCAATTCTGAGCCTGGGTCTCAAGAGGTCTTGCACATTTCTGCTGGTCTGAGGAGAGGGTGTATCCCAGGGAAGCCAGACCAAAGCTGAGCCCCCAGCTTACCTGCAGACCAGGAGTGACCCCAGCCAACCCAGAGATGCATGAGAGATAACAAATGGTCATTATCGGAGTACCTGGGTGGCTCAGTTGTTAAGTGTCTGCCTTCAGGTTAGGTCATGATCCCAGGGTCCTGGGATAGAGCCTCGTATTGAGTTCCCTGCTCTGAGGGAAGCGTGCTTCTCCCTCTCCCACTCCCCCTGCTGTGTTCCCTCTCTTGCTATGTCTCTCTCTGTCAAATAAATGAATAAAATCTTAAAAAACAAACAAACAAAACAAAACAAAAAAACCCCAAATGGCTGTTATCCTAAGCTGCTGAGTTTTGGGGTGACTTGCTCTGCAGCAAGAGCTAGTTGTTTCAACAATAGAGGGTTCAAAGGAAGAGAGTGACAGTCAGATCTGCATTTTAGAAAAGCATCTTCAGTGTTGCGATCCTGGAGGATGGTTGGAGGAGGGGGGCCTGAAGTTGTGGTCCAGGCAAGAGGCAGAGAGGGCCCCCTGAGGCAGGAGCAGTAGAAGGCAGGGACAGATACAAACATTAAGAAGGCAGGTGAGACCACAAAGCTGCATTACAAATTAGACATAGGGATTGAAGGAGAGAGATTTGGAGGAAGCCAGAACTTTTGGCATCAGAAATTAGATTGGAATGTGGTCCATGTATGGATCCAGTGATGAGGTAATGGCCCGCTCGCTCTGTGTTCATGGTTTGCAGTGCCATGGGTGGGACAGAGTCTATAATTACAAGCGTGGGGCTGGAGTCTAGGCTGCAGACCTGGGCTAGGGGACCACCTGGGAATTAGTGACGGGGATCTAATGATGAATTTGTGAAAGTGGATGAGGGTGCTTATGGTAAGCAGAACAAAAGGCCAAGTTTTAACCCTGGGAATCCCCGCCATTTATGGAGTGGCTGGAAGAAGGGTCCCTCCAGGGGCGATGACAGGAGAGAGGACAGCCAGGGAAGAGCTGGTGTCCAGAAACCCTAGGAAGGGACCACTCAGGGGAGGAGGGAGTGGATGGTAAGCAGAGTCATGGGCAGAAAGTCACCGATGGTGAAGACCAAGGACACCAGCCAGGGGATGGCCAGCAGTCAACTTGGTGGGACCAGCTTTGGAAGTAGAAAGCAATGCTTGTCATGGGGTCAAGAGGTGAGGTAGTGGAGAAAGTTGGTTAAGGAAAACCCTTTCGAGAAGCCTGACGTAGAGGGAGCAGAGGGTGGACGTGGGACGAGGGCATTGCTTTGTTTTAGGCTAGAGGGACCAGAGCAAGACTTGTTGAAGCTTCTGAGCAAGGGAGGGCAATGGTCTGATTTATCTTGTGAAGAAGACCACTCTGGCAACAGTGTGGCTACTGGACTATGGGGTGGTGAGTGGCGGGAAGCAAGGAGGTAAGGGGACTTGTTTAGTGGCTCAGGAGAGGGATGCCAGTGGCTTAGAGCGGAGTGGCTGCTGTGTCACTAGTACGAAGGGGTCCCATCCGGGATTTCTTGGGGTGACATTTGGACCCCAAGGACTTGGCTATAGACTGGGTTGCATGCATCTGTGAGTGTGCACGGTGAGAGAGCTGTAGCCTAACTTCTAGGTTTTTGCCTGAGTAACTGGGAAGGCTGGGGGAGAAGCAGGAACAGGTTTTGTGGAGGGGGAAGGTGTGGAAGCATCTCGTCTCAGAGACGTTTAGTTTAAAATACTTGTTAGAAATGCAAATGTAGATACCAGGGAAGCCGTTGAAAACGTGCAGCTGGCATTCAGGGGAGAGCTTTGGGCCGGAGATGCAGATCCAGGAGGCATCCACGAACACGGAGCATATAAATCTGTGTGAGGGTTCTTTGGGAGAGAGCGGAGCTGGAAATACTTGATCAGCATTGTCATCTCTGTTGGAATCTAAATGCCATGAAAGCTGAGCCCTGTCTGCCTCATGTGTGACAGTGTGCCAGTGCCCAGCACAGTGCATGGCATACAGTAGGTGCTCAATGAATGCTGAGGTGAAGAAGAGTGGCATAGGGGTCTGTGAGTCAAGGAAGGGAGGGGAACAAGTGTGGCAAGGCCATCCCGTGGACATTACTATTCAGGAAAAACAATCACGAGCTGTCGCTGAGTTTCCCACTTCCTGGAATTCCCTGCCACCCCCAGGTTCTAGACCCACATCTTGTCCACAAGGAAGGCTGAGAGGCTGCCACAAGCTCTGGAGTTTCACTAGGTTGATGGGCTGCTGGAGAGAAGGGAGATGAGGTATGTCCTCAGGTCCCATATTGGGGACCCTCCCTGCACGGCCCTGGTGATCTTGGATGTGACTTACCTTCCATGTGCTCATTAACCCATGGCCTAGATCCTTACCAGGGTGGAGGGCAAGTGAGAAAAATACATCTTTTTTTTTTTTTTTAAATAGTTTTGCTTGTTTGGAATTTTCTCACCATTCCTCTGCTCCCCAGGATTTCTAGCGCTTTCTCATCCTCCCAGATGGGAATTTTTCTGGGGGTTGGAGACACATCTAAAGCTCTTTCCTGTCCCTTTGCAGTTCCCTTAGCATTTTTGGCAGCCTTGGCAATTCAGGGCTTTGGTGGTGCTTGTGGGTCTGTGGGGTTCTCTGACCTGGTCCCCGTCTTCTGTACAAGCCCCCTTTAAATTGGGGCTTCCTCACGAGCTGCATCCCCAAACACCTGCAACTACCTTGCCCTTCCAGAATCACTCCAGGTCCCACTTGACTGTTATGTTCTCATTTCCTTGTCTGGAGCCATCTTCCCCTTTGAAGACCCAGGCAGGGGCTTGCATCTCTCTATGAGGAAAATGTTTTAGGATCTGCTTTTCCTGGGGAGGGCGGGGACATTTTGTCAGACCATGTCCTGCCTTTCTCTTCTCTGACGCACAGTGGCTGGTACCACCAAGCCCCTTTGTGCCTCCCCCTTCCCTGGCAATGACTTGGTGGTGAAGGTCTGTCCAGAAAAACAGTTTCTTTATAAAAAATGGAAGATACTGAAAATTAGGAATCTGCCAATATAACATTGTGTAAATTTAAGGTGTACAACATATTGATTTGATACATTTGTATATTTGTGTCAGTTCTTCAACTGAGCTGAGCCTGGGCTTTTTTCATTTCTACAGTGGGAATAATATTATCTATTGGGGTTGTTTCAAGAATTAAGTAAGATCATAAATTCGAGTGCTCCTAGCAGAGTTTTGGACACCTGCCGGCACTATTGATCTCTTGGCTCTTCTCTTCTTTCCTCTTATTCCCTGTCCCCTCTTCTTCTGTCTTCTGGTTATGAAATTGTCAGGAGGAGTCACCTAAGCCCCACAACATTTGAGCTTTGTTGAAAAGGCTGTGTCACATTTGGTTGACTTGTCCCAAACTGCTGGGTGGAGGGTGGAAGGCGGTTGCACGTGGATAGCCCTGCCTGGCTCATATCTAGGGGACCAACCACCCGAGTTTGCCTAGACCTGAGGGGTTTCCGAGACACAGGATTTGCCGCACTAATGCCAGAAACAGGCTCTACCTGCACTGTCTATTCTAACCTTGTCTTGTATGAGGTAGGCAGGGCTGACACCACTCTAAATTTCATGGTTCCAGTCTTGTCCGTGGGCACTGGTTCTTGGCTCTGCCAGCTGGGTTACTGTTTGTCTAACTCTCCCCCTACTCAGCTCGGGGCATCCCCTGTCCACCAGCTCGGGAGTGGTTCAGAGCTGCAGGTGTGGGGCCCTGAAACCATCCAGGCACCAGTGTTGGCTCCTTCACACCAGTGGTCACCGACGCTCCCAATCACTTTCAGGGTCGCCGCCGAGCACCACCGTGCCATATGCGAGTCAATTACGTGCATCTCCCTGGAACACATCTTCAGTCTGGCTCTGCTGTGATATTGTCAAGACTCTCAGTGCTTTACCTGTCAGCTCTTGGCTGACCCCAAGAAGCAGATCTCCGAGAAGCAGCTGTCATTTTTGCAGCTCCAGCCTGAAGCTGGTCTTCCTGTGCCAGCCAGGAGCTCAGACTGTGTCTTTGGATACTTTGTATCAGCTCTAGGAAATCAGGCCCTTAGCCCAGCAGCCTAACTTGTATCAGCTGGTGGTACATCCCCCTGGGAAAGAGCCCACCACCATGAGACCCAGGCTCCCCTGGGCATGGATGACCTGTGGACTTTGAGACTTTTGACTCAGAAAGACCTGGTTTTCATTCCTGAGTCCACCATTTACTTACTGTGCAACCTCAGCACCATTAACCACCCTCTCTGATCTCTTGGTCGTTTCTTTGTAGAGGTAGAGTGGTAACACCTTACACACAGCCCACCAAAGGAAAAGCGCTTGCCACCGTGCAGGTGTGGTACTGATCAAGAATCTGGTGCAGGCTGGCCCGTTCCTTATTTTCCTTGTTGTGGGACCTTGGTTGGTCAGTCTCTTGTCTCCCTGGTGGGAGACCGTGTCAGAAGTAGATGGGATATTAATAAGCAATGACAGTCATGATTTGACCTCTTTTTTCACAAGCCGGGGCCAAGTTAACCAAGTTTGACAAGCCTTTTACACAGGGCTGAGTCCCACCCAGCTTCACTAGAGGGTTGGGGGTGGGGCACAGGGACTTGGTGACTCAGTCTCTGGAAGGGAGAGAAGCCTCTTTCGCAGACTCCTCCTCCCGGCTTTGCCTGAACCTCTGGGCTGGGCGTGGCCTCAGGGTGCTGTCAGGAGTCTCCCTTCTCTATCAGTGAGAGTCCTGGGGAGAAGCCTCTAGGTTTTTTGAGCTTCCATTTGATTATTGAGAAATGGGGACAGTAATGTTTACCTAATAGGTTTTTTTTTGGGGGGGGGCTCCAGTAAAATAATGGACACAAATACCAATTGCAAAAAACCAAGTGCTGAGTGTGTGGAGGAGGGAATGGGGGGTTTAAACATTTATTTATTTATTTATTTTGAGGGAGAGTGAGAGAGCATGCACACATGGAAGTAGGGAGGGGTAGAGGGAGAGTCCCCATGAGTGGGGGGGAGGGGCAGAGAGAATCCCTAAGCTGTCTCCCCTCCCCCTTCTCACCCTTCTGTGCCCTGAGCATAGAGCCGGACTCAAGGCTTGATCCCAGGACCCTGAGATCATGACCTGAAGTCAAGAGTTGGACGCCTAACTGGCTGAGCCACCCAGGCACCCCTCGGTGGGAATGTGGTTATTACGTGACTTTTAGGGAAGAGCCGGCTCAGTGTCCATCTCCATAGAGCCACTTTGGAGGCATGGGATGGACACAGGATGACGGTAAATGGCAGGGGGCAAGATAAGGGGTGGGTACCAGTGTTGGGAATAGAGGCAGAGGGGCTGCTCTAGACAAAAGGGCCGCTGACCAATCCTCTGGGCTCAGCTTGCCTTCCTGGCTTCACCCACTCTGCCTGGGTGCATTGATTTACTTGAAAGTTTTTAATGGGTTATAATTGGAAAAGGCCTGGGTGAGATTTGCATATTGATTTGACATTTAAGTATATGATTAAATAAAAGCTGACTGAGGTCATCACTTGACTAAATTGGCTTAATGAGTGTTGATTACCCTGTGCATGTTAATTTCATTTGCCCTGATTACTCCATCCATCTTTCCCAGCGATCTGTTAGCACCTTTGACTGAATTGTACTTGATGGGATGAGGAGCAGGACAGGGTCAGTGGGGGTGGTCCCTGGTCTGTCCACCTGTCCATGTGGCTAAACCCAGAGTCCCAGAGGTTCTATCTCTCTTATCATGTCCTCTGTCTCCCACCTTCTTCCTCCTAATCACAGAATCTGATCACTAACTCTTTCTAAGCAGAAGTGTTGCCACTCTGCAGCCAGAGAAATCAGAGCTGTGGTAGGAGGAGAGGAGGAGGTGAGCTGAGAGACACGACATGTCCCCTCTCCCCCCATGACACCTTCCCCTTCCAACACACACAAGGATGCACCTTCCTTGTGTGGCATCGGGGGCCACAAGGACTAGGCTGCCGCTCCCTCTCCCATAGGTGGACAGCATTTCTGAAGACGGGCATCCCCACAGCTGTCTTCCATGTCTTCTGTTTGGCTTTCTAGACCCACTCTCTGCCCTGCTCTATGCTGCTGACCCTTGTGGACCCATGAATAGACTCCTTTGCCCCCTGACTTCCTGTTGGGTTCAGCCACTGGAGATGCCCAGCAGGAAATTGGAGGGGAGGAAGGGGAGGGAGGTAGGAGTGTTTCTTTCCTGGCTCTTCCTTGCTGACTGAACAAAGGGCTCCATCAGCCAGCCCCCTTCAAGGCTCTCCCTCTGAGTGCTATTGTCATCCCTCTTCTTGCACCTGCAGCACTAAGGTCATAACCGAGTGATTAGTTTTCCTGCAAATGAGCCAGAAGGGGGGAACTGCCCTACCCTTAAGGCTCCCCTATGCCCTACCCACACCTTTGAAAAAGACCCTTCATAAAGTCTCTTTAAATTACCTAATTTGAGTGTGCCATCTGTTTCCTGCTGAGACCCTAACAGATACAGCAGGCAACATATTTTCCCACTCAAAACTCAGGACACATGGTTGACAAGTCCAAGCGTGACTCAGGACGCGGGACCCAGCCCACTTCAATCCAGCAGCATCGCTCTGCCTTGTGCGCTGGGTCCCGAGCACAGGTGGGGGGCTTGCCCACGCAGACTCCACAGTCACCGTCCTGCCTCCTCCCGCTGCCCCTTCTCTTCACCGGCAATGCCAGCAACTCCAGCCTTCCTGGAGCCATTCTCCCCCCATTCTCAGCAGACACGCTCACCTCCGGCTTATTAGAAAAAGAGGCCAATATTCTGTAAGTCTCCTTGATGCCCTTTCTCACGGGGCACGGGTTCATCCTTGGGGGATCATATTTTCTGAATCCTGTCTAAGATATATATTCACCTCTGCCTGGTGTCCCCTCCCGTCCACTTTTCCCAGGGACCCCACTGTGGTACCTTTCCCTCTATTGTCTCTTCCCTGAGACGTGTAGAGATTTCTCCCTCCTCCCCCGTCCTCTTCTCCTTCAACAGGCAAACCTCTTGACTGAGCTGTGTGCACTCTCACTCTGCTCCTTCAGGCCCCGGGGCCCTCTCCCCCACCCTGCACCATGAGGCTGCTCTTGCTGGCTCACCACTGACTTCTCAGGTGACAACGCCAATGGTGGGGGGAAGTTCATCTCAGATTCTATTCCCCAGGCAGAGGGTCACCAAGAGCAAACCCCCTCTCTCCTTCCCTGGGCCAGTATGGAGATGTTCTCCACCACTTGCCCAGCATAAGGGGCTTTGGACTTGGGAATCCAAGAAGATAGGCTGAGATATGATGTTGACCCAACTGCCTGGGTCAGTCCAAATCAATTGGCCAGTCAGCAGACCTCTCCGCCTGGAGCCCACCTTCCTCCCACCAGGCTTCTGGGCATGGGGCCCCCAGCTCCTCTTTGTTATGTAGACTTCCCTTCCATGCTTTCCCTCCAGTGTCTAATGGGCCACACATTTCATTGCTTTAGTTCCTTCCTCTCCATCCCAGACAGCATGCCTAGTTCTGACCTCATCATCTCTTACCTGGCCATGTTCCTTGCCTGCCAACCCTCAGTCCAATGGATCCTCTGTTCACGGCAGCCAGAGAGACTGCCCTGAAGCCCAGCTCCGATCCTGCTGTTACAACTTTGCCTGAAGCCCCTTGGTGGGTCTCTATCAGCGAGCAGTGCAAGACTGAACCTTTTAGCATGATGGAGTGTGGTTCCAGGGAACTCCTATTCATCCTTCAAGGCCCATTCAGTGGTCTACTGAACTTCTAAGTGAAGTTGTCTTAACCCCTCTGCCCCATGTCCAGCAGAGTTCCCACTCCCTGCTCTGAGCCCGGCACCACCTTGTTCTTACTCCTGCTAGAGTGCACATAACTAGGTACCATGATTTCTTTCTATGTCAGCTTCTTCCATTGTCTGGAGCTTGAAATCATGTTGAATGTGTCTTTGTAGCCTTAGGGCACAGGACAAGGCCTGGCAGAGGGAGTCATCTGTTCATTTAAAAAATATGTATTTGGACTTCCTATTTAAATCATGGTTTTAGGGGGTGCCTGAGTGGCTCAGTTGATTAAGCGTCTGCCTTCAGTTCAGGTCATGATCCCATGGTCCTCGGATCAAGCCCTGCATTGGGCTCCTTGCTCAGCAGGGAGCCTTCTTCTCCTCTCCCCTTGCCCCCTGGCTCGTGCTCTCTTTCTCTCTCTCTCTCTCATTCTCTCTCTATCTCAAATACATAAATAAAATCTTTAAAAAAAACGTCCTAGGAAAAGGCACTGGGGTATGGCTGTGAGAAAAACAGACAAAATCCCCACTCTCCTGAGCTTATGCCCCAGTGTGGGGTGGGAGGAGGCAGATAATACACAAACAAGATGATTTTAAAGAGGAGTCAAGTGCTACATGACTCTCTCTAGGTCACAGCAAACGAGCAGAGAAAGTAGAACTTGAACTCAGTTCTTGGGTTCAAGTCTATTGCTCATCCCCCTCCCCCCAGGAAGTTGTAGACTCTAATTGCACAATTCTCTGGCGGATGCGACCATGGGGCACCTCCCCTTAGCTCTGTTTGTCCCTCGATCAAGGAGAGAGAGTCATGCTTGCCTGTTTTCCCAGAGGCTGGAGCTGGTAGGTGTGTTATTATCCCAGGGCCGCAGTGACAAGTGGCCACAAACTGAGTGGTTTCAAGAAACAAACGTTTATTCTCTCACAGTTCTGGAGGCTCGAGGTTTGAAATCAAAGTGTCAGCAGGGCCAAGCTCCCTCTGAAGGCTGTAGGAAGGAAGCCTCCCTTGCCTCTGTCCTAGTTTCTGGTTACCTCTGGCAATCCTTGGTGTTCCTTGGTTCATAGCCGTGTCACCCCGATCTCTGTGTCTGTGGTCACATGGCCTTCTCCCTGTGTGTCTCTGTGCCTCTTGCCGTCCTGTAAGGACACCAGTTATATCGGATGAAAGGCCCTCCCTCCTCCAGCATGACCTCATATCACATCTGTAAGGGCCTATTTTCAAATAAAGTCATGTTCACAGGTACCTGGGGTTAGGACTTCAACGTATCTTTGGGGAACACAATTCAACCCACTCTAGTTGGTGTGAGGAGAAGACAGAACAGACAGGAGAGGCTTAGAACTGAAGACAGGAACATCAGACCCGTCTGGGACTGGGGCCAGGCAAAATGTGCCTTCTTGTTTTGAGGCCTTGAACCTGGGGGAGGGGTCAGAGGGCCTCCAGCTCAACCCCACCTCGTTGGGTTGTAGGTGGGGTGACTCAGAGATGGGGCTGTCAAGCTCGAGGGTGTCCTAGAAACGCAATCCCGTGTTTCTGGCATATTTCCCTCACCTTATGGGGCCGAGAAATACAACATTTTTGGAAACTTGGAAAGCTTAGGTTAAAAAAAAACTCAAAACCTTTTATTTTTCTTTAAGGGAAAAATAGAAATTTGGGGAAAATTGGAAACATACGCAATACTTATTTTTGTAGTACCCTTTTCATATCTAAAGTCATTCTCCTACTTTAGGAGCACAACTGCAAACCTTATGTAATTTGGTTGGCTCGATCAAATGATCATGTTTGGCCAATTCAATCAAAAACTATAGCTTGTTCAGACAATAATGGAAAATTTGCTAATTGAGTGAAGTTTTCGATGTTTTAGGCTCTGTGACAAACGGAACTTTGTGCGGCTGAGCTCCAAAACATCAGCTCCTCGGAGGTGAGCAGAAAAAACACCCGTGTGATGAGGAGAAGGAGTAACACCTGGAAAGACACTGACACACACACACACACACACACACACACACACACGCACACACACACCCCCCCTATATTGTCTATAATAAAAATCTTACATATGACATAATATAAATGATGATATTAAATAACAGCAACTGTGATTGATTAAGCCCTTGCTACCTGGTCTCGTCTCACTCAATGCTAGTGTTCTCCCCACTTTACAGGTGAGGAAATGGGGGCAGAGAGGGTAAGCCACTTGTACAAGGCTTTACAAGCAGTGACTGGCTGTGGCTTCAGATGCACTAGGAACTGAACCTCAATTCACTCAAACACCAAGACCTCCTGTCATGACACTGTCAAGCTATCAGCATGTGGAAGCCCTAAAGCCCTAGAAATTTCTGTTTCTTGGACATGGTGTTGTCTACGGAGTGAGGCAGAGATGGCTGCCTTCTGCGTTAGGCAGTGATCTGAGAGCATGGGGGTACCTTGAGACCCCATAGGAACTAGGGTGGGGACAAGGCAAGGATCTTGGACTCCAGGGGTCAGTTTGAGGATGTCAGACAAAGGCAGCCAGGGGTCAGATGATGGGCAGGGCCCTGAGGGCTGGAAGTTCCCTTCCACAGGAAGTGCTGGAATCCCTGCGCAGGGTGGGGGCTGCAGGGTGGGGGCTGCCTGGGCTGATCGGCACAAGCCTAAAGATGATGCTGGAAACTTTACCAGAGGCAAGCAGGGAAGAAGCTATTCTTGGAAGAGCACTCCAGGCTTAAGAGATGCCTGGTTCTCCATAGAGGTAGAACAGCACAGGAGAAGGCAGAGAGCGGGGCCCTTAGGAAACCAGATACAAAACCTGGAAAGGAAGCTAAGGCATAGTGGACCCACGTCCCAAGCACACGTTTTGCCCCTGCACACCGTGTCCAGATCAGTCTCATTTCTGACCTGTCTCTGTCAGTGCTGTCTGCGTCTCCAGTGGCTTCTGAGCAGGGTGGGTCCCCCAGTCCCTGCCTCCTCTTCACTTGGTTTTTCTGCCCTTCCAACCCCGTAGGGACTGGCAGAGCAGACTCTCTCCTGGGCCACCTATACCTGTCTGGCCCCATGACTCCTCTTCCACATCCTCTGTGCCCTCCCTCGCCCACTCTCTGGGCCCCAGGCGGCCCTACCTCCAGGAGGAGGGAGCTGGTTTCCTGGGCAACTGGTGGGGAATGAAAGAGAGGGGAGGAGGCTGGTGTTCCTGCTGGGGAGGGCTTAGAGGAAGCATATGCCATTCCGGCTGCCCTGTGAATTATTCAGCGGCCGTGAGAACTGACTCACTCCCGGTCTGCTATCTTCTCCTGAAACCTGCCTGCTGGCTTCTCCTCAGCAAGCCCTCTCTGCCTCTGTCTTGGGGGCTCGAACCCCTATCTAGGGCCTCTAGCCTCAGAATGTTCTTCTTGGGTATTTTAAATCTCCCACCCATGTTTATTATTACTTATTCTTTGGCTCTCCCCTATGAGCCACTGACAGGCTATTTCCTCTGTACCAACCACCTTGC
This sequence comes from Lontra canadensis, assembly GCF_010015895.1. NCBI lineage: Eukaryota > Metazoa > Chordata > Mammalia > Carnivora > Mustelidae > Lontra > Lontra canadensis. The sequence continues at coordinate 4,151,633 of NW_022631054.1, forward strand.
TCAGTGCGTAGATGTGGAAACTGTACCCACTCGGGTAGGTGAAATAATGTGTCCAAGATGGTTCAGTGATGAAGCTACAGAGTCAGAATTAAACTTGGGTCTGACTCCGGAGCCTGTGTTCTTGGTCTTGAAGTCATTCTTGGAATAACGGAGAAGATTCTCTCTTGACTCTTTCCTGGGGCAACCTTGGAAGCTGGCAAGGGGGTGTTGATGGGGCAGGCGAATGTGGTGTGGGGTTTGTCCCTGTTGGATGTGGATGTGGATCTGGATCTAGGGCTGCCCACCCATCTGCCTAGGCACCTATTCAGGGGTGTAGCCAGTGAAGCCACCTTGTACCTCAGGACAGAGGGGAGGTTCTGTGGAGGTCTTCTGTCTGACGACCTCACCCTTCCGGGCCCAGATGCCTCGCTGGGAGCCTGCAGACCTCTGTGCCCTGTACTCCAGCAGTTCTGAGAGGAGGAAGCCCTGCCCTGGGTGGGGTCCCGTTACTGGACTAAACGTTGCTCAAGGAGGGAACAGAAAGGCTTAGTGGGCCCCAGGGGAGACCTAGGAAAAGGGTCAAAGGAGTTGGGACCCAAGATGGCAGCCGCTGTGGAGGCCTACGAATGGGTCTCTGGTCAGGCCCTGGGAATCCCCTGGGAAACTGGGAGAGGTGCTTCAGAATCCAGGTGTGGACCTGAGTGGCCCCCATGAGGGGTACAAGGGCTGGGACCACTCAGTGGCCTGGGTTCTGAGGTGCAGGTAGACGTGTTATGCTCAGAGTCCAGGAAGGGGCTGCCCTCTCCCTGGGCATCCTTCACTCAGGGAGTCAGACACATGGTGCGATTTTTGGATATAGCCTCCTGGAACCAGGGACACCTTCCTGAGAGGTTACGTGCTGGAATCATTGGTGGGACAAGCCTCCCCCGCTCCAAGTGCCTGCTATGGTCGCCACGTATCACCTCATCTCCCATTACGTTCCCAAGTGGCGTGTGACCCCTTGTGACCCATCCCAAGTTGTTTTTCTGCTTTAGATCCAGTTCAGGGATCAAGAGAAGAGGGGTCATCTTCACTGAAATTTCTTTTTGTTTATTTTTTATTTTTAAAAAGACTTTATTTATTTATTTGAGAGAGAGAGAGAGAGAGAGAATACAGAGGGAGTGGGAGAGGGAGAAGCAGACTCCCTGCTCTGCAGGGAGCCCGACATGAGACTCGATCCCAGGACCCCCAGATCATGACCTGAGTCAAAGGCAGATGCTTACCCGACTGAGCCACACAGGTGCCCTTCATTAACATTTTAAAAATGAGCCCCCATGTGAGAATAAGGTTCCTGGCAGTAAGTAGCGTGCCCCTGGCCAGATGTTTCCAGGCACTGTCCTAAACCTTTTCTCACAAGGCTCAGCTGTGATGGGGTTTAGACCTGCTGCCGGTGAGGGAAGGCACAGAGGCTGGGGCTCCGAGTGGAGGCATTAGCCTGCTTAGGTCCCTCCTCTGTTCTCTCTAATGCATTGGCTTTGGGGCCTCGCTGTGTAACTGTGTGCCAAGCCTGAGCATGTGTTTTGAATGGTTGAGGTCAATAGGAACTTGGTTTCCTCCGCCTCCACCTCCCTTTGGCCTTGCTTAGACCATTTTCCTGCCCCTCCTTGCATCTTTCCTCCTCCCCTTGGCTCCTCAGCAGTCCTCCCAGGGATCTGCCCTCTTCCTTCCTGCGCTCGGGTGGGGTCTCCTCCTCTGGCCCTGGGTGCAGGCGAGGGGCCTGTTCTTGGTTTAGAAGTGGTCTCTGCCCCGGATCTCTTGCAATCACGGCGACGTCCCCGGCCTCCAAGAACCCCCCACTGCCACCCCAAAGCAGTCATCCCTGATGACTACCTCATCTTACCCCCAAGGTTTTATCCCATGCCAGAGCACCAGTCAGGGGTGCCCTCCCAGTTTCCTATCTCGAGGGACACAGCTCCCATTTGAAGCTGTCCCAGGTTGGGCCGTTCTGCTGCAGTTTGGGGAGCCGCCACTAGGTGGACGGTGGGGTCTGGCCCAGAGTCACCTTGAACAGAACTCTCCGTGGTTGCAGATCCCAAACCTTTGCGTTGCAAAGACAAAACGAAAGAAAACAATGTGTGTGTGTGTGTGTGTGTGTGTGTGTGTGTGTAGTATGTGTGTGTGTGCAGTCGAATTTATTAAATAACAAAGCATAACAACGAACTAATCTCCAGTGGCCACATACAAAAAGTGACGGCTAATTTAGAGCAAGATGTAGAAATACCCAAACATTTGGGTAAATCAGGAGTCCTCACTGGCCCTTAACTGGTAATAATTAAGCTTAATTTTATTTCGACTCTCAACTTCCCTTATTCTCAGGGCAATTTAATTTTGACTTTTCTGAGGCTTGCCTGAGCCCGTGAGACCTCTGGTCAGCTAGATGAGGTGTTAAACTCCCGAGCCTTTGCTTCCTGCAGCTTTAACTACGCTGGGGGAAGAACCTTATCTGTGATTGCTTTCTGCAAATCCTGGCAAGGCCTTTGGTCTCCTTTGTCTGTCTCACAGCCCCTACCTCTCCCCCTTTCACCGTGAAAACCAGACGATAGCGAGATCATGCTACACACAGCTCCATTTTCGTAGGGCTGTCTTTTTTTCCAATTATAGAAAGCATTTCCTCGCCCTGACCCCATCTCCCAGCCAAACTTCTCAACCTTTGGAGATGCAGCTTGTCTAAAATCCTGGTCTGCTTCTAATCCTCGTGGTCATCCATTAACCTCACGACTTTGTGGCTCTTTGGCTCAGGCAACCTCCTCTTTGTGGAGCACTGCTCTCTGGTATGGCGGTTTCGAGTTAGGGCAATTGCAAGTTATCTTAGACTTAGGTTTTGGGAACATGATGAAAAGTGTGTAGTGACATTTTAAGATGAAAATGTATGCCTTCCTCATAGGGACCGGTGACCACAGAGAATCTGTGATCTGATAGAGTATGTGCTATAGTATAGGGGGTCTTAGGATGAGCAAGGGGACAGGCTATAGGGCTGTAGATCCCCCACTACTTTCTGTGCCCTGCCGTGGGGAGGGAAAGAAACCACATGAGCTGCTCTTGTGGCTCTCTGTCCCAGAGCCTGGCAAACTTTAAGTCTCAGGGCAGCAGGGAAGTGGGGAAGGAGCTAAAAGTAAGAGAGGAGAGATGGAGGGACAGATGCCCCAAACTCAGTTCAGGTCAATTGAGTTCCACCTCCACTAAGCACCTACTGAGTGCCAGGCTTAGGCCAAATTCTGGAAATTCAGAGCATGACCAGCCATATAATTCGTGGGATACAGTGCAAAGTGAAAATATGGGGTCTTTTATTAAAAAATTATTAAGAATTTCCAGATGATGATGATAGATAGAACCTTAAACCAAATGCGGGGGAGGGAGGGAGGGGCTGCACCCCTTCTAAGGTGCCCTGGCATCCAGAGAAATATGGTTGGAAAAACACTGACAGGAGAGCCTGAGGCAAGGACCCCATGCAGGAGGTTCCTCTGTGGGGAATGATCCCAGGGAGCAGGGAGACTGAGAAAGGGAGGGGGAGAAGCCACAGGAGGAGTAAGTTATCAAGTTTGCTTTTGGGGCCCATGGGAACGTGATCCCATCAAATGGCCTGAAAATGCTCCAGAACTCTCCACCGGAATGATGAGAGCTGAGGCATTTCTTTCCCCACCTCCCCACTGCACTGGTTGAAGGTTGCCCCCAAGGACACTAGCTTTCTCGCATTTCTGAGTTGAGTTTCTCCTACAACCAAGAGAGCTCCTAAGCTCCTGGAATCTTTGAGAAGGTCCTGGGGCAGAAGCAGAAAGGTGCCCACACGACCCTTTCGAGGTGGGACTTTTCAGTGCTGTGGACCTGAGCTCGCGGAGAACTGACCATGGCAGGGGGGCTGCCGTTCCAGGTGGGTTGAGAGGGGGTGACATGGGGCTCGGAGGCATCTGCTACAAAAACTTTTATGTGGGGGTGGGGGACACACGGTTGCTCTGCATACTGGGGCATCTTCCCTGGCAGCTGGGGAGGCACGACCACCAGAAGAGGGGGCAGGAGCTGCCTTGTCTGAGCCCCACCCCGCTGGGAAGCCCATAGCCCTCCCTCCCCCCTGCTGATAATCACCCGAGGCCCGGTGCCCTCCGGGGCCTAGTTACTTCCTCCGTTGCCGCCCCATCACGGGCCAGGCCTGTGCTGATGAGCTCTCCCGGGCCGCTGGTTGTCACAAGTCGCTGCCTAAGCAGCCCAGGGCCTTCCCATTTGTCATCGGCGTTAGCACGTGTGCAATGACCTGCCTGGAATTTGAGAACGGGTCCCGGACGGCCAATGTGGATTTCCAATTTAGAGTTTCCGTCCATTTACCAGAGAATCACCTCGAAGGAACACCATTTGTGGATCCGACAAAGGCCAAATTAGACTGCAGATTCCACTGCTGAATGTGGGGGCCGGGCCAAGGGCAACACGGCCGCGGACAGGGAACAGCAAATACTACGCCTGGAGGACAGGCCGCCAGTGCATCCTCTCGCTCATGGACCCCCTGGGTCTTCTCTGCAGCCATCTCTGCCCTTGGCTCCATGAACGTGCTTAGCCACGGTCTCTTTCTGAGCCCCCCTTGGCCTACATCTGTCAGTCTGCATCCCAGGCATCTTCCCTGGGTCCCCCACTCTCTCCCTTCCTTTGCTCTTTGTGGCTGGGTTTCCCTGGGTCCCACCCCTGGATCTCGTTCTCTGGGGCTCTGCCTCATCCTCCGTCCTCTTCTGGGGGCCGTCTGATTCAGCTGACGGAGGCATCTATTCTGTGCGATGGGAGGGCCCTGGCAGAGACAAGCCCTCATACTCACCAGATCCTACTCTGTTCCTTCCCTGGGCAAACTGGAAGGCTCTGGCAAAGGCTGATGTTAAGTTGAGGCTGAAAGCATGAACAGAAGCCAGCCCAGACAGGGAGCATGCTCGGCAGAGGGAACCGCTGGGATACAGGCTCCATGGGGCAATAGCGGGACCTGGGGACTGACCGAGGTTGAGGTGACTGGACGTGGTAAACAGAATTATTGTTTCCAACCCTGCATTCCCCTGTAGCTGTATGATACCTCCACACACCTGTGGGGTCCTCCTCGCATCCGGGCCACATTTCTCTGTTGTTTTAATGGCGGGCTTGATCATGTGACTCGCTTTGGCCAATGGGGTGTTAGTAGACACCATCCAAGTAGAAGTTTGACTTGTACCTGTGCCGTTGGGCTCACGGTCTTGCGCGCTGCTGTTGCGGAGAGAAGGACATGGCCCGGAGTGCCCCAGGAGAATAAGAGACATGCAGAGACGGAGACTCAATTTGTGGCCTGGAGCCAAGTTTAGCCAAATGCAGATTCGATCAGCACACCCTCAGCTAACTCACAAACTTGTTCTGGGCCACTGAGCTTGAGGCTGGTTTGTTACCTGGCATTAGTGTGGTACTCAGTGATGCACTGGAACAGATGGAGTGCTGGGGACAGTGGCCAGGAGGAGACTGGAGAGGTGGGCAGGGCCAGTGTATGTGACATCTATCAGGGCGTGGTGGGGAGTTTGGATGGGAAGACTGAAACATTTTGCTTTATTGGTATAGGGCGTAAATGCAGCTTATCGATCCCATGGTATAGATGTGAGAAAATAAGGCTCAGAGAATTTAAGCACATTGGCCAACATCACAGAGACTGTCTGACCCACTGTGGTTGAATTCTTTCCTTTTGGGTCAAGTCCACTTCCTTCAGTTTCACAGTGTGACATTCTCTTGTTCTGTCTCCAGGCTCCCTGGGGTTGACTACTCCTCTCTCCTTTTCCCTCCCTCCCCCTCCACCCTCCCCCATGCCCCATGGGGCCACTGGCCCTTTTGCTCTTCTCTGCCCTCATAGTCCCTTGTAGCCACCAGCACTGCCCCCCTCCCCACTGGCCCAGACCCCTGGGCAGCTGTTCTCTCCTGCCCGATCTCCCCAGCTCTCTGATCCCTGGCCCCGTGACATCACCAGCCCACACAGTTTCTGGCCCCGAACAGATGCCACATCTGTGGTCTCCCCTCTTACATCTGGCCCCCAAGTGCACTGAGCATAATTCCAGAGCTCGGTTCACACATCAGTGAAAAGAGTATGGGGTTTGGCATCTGACCAACTGGAGTTCAAATCCCAGATCTGCTTCTTGGCCACTGTGTTACTTTGGACAAGTTACTCAGGCTTTCTGAGCCTCAGTTACTGTGTTTCTACACCACGGATGATGAGGCCCCCATTGCTGGGCTCTTTAAAGAATTCAATGACTTATACAGAGGCAGTCACAAACGAGGGACTATGGTTGTTGTGGATAAGAAGGATGTTTCCCATGCCTTTCTACCCTCTTCACTCCTAACACCACCCTCCTTCTGTCACTGTCACCTTCTACAGACAACCCCAACTCCATCTGTAAGGTGCAGGTCAAGGTCGTCAGAGATGCACTCCTTTGGTGTGACCCTAGGTCAGTGACAGGAGTTGTCTCTCGGTCAGGCCCACCTGCCCTCCCATGAGTGCCTTGGATCATAGTCCATCCACACAACCCCAAGACCCCGCTGCCATCAATAAGCTCTTAAAGCTTCATTCCTTCTTGCACTTGCATTCATTCAGCAGCTCCCTGTCTTTCTCCGGCTCTGGATGAAGCCCTCCACTGGCACGCGGGCTCAGCTTTTCCCACCTTTTCCTAAGCCACTGCCCCATTTCACACCTTCCCTGCCCAGCAACACTTGGGGAAGGCTTGCTTGCACTTCCTGCTTTCTCACCACCTCGTTCCCCCCACCTGTGCCATCTGGCTTCTGCCTCCACCGAAACCGTTGTTGCCAAAGCCACCAGCGACCCACTTACCCAACTTGATGCCACAGCTGGGTCCTCATCTTCCCCATCTCTTGCAGGCTTCTGACACTGCCGACTTCTTTGCTTTCTGCGAATTCTCTCTTCCTGTTTTGAGACCTCTACTTTTCTCGATTCTCCCCTCCCCTTTTATGAGCCCCTTTCTCTGGTTCCCGCAGCTCCTCTCAGGGATCAGTCCTTGGCCCCCTTTCTTCTCCTTTCTCAGAAGTGGCGTGCAACTGTACAGCATTTCCTCTGGTGTGATCTCTACATTGTCCTCCAAATCTGCATCTTCAGGCCAGACCCAGTTCCCGTGTCCAAGGTTCGTCCAGCCACCTGTTCCCCTGCTCACCGTCTTGCCTTCTCTGGACCTATCCTGCCAGTGGGGCTCTGGGTGTGGGTCAGTGATGCCTCCAGCATGTTCCTTGGGTCAGAAGCTCATCTTCGCTGCCACCAGGTCCTGTCAAGCTGACCTCCCTAAGACCTGTTTGAGGCCCTACATACCTCCTCCTTCAGTATCTCCTAGGAATCTTCTCTGGCCCTCTAGAGAGGCAGGGGTCCTGTCATATGCTTTTATGCTTCTCTGTTCTTTTCCTTAATCACACTTAATCACACTTGCAATGAAAGAAATTGTCATATATTTAGTTGTTTGGTGTCTATATTCCCACCAGACTGTGAGCGCGGGGGCTGTTTCTGTCCTGCTTGTCTCTGTACCCCCAGGACCTGGCCTGGGGACTGGAGGAGGTTAGGGAGGCCATGGGTGGCAACGGGGAGGGATTTGAGTTGGAGAAGGGTGGGACCAATGCCATAGTGTTTGGTGTCTACCTGAAAAAGCAGGCAGTAGAGGCAGGAGCAGATCCCTGAAACTCTTTGCCCAGGCAGCCCCCCAACTCCGCTGCACGTCTCTGGAAACAGCACGGGAAGCCTTTTGTTCTCTGACAGGAGGAGAAGCAGCTACAAGCTCTTTAATCACCTCTCCACAAACATGGGGAAGCCTCATTAATCCCAGTGAGTGGATGATCTATTGTTTCCAGCTCAGGTATCTGGTGGATGGGCCTTCCTCTGCAGAGGCAGAAACCCCATGGGTGGGGCCTCTCCTCCCTTTCCCTCCTGCAGTTGACCTGCCAAGACCTGGTAATGGGACCCCTGGTGCGGCTCTTGGCCCAGGTGACCCGGACAGAGACCGGGACTGATCCTCCACTGTGACCACTGCTCCCCAGCCAGATGGGTGAAGTTGAAAAGTTGGATTCTACCCGGTGCTGCAGGGGAAGCAGCACTCAATGCACTGTTGGTGAAGGCAGGTGTGAGTGTGTGTGTGTGTGTGTGCGCGCACATGTATATGTGCAATCTGCTAGGCATAGGTAGTTAAGCTCATTAACTCTGGAGACAGACTGAGTTCAAATCCCAACATTGGCACTTGGCAGCTGCGTGAGCTTGGACAAGTCCCTTACCTCCATGCCTCTATTGTCTCACCTGTAAAGTGGGGATAATAGTAGTGCCTGCTCAGAGGGTTATTATGAGAACAGAAAAGTTAATGTATATAAAGGCTTTGTTTAGGTCAATCAAAACACTCCAGAAGCCCTTTTCTTTCTCTCTTCCCCTCCAAAATCTTGGAGTGATGGTTGCTATGGAAATGTGGGGTGCAGGGCCAGGACTGTCCCCGGCTCCTCTTTGACCAGTGTTTTGGCCCTAATCTCCCCAGTTTTGCCTCTCTCAGTAGCTGCGTCTTCTGCCTTCATGGCTGGAACTAGAGGCCAGGAGCTCTGGGTTTTCGTCCTGGTTTTGCATCTGATGTGTGTGAACTGGGGTGATTTGCTTCAGTTTCTCCATCTGCACAATGAAGGAGTTGGTCTAGAAGAGACATGACTTTTATTTCATCTGCCACTTTAGGGTAATTGGTTGTAGCCAGAGACCTGGTTTGAGAAGGAGTCTAAAGCTGTGTTCAGGTTCTGTGGGAAAAAGTATCCAGGATTGATAGTGATGTCAGCAATGGACAGAGCATGGGGGAGTAGTGCCCTGTGTGTCTTGTATTTTCCCTACCTGAGCTAGATGCTTGATTTCTAAGGGGTCTAACTTCTTGATCTAAAGTTGTTCATTCAGTGCTATGAATGTCAAGATGACTCATTAATAATCTAGACATAATCAAGGCATTAGTCCCAGGAAGCCCCAGTCACTGCATTTCAGTATAATTCAGGTTTGGGGAGGGGGAGGAGTCTTCTCGAGCTCTATCCCCATTGACCCATAAAGATAGGTGGTAGTCACCATGAAGAGAAGAGAGACTTTGGCTCTAGGGAGTGGAACCCCTGTGGGCTTAGGGAGCATGTGGGTGGGCAATGACTAGCCTGGGAGGGGCCAGGACAGTGAGTTCCATGGGATTCCATAGAACAGGCAGTGCTGGGGGAGTTACCTGGGGAGGAGGGGGAGTAGACAATGAGACTAAGGGAGCCAAACTTACAGGTGTGCCTGGGGTCTGTGCCCAGAGAGGGACTAGTGGTTGGGCTGGGACATAGCGTGTCTCCCTGGGAACTCCTTCCTGAGGACTCCAGCTCAAAGCCCTGGCTATATTGGTCTCATCCTAACAGAACTCTCTCCTGGACATAGGAATTGGGTAGACAGCCAAGGTCAAGAGGAACTGGCTGGGGTTGGGCTGCAGCCTTGAGATTGGGAACTTTGAAAGTAGAGGGGGATTTTCTGGAGCCTCCTTGGAACCCTGAGGTCATTACGGGTTGCAAGGTTTGGAAGAGGTAAGAGCAGAAGAATGTGAGTAAGGGGCTATTCCTGAAGGTGGTGGGGTTTTTGGAGAACATCTGTCACAGGCCCAAGGCTTTCCTCGCCTACAGGCAATTTTAGAATCGATAAAGTTCATAAGCACAGAGCTCATCAACAATTAAGCTCATGTAACCATCTCTTTCTTTATAAATTCACTGAAAGTTAGGAGAATGAATTCATTGTTCTTTAAATTTATTGTCTGCTAACTCAATCAAGGTTCTTTCAGTAACTTAATTGTTTCTGAATTCAGGAACTCCTAACTCAACAAAAGTGTCAGAAAATGAGGTTGATAGTTTAAAAAACTTTATTTGATACCCAGCAAATACCTATTCATGTCTTCAGACAGTGGGCCATCTTCTGTACTCAAGCCCCAAAGCATGGGGTGTAGTCTATGGGGTTACATGGCTGCTGTCCCAGCTGCCATCTGCAGGAGTCAGAAGGACCTGGGTTCAAGGTTTTGCCTCTGCCCTTCGCCATCACATGCTGGTTGTGCGACCTCGGGCAAGTAACTTCATCTACTCGCACCTCAGTGGGTATAATAATACCTACCTTGCAGGGTTGTATGATTTAGTAAACTAATTGTATGTAAAGCATGTAGCAGAAGAGGGCCTGACACATAGAAGGAGCTTGAGAAAAGGTAGCTAGTATTCTTTTATTTTTGGAGCAAATGCAAATTCACAGTAATATTTTCTCACAGTAAAGCGTGACTTCAGCAACTAACGCAGTAACACCCAGATACAATAACATAAACACAGGAACACACGGATACAGTCCTGCCCCTAGAGCCCAACACATAGGACAGAAGTTGCCACTTAGCCAAAGTTTTAGTTCCCCACACTCAGTTGCAGTTTGGAAGCAGGGAATCCTCTCTCTGACACATCCTCAGACGGTCCCTAGTATCCTCATGCTATGTCACAACGCCTGCCTCCTTCCCCTCATGTCACCTCAATACGTAGGCATTTGATCATCTCACATCATCACAAGAAGAAGGGGGAGTACAGTACCATCAGATATTTTGAGAGCTATCATGGTAACCTAACTTTTATGACAGCATATTATTATAATGGTTTTACTTTTAGTTATTGTTGTGAATCTCTTACAGTGCCTGATTGATAAATTCAGCTTGATCATAGGTATGTATGGACAGGTAAAAACCATATATATAGAGATTTGGGTACTCTCTGTGGTTTCAGGCATCCCCTGGGGGTCTTGGGACACATCACTGTGGATGAGGAGGGACTCTCTCATCAGAATCAGTTACATGGATACAGTAATAACATCTAGAAGCAGTAATGTCACTGCAGTAACACACAGCCTCTGTTACCTATGCACATAATAGCTCTTAGCCACCCTAAAGTAGATAAATAACAAAGTAACAGAGCCACAGTATCAAGATACAGTATCACACAATATAGCAGTGTATGTGTTATCATAATATATGGATACATTAAGTTAGATATGGTAAAAATAAATACCTTAAGTCTCAACTAGGGTAACATTCCCTGTAACAGACAGATAACGGCAGGATTATATGGATCTTGTAATATGGTTACAATGTCTTATGGGAATTTTAAGGGATAAGTACAAGGGCAGGTAGACAGAGGAATGCACAGGTACAGAGCTGTTGGGACACAGAGACAGACAGACAGCGTTCTTTCTACAGTGGGAGTTCTTACCCTTTTTGAGCCACATCTTTTCTAAGAATCTTACAAATGCTATGGTTACTCTTCTTAGAAAAGTCCCTAAGTGCATTTATAAGAGGCAAAATTTTATACCATACAGCCCTTCCTCTAGTCTGATATTTAGTGGTTAGGTATCCTGGATTCAAACACTTGAGAATCAGAGCAAGGAGATATAATCTTTCAAGATCAGACTCCAGTCCACAGGCAGGCATAATCCAGGCTGGTACCTCAGTCTTCTTCCTGCTTACTGGACTTTGATCTGATTTGGCATTTAGGTGACCCTGACTTTCATCCTGCTGGAGCAAGCAGAAACCTATCTCTCTTTCTCTCTGATCATGGCTCCAATGTCCAGCTACTCTTGTTTGCTAATCTTGTGTCTGCTGTGGAGATCATCTTTGTCTGAGCAAAATTTATTTTGCCCAATATCCTGTGAACCCCTAAAGGTCAGTCCCTAGTAGTGTATGCACAGGCTAGCTGGGTCTTTTGTAAAGGGCTGTTGGCAGTTCCTGTAGCCTGGCTGGTGCTTGGGATGGCAGTGCAAGAGGAGTAACTACTTAGGGGCAGATGTTGTCTCTTGGGGCCAAACTGATTGACTTCTTCCTAATCATATGTCCCTGGACCAGTTTGGAGACCCAAGTCTGGACTTGCTGTATTGGTCAGCTATTGTTACATAACAAAATATCTCAAAAGTTGGTTGAAAACAGCACACATTTATTATTGCTCATGAGTGCATACGTCAAGTGAATGGTTATTCTGATCTGGCCAGGTTTTAGCTGGACACATTCATGCATCTGGGATCAGCTGGCTTGTCTCGGGTGGCCTTGACTGGAGGAACTGGCCCAAATGGGGGCTCATTCCATGGGTCTCTCACATCTGTCCAGTGGGCTTATTCACTTGGTGGCAGCATCAAGATTCAGAGAGGGACAGTGGGGTTGGGGGTGAAGAGGGAGGAGAGAGAGAGGGAGACAAATAGACAGAGAGAGAGAGAGAGAGAGGCAAGCCTCTTAAGGCCTAGGCTTAAAACTGGTGCACTATCATTTCTGCTACATTCTGTTAGTCAAAGCAAGTCACAGGGCCAGTCTAGATTGAAAGAGTGAGGGAACAGACTTCACTTCTTGATGGAGGGGGGTGCAGAGTTACATTGCAGGGTTATTGATACAGAAAGTAGTGGAGGCTGGGGGACATTTTTATAATCAGTCAACCACACTTGTTTTGCAGGGGTCATTGCTGGGGTCTCTGCCAAGCCCTTCTTTGCATCCTTGAGCAGAGTTAAAACTGTGTTTTGGGGGGAGATTTGCAACTGTATGCTCGATGCTTGGCTCCATGTAGGCAGTTGGACACATTATCTGACCCTTAACCCTCATAAGCTCTTCCTCCCCTTGGCTGATTGGCCCAGGGTTACCCCACTTTGACTCACCAAGTGGTGTTTCCACTGGCTTCTAGTGACCTGTACTTTGCAGGCTTTTCTCTAGACAATAAACAGGGCCACATTTGTCTACTGGGAATTTGAAGTCAGGATGCAGAGGTCTTGGGACAGTCCGCAGTGAATGGGATTGGAGAGGTCATGGTGTGGTGCCAGGGCTGGGGGAGAAAGTGGAGAGACCCAGAGAGAAGAAGGGAGGAGATGGGTCACATGGGCCTAGAAAGGAGGTGGAGAGAAAAGAGGCCTGGGCCCAGTTTCCATAAAACTTTGGTGAACCCTATTTGCTGTCCTTGAATCCAGTGGAAACTCTGTTTCCTTACAATACAGACCTCATTTTTGCTTGAGAAGTTCTGATGGGGGGTTCTATTCCTTGTGACCCGACACTTGATTATAGGACCCCCCTTTGGGAGAGAAAGCAGGCCAGACATCTCGGCTTCCATGGCAGAGTGTCAAACTGGGCAGTACCGGCTGGGACCCCAGCTTATAGATAGTCCTCTATATGTGCCTGTGTATCTGCCCTCCTGGGTCTCATTGAGGGCTCAGCCTTGAGAGCACTAGCTCTTAGATCTAACTTCTGTCCTAAATCAGAGGACAATTGCTATCTGACAGAGAGGATAGGAGGGTAACTGACATTCATTTCTGAACGTGCTAGAAGCTTTACCTTACGACGAGGGCCACAGAACCCAGCACCAAGATGATTTCTCTAAACTAGTTTTAACTGTTCTTCCTTTTGCTTTTATATAAGGCTGATTGAGAAGCAGACACCTGAAAAGAATTTCTATAGCTTCTTTTAAACTCTTATTGAAAGTACTGTCCATTAAATAGCTTCTTTATAAAGTCCTATGTAATGAATTCCTTTAAGAATTCACTGATAGATACAAGATACGAAGAATATTTTATGAGAGAGACTTCTAAAATCCAATCTTTTCTCTTTTTGCCATGGCCGTTGGGAAGCTCACACCACTTGCAGGCAGTTCCCAATGGTGCCCATGGCTCTCTAAATGCATTCTCTGTCTATGGAAACACACTTGGCAGCTTGAATCAATGAAAACTGATGAACTTAGAATTGAGAAACAGCTGTCTCCAGAGTGGGGTTTTCAACATGATCTCCTGGAAGTGGGAAGAAAAGATCAGAACTACAGTGTATGTTTATTTAAAAACAAGAGCCAAGTTCATCTTTACTAATAGTTAATACACTGATTGACACTGGTGTTCTGTCACCTGTCAGGCAGCCAGGGGCTGTGGAGGGGCCAAAGGAGGGAGGGAGGATTGGTGCTCCATAAGGCAAAAAGGTTCATGGTGGTATTTGGGTTCCTTTGTCACTTCTGGCTATATGTTTCCAGTTTCTATGTGGCTGGTTAAGGGATCTATGGATTATGCCTTCTAGTTTGATTTTCAGTTGATTTGTAATCACAGTATAATCTGTATACAGAAAAGGTTACAAAAGTGGTTCTTTGGGAACTGAGCACATCCATATAACCAGCACCCAGATTAAGAAACATAAAATCACCAGCATTCCAGAGGCCATTTTTGTGCTTCCCTTTATCACTATCTGCCCCCTGGCAACCCCTATCCTGATTTGAACACCACCTATTAGTTTCGCATATGCTTGAACTTGGGGTGAACAAAATAACATATTCGAATTCTTGCATTCAGGGTTACATTTGCAAGGCTTCTTCATGTCAAGTTGTTTTTATTTATTTTGATGTTTATTTATTTATTTAGTCACACTGTTTTGATAGCTCATTATTCTCACTGCCATATGACATCCCTTTGCTCACATACATCTATTCTCACAGTGATGGACATCTCTGATGCTCCCAGTTTGGGATATAGTAAACAGTATTGCCAAGAGCATTTGGTAGACGTCCCTTTATGAGAAGGTCCGATGTAAACTAAATTAACCCTCACAAAGTGGGCAGTGGCTTGAAAATTTTCTGCAAAGATACACGGATTGAAAATACAATCCTAAGGAACACAAGCAGTGGCAAATAGCAAGAATGTGGCATGGCTGATACTTCTTCTCCACATGGAACGTCTTGGGTCACTAATGATGCTTCAGTCAAATCTGATGAGAAATTAGACAGAAAAAGGAAGAAAGCATAAGAAGACTTTGCTGTGTGAATGTGCACCCATGAGCGTTAATAGTAAACCTTGACATACGTGCTCATGAGAGCGTGAAGTGTCTGCAAGAATCAAGCGTCATTGGTGCCAGGTACCAGATATTTCTGAGTCTCTTCTCAGGCACATGATAGGACTGACTTCTTGGCCTGGTTGAAGGTAAGTGTTGCCATGGGACTTATTTTGGCCATTGAAGTATGAGCATAAGTGACCTCCCAACAGAAGCCTTCAGAGCCAGCGTGCAACTCATCATGGTCTCTTTTCCTTTTGCCACAAGGGCTAAGAATGTTCTGGAAAGAAGTCACTTGGTTGGTCTGGATCCTAGAGTGAGGGCACTGTGGCTCAGAGCCCACAGCTGGCCTGTGATGTGTCTGTGGCATGCAATACATCAGAATTGCTTCAAGCTACAGATATTGGGAATGTTTGTTATTGTAGCATAACCTAACCTCTCCTTACCGATCCAGTAACAGCCTTAAAAATGAAAACCCAGAACACAAAGACAAACCTGTAATTTTATTTTTCAGCGATGTCTTAAGTTATGTGATGCTCCCTTGGTTCTTTACATAATGTTCTGATTCTTCATGACAAATATTTAGATGCCTCTTTTGAGATTTTTTTACTTAATCGTGAAAGTTTAAAAGCTACACACCATCAAGGAAATGCTTGTTCTTCCTTCCTTGGGCAAAAAGGATGAAATAACCTGCAGAAACCAATCCATGGGCAAACTAAAATGCATTCCTTTGTCAGCAAATATGGTCGGAAGATGCAAAGAGAATGCTGCTGAAGATGTGAAGTGACAAGTATTAGGAGAATTTATGCAGTGTGGGAGAGCAGCTCTGGATGAAAGTACAGATGTTCCGAACATTTCTCGGTTTGTCGTACGTGCTAGGTTCGGGATTTGGGAATGAAATACTCAAAGAATTATTATTATTATTATTTTTAATGAGCTGTATCGAGAAGATATCATTTCAATAACCGATGACTTATTTAATAAAAGTGCTGTTTTATGGGAAAACAGTATAAATGTAACCACTGATTGTGTGGAGGCTTTAACTGCAAAACATGAAGGATTCCAGATTAAAGTTATGGAGATTGCTCCAAACATGCAATGCACCCAGAGACTAGCTGTTGAAGTAAAGAAGTTGAGGCCAGAAGTGCACAAAATGATGGAAGATGCCATTGATGTGGTTCATATTATAAAAATATCTTTAATAAATAGTAGATTCCTTACAGTATTTTGCAACACGGGCATGGAGATTTGATTATTCTGTAATGAGATACGGAGGTTTGATGGTTATCTTGTAGCAGAATGCTTTAACGAGATGGGGAACTTAGAGATGAGTTATGCATTTTTCTTTTATAGAAAAAGAAGGGTTTCAAACTTGCCAACTATTTTCATAATGACAACTGGCTGTCAATACTATGCAATACAACCAAAAATTTTAAAATAAACTTTAAATTTTGAAATAATTTTAGATTTATGGAAGAGTTTCAAAGATAGTACAGAGAGTTCCTGCTGTACTGTTTTCCCAGTTTCCTATAATATAGTTTCTTACATAACCAAGGTACATTTGTCAAAACTAAAAAATTAACACAGGGGCATTATGATGAACAAAACTCCAGACTCTATTAGAATTTCACCAGTTTTTCCACTGCTGTCTTTTCTCTGTTCTAGACTCCAACCCAGGATGCTACACTGCATTTGGGTAATACATATGTTTTTAAAAGATTTATTCATTTATTTTAGAGGAGGGAGGGGCAGAAGAAGAGGGAGAGAGAGAATCTCAAGCAGACTCCCAGCTGAGCATAGAGCCCAACTCAGGGCTTGATCCCATGGCTCCTAGATCATGACCTGAGCTGAAAGCAAGAGCCAGAGGCTCAAATGACTGAGCCACCTTGGCACCCCAGGTAACAGATATACTGAAAGTAACACACACACACACACACACACACACACACACACACACACACACACATTTTGTCTGTCTTCACAGGGTTGTCTCTCCTCTCTCTATCTCTGTATATGTGACTTCCCTTCTACCTCTTATAAGGACACCTGTCATCAGATTTAAGGTCCATCCAGCAATCCAGGATGATCTAACTTCAAGGTCAAGATCAATAACTTAACTACATCTGCAAAGAGCCTTTTGTTTGATATGTAAACAATGACTGAAAGATAAACTGTTTTCCCCAAAGAAACTAGTGCTATGGAGAGAGCATTTGAAAAACATTTGCAAGTCTTTCCATGGTTGTCTGATTTGGGGGCTAGAAAACCATATCCATACCTCATGTGTAGCAACTCCTATGTACGTAAACTCTAAAAACTTGAAAACAAAAATTTCTAACCTGTTTAAAAGAAAAATCTTTCAAACAAAGTGTTTCAGAACCTATTTGCTAAAAATATAAAAATGTAACACCTTTTGATTAGTTTGCAAGAACCACTGATTGACATCAGGAAAGATGGAAATTTGCTTGCTGAATTTCAACAAAAAACTTTACATAATTGGTGGATGAGAATGAAAAATAATGATAAGGGTTTAGTAAGCACAGCCAGGATTGCTGTTTTCCCACTTGGATCAATGCATCTTTGCATGGTATCTGTTTTTTTTTTCCCCAGCCATAACAGCAATTAAAATCAAGTATCACAATGATCTGAATTAAGAACCAGACCTTTGAGCTGCTCTTTCACAAAGCTTTCCCTTTTAAAAATGAAACATTTTCAATCACATGGCTGTCATTAAAATTTTTTGTGAGAGCAAAAATGCTGTGACCCACTAATAAATACAGTATAGTTATATAATTTAGAATACTTTATCTTATTTTTAATCTAAATAATTTTAATCATGTTTTACAATGCATGCAAAATACTAGCGTAGTGCTGAGTGTAAGCATGTGTTCGCTTAAAAAAACGGGTAGGGGTGTTGGGTAAAGCAGTTTGGGAAACTGATAGCTGCGTAACCAATCCCTGGGGGTGCGTGGGGAAGGGGACATCTCTGTGGAAGCTGATCTCTGTGGGGGATTGCCTGGGACAGAAGGGATCAGAGCCACCAGGCTCCCCACGGCATGAGCCAGACATCAAGCTCTGTACCAAGGAGGCACTCAAGACAGGCATGACAGTGGTGGCCCCATGTCTCTCCAGATTCAGGGAAAGGAGAGGGGTCTAGCATAGGTCTTTTGCCCTAAAACATTGTCCATAGAAATCCTTTGTGCACTCATGTGCCTACCAAGTGGTTGCCCTTCCCAACCCTGCCTTTCGGAACCAGCCTGGCTGGGGGTTCCCTATGATTTTGGTGACAGCATCCAGTGCCTTCTCTGGGATCCTGGAACCTCAGGCTGCTTGTCTCTACGTTGCCTCTCCCCAGGCCAGACAAGTTCCTCTCTTACTCTGCAACCGCTCTCATTGGCACGTCACATTGTCTGCAAAGGGTTCTAGCATTTGGGGCTATGTCTTGCTCCCCTTTGCCTTGTAGTGGGTTCAATGGCAGTTCTTAAAAAGATATGTCTTCTTTATCCATTCATCTGTGGGGTGGGAGGGCTGATGTAACTGGGGGATGGGCGTTAAGGAGGGCACTTGAGTAATGAGCACTGGGTATTGCAGGCAACTGATGAATTGCTAAATTCTACCTCTGAAACTAATAATACAGGATATGTTAATTAAATTGAATTTAAATAAAAAATTTAAGGAAAAAAAGGTATGTCTACATATCCCAGAACCCGTGCATGTAACCTTCTTTGGAAACTGTGTCTTTGAAGGTGGAATTAAGACAAGGATCTTGAGGAGAGATCATTCCCAGTTACCCAGTTGGTGGTAATTTGTTAAGGCAACCTCATGGAAATGAAGACACCCACTGACATTTTAGTTCCAGTATGGACATCTAGGAAGCTTCTTTGGCCTCTCCAGTCTGGGTTCTAGACCCTCCTTTGGGTTTCTGACCCCTCTCTGTGCTGGGCTTCTCCAATTGGCACTTATTCCCATGTATTAGAATACACCTGGTCTACCTGAGGAGCTGTTACTTTCCTGGGGTCAGAGGCTATGCCATTCTTATGAGCCATTGTTCTCTGGAGCCCAGAAAAAAAGCCCAGTGCTTGATGACAGTAGCTTATATTTGTTGAGAATATACAAAGTCAAAGGCACTAAGCCCAATAGCTTATTGTCTTATTTCATCCTCCTTTCATGGAAGGTAACCATTGTTAGTTTCATTATATAGATGAGGGTAACTGAGGCTCAGAGAGGTGACGTAACTTGCCTAAGTTCACACCACTAGTAAAGAGTTCAGATTTGAACTCAGGTCTTTGGTTCCAAGGCTTGCATTCTTAGCCTCTACTGCCTCAATGAGTGGGTGCTCAGTCAATATTTGTCAAAAAAGAATGATCCCTTCCGTAGGGCTGGATCCTGGTCTTCTTCATCTGGGATCTAGCACTCTTACAAGCAGTGGCTTGCTCAGAGCTCTTCCCGAGACGACATTTTTGTCACAAGTCTAGCAAATGGGCAATCTGGCTTCCTAGCCCAGAACAGAGAAATCTGTCCAAGCTGGGAAAGGGTGGCAAGAAGTGTCACACTGTGACATCTAGAAACTTGGTGGGAAGTGGCTGGGAGCTGCGATGACTCTGGAAATTAGCAAGACCTGTAGCCGTCCCCCCACTCCTCCCACCCTCGCCCCCTTTGCCAGTCCCAGGGCAAGGCTGGGTGGCGCAGGACTTCAGCCCTGTGTACTCACCGGTGAGCACAGTATCCAAGCCCCATGTAGTTAGTTCTCCTTGGCATTCCCTGTGTGTGTGTGTGCACGTGTGTGTGTGTTTGGGGGGGTGTACTGAGACAGGATAGACAGATGTGGGTGTGATACATTTCAGATGATTTTTAAAACTCCAAAGGGGTTAAAGTCAAAGTCATATTTTGATGCTTAAAGGGGCAAACTTCAATTATCTTGAAAATTTCCTTTTGAGCAAAAGCCTGTTGCTGCTGATGGTGAATAAATGAGGTGTTACTGTATTAATATTGTTGATAATGACAAGCAATAGCACAATTATTTTCAGGCTATCAGACATTCCTTCATTCATTCATTCACTCACTCACTGGTCCCTGTACCACCGGATAAAACTGCAAGACTGTGCGTACCAAGCAAGTGGCTTAAACCTAGGGGCTCTTTCTTGTTCACGAACAAGAAATTTTAAGGTAGGAGATCCCGGGTAGATTTGGGAGCTGAGTGGAATCACTGAGGGCCCATATTCTTTTCTCTCTCTTCTGTCACCCTCAGGTAATGGTGTTGTTTCCACTTGTGGTTGCCAGTCTTCATCTTCAAACACTTTACTTCCCAAAGCAGCCTGCAAAGCGTGAGGAGAAAGAAAGTCTCAGGAGAGGGAGTGCTCTTTTCCCACACTTCCCTCCTTTCATCGGGAATGGAAACCTTTCCCAGAATCCCCAGGCGACTTTCCCTTAATCTCCTTGGCTAGACCTGGGTCACATGCCCACCTCAGTCACCACCAAGGGGAATGGGGTTGGCATGACCTGTTGAGAGCAATCAGGCACCATTGCTGCCTGAATTTGGGGTCTGTTAGCAAGAAAGAAGGCAGAAGGGCTATTAGGTTGGCTGCCTTCATTCATTCCACAAACATCCTTCCTATGCCTGTTCAAAGTGTAAGGCATACACAGATGATTAAACAGAATTCTGTCCTAATATTATCTCCATTTTAGGAATAAGCAAATTGGCTTAGACCGCTGAACAAACTTGCTCCAAGCCCGCATCCAATGAGGGTGAATTCTGAATTCAACCCCACATCATTCTGAAGCCAGACTCCCCACCACATGGAACAGCCTCTTTGCCCTTTCTGGAGCTTCCTGAGGTGTCGCCTTCCTCCTCCCCGGCAGGACGCTCACTGGGTTGTGTTTTATGCCCTGATCTCTTGCTGGCAGGTGCTGCCCTGTCCGTCCCGAGATTTACGGAGTCCCAGGATGTTCCTGCAGGATCCAGATGGAAGATGCCCTCTCTCTAACAAGCAGGCAGGCTCCTCGAAGATGCGCCCCAGATGGTGGCATTATCTGAGCACTGGGATGGAGCCTGGGGAGGGGTGCTGGGAAAGGGTGGGGGCCAGCCTTGGTGAACCATGTGTTTGGTGGAGAGTGTGGCCTGGGCTGGAGGGATGGTGCTACGTTGGTTCAGAACTGCTGGCCTGCAGCTGGTTTGCTCAAGGTTGGCACCATCGCCCAAACCCTGACACCTCACTTTTTCCCTGGATCAGGGATCAGTGGCTGGTAGGGAGGGGTGCAGTCCTGAGCTTGTTGGAGCTTCTGGGAGATGCTGAACCTAGAGTCGGGGATGAGAGGGCTCCTGGCTGGCTCTTCCCCTCTGGGCTCTGACCCCATCTGTGGGTCTGAGGTTAGGCTCAGGGGGGCACTCTGCTCTTGGAGGCTGTGGGTAGCTCTCTGTCACTTGGACCCCTCATCCCACACCCTTTGTGACCTATGAGGCAATAAGATTAGTGGCTAAATGGGGCACTCAGGAGCCTGGCTCACCACTGATGAGCTGTGTAACTTCAGGCAAGTCATTCAACCTCTCTGTTCCCAGATCTTCCCACCTGTAAAATGGGACGACCAATGGCGCCAACACCACGGGATTGTTTTGAGGACAGCATCAATGCATGTGTATGGGATGCTTTGCTTGGTGCCTGGTGCATGGTGGGTGCTTGTGGGTAACAGCCAGCCTTCCTATTAATGCACCCCCTTGGCCCTGTGTGAGCCTCACTAGTGCAAGCCAGATGTCAGCCGGATGCCTCCTTGTTCTTGCATTTGAGTTAAAATTGGGGGTGGGGGAGGGAACTTCCCGATTCCTATGACTCGGGGAGGGCCAGTGTCTTCTCTAGGATTGCCATGGCTTCGGGGGTGCCTTGGGGTCTCTGGTCCCCACCACCTTACCTGGAGCCCACTTGGCTGAAGAGATCCGGAGTCACTTTGCCGGTTTGCACAACGAATTCGGTCTCACCCAGCATTTTGGGAGTGAGGGGGATGGGGGAGGGGCATCATGAGGCTCGGCTTGCCACGTGGTGCCACCTCACTGCCCGTCCTCTCGCCTTTCCAGATCCCCGCACCACTTCTCCCTCTGTTACACTGAGGAGCTTCTCCCTGAGTCATACCAGAAGCTACCATTTGTCAAGCGCTGGTTGTGGGCCAGGAACTGCTCTAAGCACTTTGCAGTCACCTCGTTTAAACCCCATGAGACGTCTGTGAGTCTATGCTTTCACTATCCCCACTCTGGGGGACAAGAAAATGGGTGACACGTTCAACACGGGGCGCAGTTTGGTCCTGAGCCAGGGTTCCACCATCGCTGCATGGCTTGACTTTTCTGGGAAACCCTAGCTCCGGGCTCTGGGGCTAAACCGATGTGCACGGGAGTGCTCTAACTCGTCTGTCCGTACCCACAGGGAGGCAGGTGGGTGCAGAAGAAAGATGGTGGCCTTTGGTGCTGCTCAGGAGGGAATTCCAGGCCTGGCCCTTGAGCTAGTCACTTCATCTCTCTGAGCCTCAGTTTCCCCCTTGTGAAATGGCTTAACAACAGTACACAGTGTTGGGAGTGTCTGTGGCTGTCAGTGTGGGTGGCCACAGTGGGACGAGCTCTGTCCTCAGCTCCCAGCATGGATCACACTGCAAAGGGCACATTGGATTGCATTTCTACATCTTCAAGGGTGACTTCTGTCTGGATAGCTGGCCTGCGGTGCAGTCTTTCTGTTTCATCCTTTTCTCATTTCTGCTTTTGGCTGGGTGCTCTCTCATGATGAAGTCCCCTCTTCTGTCTTTGGGGTCCCCGGAGGTAGAAGGCTACTCTTCGTAGTGCCTCCTGATGCCCCGAAAGCCAGTTCTGGGACAGAAGGAGCAGGCGTGTGAGGGACAGACAATGTGTGAGGGGATGCATGTGCCTTACCCAGTCAGAGGGAGAGGAGAGGGGAGAGGAGGAGAGTGCCTGGCCTGGCCTGCCTGCAAGAGGATCACGGGTAGGCTGGGATCTTCTCAGGGGATAGGTGGCACAGGCCCACCGGAAGTCGGTGGCAGGCTTCTCCTGGTGGTATGAGAGGCAAGGAGAGGCTCCCAGGCTCTCAGTTTGCCCAGGTCCCGTGGGTGGCCCTGTGGTGACTTCCCTGAGTGGAACCGCAGAGCCAGGAAGAGCCAGAGGCGGGAGCCTCAGTTTCCAGCCCCAGACCCCTGCAGTTTTCTCGAGTCTGTTCTACCCTCTCCTCTCCCATTCAGGGGCTCCCCGACTCTCCCCCACCCCCTTCTCTCTCTCTCTGTCTCACCCTCCCCACTGCTCCCCTCGCTGTTCTCTCCCTTCTTGGTGCCATATCTCTCCATCTCTGCCTTTTCCATCCTCAGACACCAGAACGTGGTGACAGCTGCTCCTCTGGGAGGCGTGAAGACGGAGTTGGCAGCTGAGGAGCTGTGGCGGGTGTGGATCCAGGAGCCTGGATGGGGATGTGGGGTATTTGGGATGGGGAATGGTGGTGTCGCTGTGAGTGGCTCCAGGAAGAGCTTCGGGGTCTGGGAAGGTCAGCTCTAGGAGGGCACCAAGGTCTGCAGGGAGTTGGAGGCAGGGTGGGTAGGGGATGAGGTTCTGAGGATGGCGTGTGTGCATGCGTGTGTGTGTGTTTGTGCACACATATGCACGTGGTGGGGGATAGTGAAGCCTGGAGGCTCTCAGAAAAGAAAAACCTGCTTTTCTGGGTCTTGTCCCTGTCCACTCTAGCCCAGCATGGGCCCGGGTGCCAGCCATGGAGCCAGGGTGGATGGCACAGGAGCGCGATTCCTGGGAGCTGTGGGAGCTGCAGACCAGGCAGACCTGCCAGTTTGGGAGCTGAGGGTGCCGAGCAAGCTTTATTGCACCGTAAGTGACGCCAAGGGGCTGTGGAGGGAAACTGGGAGGCAAGAAGCAGGAGCGAGATCCATAGGCTTCTTGCTTTCCGCTGCCCTGACCATGGTCTACAGCACCAGAGTTAACCGGAGGGCCAAGGACTCAGAGTCATCTTGTGCTCTCTAGTGCCAGGAGGCTCACAGCTCACAGAAGCAGCCCGCCCTGTTTTTGGAAACCAGTGTCTCCTAGAAAGAACAAACAAGATGGCAAACTCCTATTCATCCCTCAAAGCCCAACTCAGATGTTACCATCTCATGGTAAGCCCTTGACAGCTCTCTGCCTAGAGACCTGTCACAGCACAGAGCCCACCATTCGGTGATATTGGTGTACCTGTGTGTCTTCTTCAGGAAACTGGGTATTTCCTTGAGGGTAGGGCAAATATCTAATGAATCTTGGTATCCCCAGGGTTCAGCATGGAGTGACCCAGAGTGGGTTCTGAATCATATGGATCCTTGTATGTTGGCTGAACAATGTGCTCCAAGCCCAAGGGTCCCAAGGGCTCTGGGTCTTGGTCCGTCAGTTGGCGAGCACCGTGGACTGGGGGACCATTCTAGGGATAGCTAGCCCTGGGACCCTGAGATGGAGAACAACATGGAGGGGCTGGGAACCCTGTTCCGAAGGAGAGGCATGGCCCTGTGAGTCTGAGAAGGACAAAAATACAAAAATGACCCATAGGGAGGGTGTGTTTCCTCACACTCCAAGCTGGTTCATTACAAGCCTGGTCGATGTCTGTCTGTCTGCCCTGTCTTTAATTCAGTTTTAAAGTGATTTCCCCACCTCCAATTCTGTGTCTAATGAACCTGACATTCAGAGAAAATGTCTTCGGTAAAGGTCACCGGAGGGAGGTGGCATTCTCTCTGACAGCCCTTGTCCTTCCGGCAGGAAGCACGCTCTCCTTCAGGACAAGGTGCCAGTGCTCCTGTCCCTCTGAGCTGACCCTCCCACCAGCTGCCTCCTCCTCATAAACCCCTCCTCTAGGAAGGCACAGCACAGGACCTGCCTCATTTGTCTGTTCATGGTCCCTACTGGCCCTCGAGACCCAGGGAGACTCAGATCCCAGCTCTACCTGGCAGGGCACCTGGGAGGGCAGATCCTGGGCTCGGCTACCCTGAAGTCATGGCTTAGGGTGTCTCTGCAGGGGCAGGGAAGAGGCGTGGCAGGCAAGGGAGGCAGAACCTCATGGTGGGAAGTCATGTGCTTCGTGCTCAGAAGTTTGGCCTCGGTCCTGAGGACAATGGTGAGTGACTAGGAGGGAGTAAGCAGTTTGACATTGGTCATGTCTGTGTTACAGAAGGACTGCTCAGGCTGCAGGGTGGAGGATGGGTCCAGGGAGAGGCAAGAGGTGATGGGGGCCGGGCTGGACAGTGGATGGGTTTGCTGGAGTCGGTTGGGCCGGGGGAGAGTGAGGAAGGGAAGCTGCAGCTGCCGCTCTGGCCGTGGGGACTAAGTGGGTGGTGATGTTTTGCTCAGATGAGAGGGGCAGGTGGGAACAAAGAGGATGTGTTGGTTATGAACATGCTGAGTGTGGGGGGGTTGGGAGATGGATGTGTCCCGAGGGCAGCTGGAAAGGGGATCTGGGGCTGAAGGCAGAGTCTGTGCGGGGCAAAGAGATGGGGCAGACACCAGTAGCTGGTTGGTAACTGAGACCCTGTGTGGGAACACAGCTTCCGGGGGCTGTGCAGAGATGGAGCAAGCAGGAGAAAGAACCTAGGACAGCTCCATCAGGGACGCCAATGTGGAGAGGCAGGCAGGAAGAGGCGGCCATGCCAGAGTCTGAAAGAAATAGTGGGAAGAGGGGACTTCAAAGGGACAGTGGGCTCCAGGGCCACTGCCTCATCAACCCCTGGAGGAAGCATTTACTCTTCTCATTTTGGTGATAGTGGCAAAATAACTTGCTCAGGGTAGTGTGGGAATCAGACCTGGGTCAGTCAGATTCTAAAGGCCATCCTCTTGGCCACATTACTCTTCTTTCTGCTCAGGCTCGTCACCTGCAGGCTCAGCCCTGGCTAGTCCTGCATCCAGGGATGCTCCCGGGAAGGCAGGGCTGGAAGAGACTGTCCCACCAGGGCTGAGACCTGTCTCGGTCCTGCTGCTCTTGCCCATGTTCCTGGGGAGGTCCCAGCCATTCTGCCCCAACTCTACCTCTGACTTAACGGCACATGATCCTGTCTTCTGCCTCAGTTTCCTTGCTGTGCCTTCTAATTCCCAAAGAGACTGATGACCAACCCTATAATGGTACTTTCTCTATTCTAAGCTCTCTATACCTTAATTCATTTAATTCTCATAGCAATCCTTGAAGTAGGTATTCTTATCCCCATTTCAGATGGAGAAACTGAGGCATTGAGAGTTTAGATACCTTGCTCCAGCTTGCACAGCTGGCAAGTTTCAAGGGTTCAAACCCAGGCAGCCTGGGCTATTAACTACTCTGAGCTTGGAACCACTATACACCCATCTTCCTAGCCCGTGGCTCGCTCTTCTTTAGATCCTATTTCTTGTCTGTGTGTGTACTGATTACTCAGCATCACAAGCGGGGCAGTACCTGCTGTTGTGTCCCCACTGGTGATGGTGGTGATGGGGAGAGTTAGGATGACAGGCTGCCCTTCATCTCAGAAGGTCCTGTCTCTGATTCCCTTGCTGGGCGGTAGTAGTCTTTGATGACTGGTGATCATAGATTTGCCTTGGAGCCATCAGCTCTTGGTGTTTCGAGAGAGTTAAGGGGGCAGTTATAGGGCTTGGGATTTGTGGTCAGACCACCGTGGTTCAAGTCTGTGGGAACTTGGGAACTTGGGCGTGTGGTTTCAACCCATCATGCCTCTGGTGCCTCATCAGTCAAGTGGGCACAGCAGTAGCCCTCTGCGGTGCATGCGCAGGGTGCTAGAGAGAAGGACCTACTTGCGAATGTGCAGTTTTGTTGACGTGTTTGTTATTGGGACAGGTGTTAACTCAAGCGCTATGCCCAGGTGCTGGGAGACCATATGATGTGGCGGTGAGGAATGTGTGTAGTCATGAGTTAGGAAAAGCTTGAATCTTGGCTTTATTATTTCCTCACTGCCTCCCTTGGCCTGAGTTACCAGATTTATAAAAAGGGAGTCATGGGAGTTCCTACCTTGTGGTATACAGAAGCAATGGCTCTTTTCAAACCACTGGTGTGTACAGACCTTCCTTCTTGTGGGAAAGTTACCTAGTTTCTCTCCAGGGTGGATGGAGTAATATGTCTTGATGTTTAGTAGTATATGACTTGATGGCTGTTTTTTGGAGTGAAAATTGCCTGCCCGCTCTGCCTAAGGGCATAGACTCGACGGGCGGTGTGTGACCTTGTCCGATCCATGATAGCAGATGCTCCTGGCACCCCGCCCAACTCCCCAGCCGTCAGCGCTGCCCTTCTGCAAGGTCCTGCAACCCTCCAATTGGGGGCTTTCTCTCGCCTCACTCCATGTGCAGGTCGGAGCCATCCTCAGCTGCTAATGGATGGAAGTTGGAAGCTAACTACAGCTCTTTGACCCTTGGGTGGGCCACCTGTGAAGCGTGTTCCACACCATCTCCCAGAAATCTCCAGGGGGCCCACAGTGTTAACACTTTGTATTGGTTTCCTTCCCTCAACTGTCTTCCCTTCCCCTTTACTTCTGCTTCCTGGGAGCGCTTTCCAAATGAACCACATGCACCCCAATCCTTGTCTCAGCTCTGCTTCTTGGTGAATCCAGCTCAAGATATCCAAGGTGACAGGTGCTTCTCCAGATATGAGGGAAGAGATGGAAGGAAGGTTTCGAGGAACAAGGAGTCTGAGCAGCATGGTGAGAACCTGTGGGCTTGAAGAGGCAAGATGGTGGTGAGGGCTTACCAGGAATGGCTTAGGTCAAGAGCATCAGTTCAGTTCTAAGCCACGTACTATGCTGTGTGATCACTGTCATTATCCCCAAACATTCAGTAAAACTCACTCATGGGACAGCATGGCACTCACGGTTGCCTTAGGGAACCAAAGGAAAGGCTGCAGAGTTCTTTGGGTAAGCTCAGGGCAGAGAGAAGACTCCGGGGGGAGGGAACAAGACCCAGATGAGACAGAGACTCCAGCTGAGTGATGTCTAGAAGAGATCTGAGTCCCTGCAGGTAGCGTTGGGGTTTGCAGTGCTTCCCACATATATGGGATCCATGCCATGGCCATTTTACTTACATCTTAAAAGAAGCATGAACCCACAAGATTGGACAATGTGGGGAATCTAGGTGCCTGTCAACATGAGGCCATGGGTGTGCAGCACCCAGAGGAAGTGCTTTATTCACACTCATCACTCAGGAGTGGTGTCCTGTGCCAAGCAGACTCTCACAAGAGCAGGGAAGCTTGGCTTCATAGGGCTGGATTTGAAAGTCAGGCCAGCCAGGCTGGTGAGCCCCATTCCACTGCCCATCCTCATCAGGCATCTGGGAGTTCTTTCCACACCCCACTTTCTCTTTTGTTAAGCAGGAAACTCCAGCACAAGCTGCTAGCTCTTCTGGCCAATTTTCTGGATGTCCTTCATTCCAGAGCATCCAAATCTCAGAATCTGGGAGCATTTTATTTCTGATTTACGGCTAGACATACGTAGCCATAAACAAGACTGCAAATAGAAGTTGCTACATGACCAGGAAGCAACTATTTTCTGTTCCACTTTTTGTCTTGCAGATGTAGTAGTTTCCTGCCTGCCACAGGGCCTTTGCACATACTGTTCCTCTGTTTAGAACGCCATTCCTCCCACACTGCCCCACCTTGCCTAGTTAATTCTTACCTGTCCATTGAGTCTCAGCCCAGGTCTGGCTTACTAAGGAAAATCCTCCTTGATTCCAGGTTCCTTTCTTACAGTCTGTGTTCTTTGCCTCTATCTCAGCCTATGTGATTAGGTGACTAGTATCTGTGAGCCAGTAAGCATGGTGAGGCAGGAATCCTCTCTGGTTTGTACTGCTCGCACCAGCACAACTGGCCCGGAGAAGGTGCTCCCTAGGTATTTGCTAAAGAAATTAGTGAAGACATTTTTAGTTCCAGGGTAAAGGGGTAAACCTGGACTCCATCTGTGGGTTCCAGGGCTAATGGGGTCTCTTAGCAGCCATCTCTGTACCCTCTGCCTCCAGGTGAATCATTCACCTGCTTAAAATGCAAATATTCCCAAGTCCTGGCTCAGCTTTGCCCCCTGTGTGACTGAGAAGGAGTAATTGCACAGGGATGCCAGTATTCATTACTTGAACAAAGGGCAGTGTGGGACATAAATTTAGAAAATTGGAAGGTAAGTGTTCTTTGTTCTCTCTGTCTCTCTTCCCTTCTTCTTTCCTTCCTTCCTCCCTCCCTCCTCTCTCCCCTCCTTCTTCCCTCCCTCCTCTCTCTCTCCTTCTTCCCTCCCTCCCTCCCTTCCTCCCTCCCTTCCTTCCTTCCTCCCTCCAACAATCCCTCCCTCCTCTCTCCCCTCCTTCTTCCCTCCCTCCCTTCCTTCCTCCCTTCCTTCCTTCCTCCCTCCAACAATCCCTCCCTCCTCTCTCCCCTCCTTCTTCCCTCCCTCCCTTCCTTCCTCCCTTCCTTCCTTCCTCCCTCCAACAATCCCCTCTTTTTCTTCTATAGGTTTTCTCTGAGCTTTTAAATGCTAATGAACGTGGCAAATCTCCAGAAGGAAGGGTCTACTCTGCAGCAGGTCCCAAATGTGTTTGATCCTAGAATTTATTGATTCATTGATTTTACATAGCAAATTGGGGATTCGTGTTTCACAGGAAATTTTTGGGACAATGCTGACCTCAGAGTAAGGTCCAAGTTTCTTAACTTTATATTTAAGGTCCTTAGAGACCTGGGTCCTGTACCTCTTAGCCTCTTCCCCTCCCACTCCCTTTTTATTCTATTCCAGCCACCCAGGCAAGTGTGGTTTTCCCACCACCACATACTCTCTCATGCCTCCATTCTCTCTGTTGGGATGGGATGTTGACAACATTTTTGTTTGTTGGCTGAGCTCCTGTTGAGGACCCAAACCAAACATCACCTCCTCCGTCAAGCTCTCCTAAATCCTTCAGCTGTGTTCCCAGAGCTCCTGATATATCCTTCCACCAGGACATGATCATGACTGTCTATAAGGAGCTGTTAATGTTTCTGTCCTCCCTTTAAACCCCCAGTGGGTCAAGGTCAAAGTCCAGTATTCATAGTCAAGTTCCCATTGATCAACACAGGACCTATCACAGAGTGGGAGAGCTCATATTTTATTTGCCAAATAATGGCATGAATGAGGCTGGAAATGGAAATGTTCCTGGTCTTAAAAATGGTAGAGAGAGAGATGGCTCAGCCTCCTTTGCCCAGATCTACAATGAAAAATTTCAATCCCTCCATCCTCATGTTCTGCTTCTATGGTCAACCCCATCCTGAGCAGCTGGGAGTAATATATGCCATTCTTGGGAGTTTAAATTCTCAAAAATCCATTACATCTTTGTTTTTTTTTAATCTTGCCAATAAAAAGTGCATGAGAGGATGAGGGGTGGGCTGAAAGCAGGGGGGAGGGGGATGGGTGAGGCCCAGGGGTGGATGCTACACACAGTATTTGCTCCAGTCAAGGTCATGGACTAGATTCCACTGGTCACTTCGAGATCTTCATCTTGGCCTCTCAATGACATTGAACAGGATTGCTCACTCTCTTTCTTGAAACATCGTCTCCTCTTGGTTTCTAGGACACTGCATCCAGTTCCCCAGTCCTTCTCCTTCCCCTGCTGAATCTCCATATGTTGGAGGGCCCAAGGGCTCAGTCCTGGGCTCTTCTCTATATGCATTCTCCCCCAGGAGATCCCATCTACTCCACTGGTTTTTAAGTGTCACCTCTATGCTGTCCTCTCCCGTTCTGCCCTCACCTCTGAGGTCCATGTACATTTACCCCAAAGCTCCGCGTGATGTCTAAAGGCATCTTAACCTACCAGGGCCAAAGTAGAATCCTTGCTTTTCCCTTCCCCCAAGTGGCTTTCTTCTCTAGTCTTCCCATTTCAGAAAATGACACCATTAGTTGTTCATGCCAAAAACATTTTAGCAAGTCAATCTGTCTATAAGTCCTGCATAGTCTATTTGTAACTATAGACGAGATCTACTCCTTTCTAGCCATTTCCTCTGCTATTGTGCCAGCCCAAGCTCTCACCTGGACCACTGCAACAGCTTCTAAACCAGTGTCTCTGATTCCTCACCTGCCCTACACTCCTTCCCATTGCCACAGACCAAATTCGTGAGAGTTACCGAAAGAGTAAAGGTTTTGGATTCAGACGTGGGTTTATAGCCTGGTTCTACCACATATTACCTGTGTGACCTTGAAGGAATGACTTAACTTCTCTGAGCCTCAGCTTCTCATCTGTGAAATAGAGATTAAAGCAATCAATCTGCTGTAGAGCTGAGGTGTCTCTAGGGTCTTCTCTCCTATGGTTAAGATGATGAGATGGGGTTATGGAGTAGACTCCTTGAATTTGATTTCACCAGGAAAACACAAAATCAGACTAAATATCCTGGGAGAATTGCATTTGGAAATATGCTAATTTGTGTGACCATTATAGTTCTATCTCCTGAGTGTCAAGCCCTGCTTTGGGTAATTTACATACATTGACATATGAAGCTTAAAACTAACCTCATGACGGGTGCCTGGCAGCTTAGGCTGTAGAGCCTATGACTCTTGATCTTGGGGTTGTAAGTTTGAGCCCCATGTTGGGTGTAGAAATTACTTAAAAATAAAATCTTAAAAAAAAAAAAAAAGGAAAACAACCTCATGAGATATACTTATGCAGGAGACTCAGAGTAGTTAAGTAAGTTGTCCAAAGGCACTCAGCTTATACATGGCAGGGTCATCATTTTGAGGCTCTGTTCTGATTCCTTTTGACCCTAAAGAAGCCTAGGCTTTCTCCTCTTAGGGACAGCTGAGCATAGATACAGCCCTGCCCACACAGAGCTGGTCTCATTCAGCAGACAGAACCCTGGAATAGGAGTTGACCCTGGGTTTGAGCCTAGGCTCGGCTGCTTGGAGAAGTCCCTTCAGTGAAGCCGCTAAATCTCTCCAAATCTCTGTTACCTTGTAAGAAAAAACAAAAACAAAAACAAAAACACAAAACCACTAAGACAGTAGTAGTTAGGTCATCATTGGGTGGTGTGAAGCCAAATATGATATCATGTGCTAAAGTGGTCTATAAACTATAGACACGTGAATTATTGTTTCCTCCCTCTGTCACTGTGGGTGATATGGGTCAGAGAAGCCGCTTTTGGGGGCCCAGTTCCTGCGTCCTGGAGTGCTGTCATGCACCCAGCCTCACTGCCCTGTGTTTCTCTGCCTTCTCAGCCTGGGCTCTACCTTCTGCTCACTCTCCGCTTAGCTGCTTTTATGTTCTTACTCAGTTTTCTCTCTTGAGCGACTTGGTCCTCTGTCCTTATTATGTTCCACTATTCTAGCCTCCTGGAAAACCTGCCTAGAGGTTCTCACTTGGAA
Source organism: Lontra canadensis (assembly GCF_010015895.1). Taxonomy (NCBI): domain Eukaryota; kingdom Metazoa; phylum Chordata; class Mammalia; order Carnivora; family Mustelidae; genus Lontra; species Lontra canadensis. The sequence continues at coordinate 4,183,774 of NW_022631054.1, forward strand.
AAAAACATCTGCATATCCAACTCCCAATTTGTATTACTGTTTTATTCTCACCCAAGGAAAGATGGAAGTATTCTTAGTCCACATATAACAGTAAATAATTTTTTTTAGTTCCTATTTCCAGATGTTAGTTTCTTATTGGGATGGAGTTGTGAGAGGCTGCCTCTGTACAGACCCCTGGGCCTCCTTTGTCCCTGGGATGTAGCCCCCAACCCACCCTGGGCCCAGAGGAGCTGAGTGCAGGATAGCCCCTGGCCAGTGGGGGGCAGCAGAGGGCAGTAGAGAATGAACTAGAAAGGGCTGGCCACCAGGACAGGGGGTTTTGTGGGGTGAGGGGTTTGGGTGGGTCTGGTCACTGGGTCTGCCCTGCTCCAGGTCTCTGGGCCATATCCACAGGGCTGGCCTGGAATAGACAGCAGGGAAATGGGAATTGTCTCCAGAAGGCTGGTGGAGAGAATGCATCTCTAAATAGTGTAATAGGAAGCTGGTTGCAAGTGACAGAGATTCCACTGGAATCCAGGGAAGACGGCGTCTTTTTTTTTTATTCTCCTGCAGATTGGCTTCTTCCAGGAACCGGAACCATGGCCACCAGCAACTCCTGTCTCACGGGTTCCCCGATTCACCACCTTCCTTTGGTTCTGATTGGACAAGACTCAGGAGAGGACTTCTCCGGAGTTGGATTAAGCCTTGCCCATGGGGCTGGGGGAGGGGCGGGGGCACCCTCTGAAGACAGTCACGACCACATGTTGGTGTGGGAGAAGGAGATTTTCCCGACAAAGGGCTTTCTCTTCCGGAGGAATAGACGGGTACTGAGCAGACACAACAAGATGCATCCATCACAGCCCACGGTGGTGTGTGACACTTTCCCTTTGGCACAAAGGCCCCCACCATCTCTCAAGTTCATGAGCCGACCTTCAAGATCCAGGTTAGCAACCTTCCTCGCCATTCCTCCCCTTCCTGAAATGAAGGCATAGCATCCCAGGAGGACTGTGGTTTGTCTCTCCACCTTCAAGCCACCCATCCTCTGGTTGCTTCATGAGGATGGACTCTCCAGTGGGTGTGATGAAGGGGTCACCACGAGCGAAAGTCTTAGCTAGAGGGCCGGAGAGGAGAGGAGAGGAGGGGCCTGACAACCTCGCTGAGGTCTCAGTTAAGATCAGCGATAAGGGATCATGACAAATGTTCTGCCCAAGATGCCTTGTACAGAGTGATTCACTCTGTGCCCGACATTTCCTGCCAGCCCTCAAAGCAAGGTAGCGGCTGCCTGATGCTCAATGAATGTCACCATTTGAGCATTCTTAGCGGTGTGTTCTGCCCTGCGGGGTCACCTGGGGAAGCATGGATGGCAGAGGGGACTGTGGGGGCTTTAGGAGACCTGACCAGTGTCCTGGAAGCCCCCTGGAGGAGGAGGCAACAAAGGATGGGGACCGTGTAGCACACACCTGGGGCAGGATCTGACATGGGTCCCATGGTGGCGATGGGGAGACAGGACTCAGGGGATCTGGCTCGACTTTTGGGCAATTTTCACCTGAATTCCTTAAATGTGTGAAGTATCTGCCTGCACTGCTGTTCCCATTTCACAGTTGAGGAGATCAAGGCTGAGAGAGAGAAAATGATTTATTTAGGTTCCCAGTGTTCTTTGTCAAAACTTGGATGGGATCCAGGGCTCCTGATGCTCAGACCAGGTCACTCTCTGCTCCCTGGGCAGTGGAACAGAGGCAGCTGGGAAAGAGAAAGAGAAGGCAGCTGAGGGGACAGCATCACAGATGTCTGGGGATGGAGGCCAGTCCATACAGCAGCAGCCCCCTGCTGGGTATGCAAGGGAAATTCTGTAAAGTGAGCTACCGGATTGCTTTCCTGATAACACCAGGTTGGCTGCCAGATGCGATTGGAGCAAATGGGTGTGTGCTGACTTTTCCCACAGATGACTACATTCCACCATCTGGTACCTTCTTCAGGCCCAGACCTCTCTCCTGAGCTTCCAGTCTGTATGCATGCTGGACACTCCCACTTGGAGCCCACAGTCCTCTCTGCCTCCCTTGATTTCAAGCTCATCTCTCTTTCTCTGTCCCCAAACTGCTCCTTCTTCAGGATCCCCCACCTCAGTGCATAGGACCATCTTCCCTGGGTCATTTCAAGTTGGAAACGTGAGTGTCACCTTCAACTTCTACTTTCCTCTTCCCCACATCCAACTAATCTCCAAGTCCCCCAGACTCCCCTTCCCTAATGTCACTCAGGTACATCCTGGGCCAGGTCCTATCCAAGGGACCCAGGAATTGGGAGCTGGAGTGGCTTCTCCAAGCACCTCTGGGGAGGTGGTGTATCTCTGTTTGCCAGGACTCAGGGAGATGCCCCCACTGAGGGAGGGGCCAGCATACTTGGCATCCTTTGGGGAGGGGAAGCAGGCATGGAACAGAACTGTTGACAGACTCCAGGCTGCTATATTGGGAAGATTTGACAACACACACAAAGAGAGAGTGAGGGCGCGTTGACGGCTGGTGAGAGGCGCGGGGGCCGGCTGGGGACGTGTCGCCACCACCCATGCAGGAGGAAGTTGGGAACAGATTGCTTGGGACCCATGCCAGCCTCCTGAAGAGTCACCCGCTCTCTCTCCCCTGGTGCTGTCACCTGCCGAGGAATCGGGGAAGGGGCTGCCTGGTTTCAAGGGTGCATCCTGAGATGGGAGTCTAGCTCTGCACAGAGGGGCCTCTCTAGCATGGGGCTCGGTTTCCCCATCCCATCCCAAATCATCCCATCCCATCCCACACCACCCCATCCCACACCATCCCGTCTTATCCCATCCCATCCCACCCCATCCTATCCCATCCCATCCCATCTTATCCCATTCCCTTCCCTCCGAGACTCCCACCATCTTATCCCATCCCACATTCAGCTATACAAAACATTTCTTCAATTTTCATTTGCTGTTATCTCACCTTGAATGGATGAAAAACAAGAGAAAGAGCTTTGTTTATTATTTTAGGGCTTGGGGCGATAATTCCGCTCTGCTTCTCAAGCTGGTTTGGAACCAGCTAAGCACTAACGTGGGAGTTGAACAGAGAATCGTGGAGAGTATGGCTCAGAAGTGACCACATGCGGCTGTGTCAGCCCCCCTTCTACAGACAGTCAGGGACAAGACCTCTAGGGGCAGCCCTGAGGGGTAGGTCCACATTCCTCTTTCCCTCTGCCTGGTCTCTGGCCAGACGAATCATTCCCTAGGACGTCGCCAGGGCTATCTGGAGTTGAGCATCTCTGGGACACAGCGGGTTGAACCTCCTGGTTGAGCGAGACCTGCCTGGAAGAGTAAAAGCAGAACTGATTTGTCAGCGTTAGTACACCCCCGCCCCTTGCTCCACAGCAGGTGATACAGAGGAGTTGAGAGGACAGGGACCAGACTCCCACATCACTGACTAGACCTTAGGAGGAAAGAAAAAAACGAGAAGTAACCTTTTCAAGTGCCTGATGCGAACACTCGATTCATTAAGCACATGTGGGTAGGTTGGGGGTGGGGAGTTGAAATCAGCCATCTTTACTTCCTCTAATTATTCTAGAGGCTGCTCTGTATGCCATTCCCCTCTACCCCATCTCCTGGAGCTTCTGAAATGGGGTCCCCATTCCCATTGAATCTGTGACTCCTCCTGAGGCAGGGGGCATGGGTGGGGAGACAATGGATTCCCAGAGACTGGGCAATCTCAGCCCCCCATCTTCTCCTCCCCTCAGTGAAGGACAGTCATCTGTAAGGAACCCAGTCCCTGGTGGGTCTGAATCCATGCTGGGGCCCCCGCCCTCCTCCCTGAGCTCCCCTTTCCCTCCTTGCCTCAGCTCCTCCTTGGTTCTCACATGGCCCTTCCAATGGGGGTCCCACCCCCTCCTGGCAAGTTCACAAGAACCCTATTCTCTGGGAAACTGCTGGAGGGACCTTGGCAATCAACTTCATTTGTAACTCAGACACCTCCCTTTCTGCCTTTCTGCTGTGCCTCTCAAGTGACCAGGGTCATGAATGCCATCCAGAGACTTGGTACAAAGCTAGCGATTACTGCATTCCCGAGGGGGAGGACTTGAGTTTGTGTGTATGTGTGTGAGTGTGTGTGAGTGTGTGCATGCGTGCATTGGGGGGTGGGGCACAATCTGTGAAGGACCCTATATAGATCAGTTAAAAATATCTAGAAGGATCTGGGTGATGAGAGGGGAACCCTGGACTTAGTCATCCCCTCCAGTTTTGGCTCTGACCATCAGCAACTTGTGGCCTTGGGGATGTCAGTTCACCTTGTGACTCTGACTTTCTTGTCTCCACCACAGTGGGTGCCTGCGGTAGATGTGACTCCTTTCTGGGGGCGGCCAATGAGATCAGGTCTGGACAGGAGCCCTGGAGAGGCAGGTGCTGTGAGATGTGCACGGTCATCACCAAGTGACGGTGGGAATCCCCATCAGTGCTGACGTTCTGGAATGACGCAGGGCTTCTGGCTGGAACTGTCTGGAGGGTCTGCACCTTGACAAGCAGTGATGAGGGTGGTCTGGAGGGAAAAGGCTCACCTAGAAGTTGGAGGGTTGAGGGGACACCATCTAGTGGTAGGGATTTGTGTGTGTGTGTGTGTGTGTGTGAGAGAGAGAGAAAGAGAGAGAGAGAGATATGCAGGAGAGGTCACCTGGGCCAGAAGATTCGTAGAACCACACTTCAGACTGGTGAGAATTAAGAGTCTAAATCGGCCAACCCACCCTTTTCACAGATGGGCAAAATGAGACTTGGAGAGAGACAAGGATAGAGAGCTGCAAAAGGAACGGAGGCAGCTCAGGTCTGAGCTCCCTGCCTCCAGCTTCCTCCAATTCCAGAGGCCTTGAGTGTCCAGCTACTGCACTCATCAACCTTGCTGCCCTGGGAAGCCCCATGGCCTTTCGAGTGGGGGAATGTGGCTGACAGACGAGAAGGGATGGATTGGCTCGCCTCTCCTTGGTGCCCTCGGATGACGCCGGGACCTTCTGGCCTGGTGACACAGCATGTGGTCGGCCAGGCATGGTGCCTACCTCGGGTCAGGATGCCTGCCTGAGCCATCAGCCCACATCTGGGTAGGAGGCACCCAGTCCTGGAGTCACCTGGAGAGCAGAACAAAAGAAAGGGGCCCGGGGCCCCTCGGGCTCTCCCAAGCCGGCTGCATGGGGATTCTTTCCCGGGCCAAGCCGGCCTTCAGGGCTCCACGGGGAGATCACGCACTCTCCACCAGAGGGGGCGCTGGAGAAGGGGTTTCCTGAGAAGAACCTGCCGGAAGTGTGATTTGTTACCGCTGAATTTCCATGGGAACGTGATGGGGCAGGACGGGAAACACGTGTCAGATGCCCCCGCCGGTCCCTCCCTGATGCTTCCAGTCACATGCCATTGACCTGTCGGAAGCGCCTCACCCTTGGGCTCATTCTAATGATACAGCGTGCCCTGCCATCCCGTTTGCCGTGGATCCCTAACTGTGCTGCCGGCTGGATGGTCATTAGCCCCTTGACATTCATACCCCTCATGTCCATCACCGCGGTGATTAGGGGCTGCGACTTGCCCACGGGTCTCCTGGGCAGGGTTTGGGGGGTGGGTCCCCGGGGCCCGGCTGCCATGGCCAGAGTGGGTGGGGACAGCAGGGGACAGGCGGCTTGTTCCATCTAATTACCTGGCTGCAGACGGTGGGCCTAAGCCCTTCTGAGAGCTGCCCGGCCCGCTGCCTAATCCTCTACCTGCTTCTCGCCGTAACGAGCCGGCCGCCACCAGCTGCCGCATGGCTAGATGGGACTGAGTTTAATTGCTACCCCAAATGTCAGCCCTTTCAAACCCACAGTATTTCATCACTTACCTTTAAAGAAGAGGGGAAAAAAAAAAATCAATTTGGACCGTGAGTTTCGGCAGCAAAGCCTGCAGAAAGGGCTGCCCAGTTCTTCAGGGGAGCTGTTCTTTTCATTAAAATAGCTATTTTTAAAACTCTCTCCCTCTCTCTCTCTCTTTAACACGAGATGAAAAATCCCAGCTACAAGAAGAAACCCTTTCATGAGGGAATAATAATATAAAAAAAGAGTTTAAAAAAGCCCACTTCTAAAATGGGTCCTTTTTTTTTTTAACCTCTCAAAGGTTAAAAAAAGAAAAGAAAGGGTTTTATTCTCAAAAGGCTTTCACATGTGTGATCTCATCCACTCTCAGAGCAGCTGGGGGGTGTTGGGGGAAGGCAGGTGTCATTGTCCCCATTTTATGGATGAAGGAATGCCCCCTGAGAGGCTAAGGAACTGCTGGGGGGGGGCAGAAAAGAGGATCCCCATTTTTCTGTTGTCCAGACTGGCCTCTTCCTATGAGTCCTTTGGTCCTGTAGCCAGATACACCCACCTCCCAAATTCAAGCTATTTAGCTACTAGTCAGAAAGTAAAAGTAGGGACATTTAAAAAAAAAAAAAAAACAGCAAACAAAAAACCAACAACAAGAAAAAAATCCAACCAGAGACCCATTGGAGTTTAACGCTCATTTAAACTCTCCGTGAGATCACAGCCATCCTTTCTTCCCTAGGGAGAATTCCCCCCCCTTTCCGTTAGAAGAAAGGAATGTAATTCTTTTGGAGATTACATTCCCCGGAAACTGGTTTCTTAAGCTCTTGCCTGAAGAAGTGTTCCAAAGTCTGCAGACTAATTAACCCCATTGTTCAGAATTAATCACCTCAGGAATATTTGGAGTCAACAAGAAATGTATCAATTGGGCTCTTAATAAACCTAATGAAACGACTCAACATAAAGGCATATGAAATAGACTGAAAACATTAGCATAAACCACCATTGACGGCACAATCTTAATTGACACTTTATTAGCACCGAGAATTGCTATCAATTTGGCAAATCCCCCCACATTGCCTACTGAAATGATAGACAACATTTTTTAAGAGAGAAAAAAGGGGAAAAGTAGTGACTTGGAGTTTCGCATGCACGAAGGCAGAGGAGAAATGGAGTCAGAGTCCTGGGTGGAAACAGAGTGTCCTCCCCCTCACTGGAGTCCAGTGGAGGCAAGGGTCTATACCACCGGTCCTTCAGGGTTGAGGAATCGTCACTGACACACAGCTCCAAGCAGCCCCAAGTGTCTGCTTCCAGGGCTCATCAGCAGGGGCATCACCCAACCCCCACCCCTCATCCTGCAGTGTTTGGGGCAGGGAGTCCAGGCACAGGTGGGAGTGAAAGAAGGGGGTGGGCCATGAGAAGCTTGAAATGTTTTTTATGTTTTAGCTTCCATTGAGATGGAACATCTGCTTCCAAAGATTGGGGACTGTTTCTAACTCTACATTCTCCAGTCTCTGTTAACTTCTGATAATTCTGCCCTGAGTTTGGGACAAATGTCAGAGGGGCCCCAGATTCTCCTTGGCAATCTCAGGTCATCTATGAACCAGGAACTAAAATCCCTCTAGGTTTTATTTCAGTGTACTTGATGCAATTTGGTGTTTCAGTCCTGGGAAACTGTAGCCACTCCCATGTCATGGACCTGCCTCTCACTTCCTTCTTTCTCATTCTTCTTCTCTCTTTCCTGTGCCTGTGACTCATGAGGCATAGTTTTAGGGCTCAACCCAGGTAGGCAAGGCAGCCCCACGTGTTTTGGAGTAGCTCCTGCTTACTTGGAGTGGCCAGAGAGGAAAAAGTCTTGAAGAACATGGTGCTGTCCCAGACAGGGTACTGACAGAGGCAGTGTCCAGCCCTCAGAGAATTGGAGAAATAAAGGGGAGACAGCTCCTGCTTGATTTGAGACTGATGGGGGAGTCTGGCCATTCCTGTCTTATACCCCCAAACTTGGATTGGGTTGTACCTTGTACAGCGATTGCAGGAACAGTCTCTGGGGCCAGACTGCTTGGGTTTGAATCCTGGTTCTGCCAAGTACTACTGATGTGACTTCATCATCCTCAGTTTTCTCATCTGTAAAATGGGATAGTAACAGTGGCTCCTAAAAGGGTTATAATAAAGTTTGAGTAAATAAGGTTCTTAGGCCTGTGTTTGTAAGGTTCTTAGGCCTGTGTTTGTCACAAAATAAACCTGATATAAATGCTTTGCTGTTATTATTGAAAAGGAAACTGGAAGAAAGCATGGGCTAGCATTCATTGACCATTCACTACATGGTGTCCTGAAAGCCCAGGGTGGAAAGAACTGTGAAAGGGAAGAGTCAACAGGATTGAACACTCCAGATTGATAAGATGCTGCCTGAGTGTCTCCCACGGAGTCCTTGGTGACCATTGGATTCAGACAAATTGAGATCTGATGTCAGAGTGATATTAAGACAGAGCAGAGGGGCACCTGGGTGGCTCAATCGGTTAAGCTTCCAACTCTTGATTTCAGGTCAGGTTTTGATCTCAGGGTCGTGAGACTGAGCCCCTCAAGGGGCAGAAGGAGAAGGAGAGAATCCCAAGCAGACTCCCCACTGAGCGTGGAACCGACTCAGGGCTCGATCTCACGACCCATGAGATCACAACTGAGCCAAAATCACAAGTCAGATGCTTTACCGACTGAGCCACCCAGGTGCCCCACCACACACAGTTCAAATCCTTCAGATGCATTGTCTCATTTCATCCGGGCAGAATCCTTAAGGTAGGTACTATATATACCCTCATTTTATGCACAGGGCACTGAAACAAAGGGGTTGAGTACTTTGCCCAAGATCATACAAATGTAAGGGGCAGAACTGGGATTGACAGAATGCGGACTGGATCCAATATCAACAACCTTAGCCAGTTAGCTGTGCACTGGCTGGGACGTAGCGCTTCAACTTTGAGAGCCACACCAAAGAATGCAACCATGACTGCTGAAATCACACCAGAGCTCGAATCTGGGAGCAGAGGACACTGGGTCTTTCTCTGAAGCCCATTTGGCTGCTCTTCTCGTGTAACTGAACTCAAGCAAATCTGGCTACAAAGCGTTATGACAATTTTGGTAAGGCTGATGGTAGCAATGACAGATGCTTCAGATCACTGCTGTCGGCATGCAGGAAGATTTCTAGAGCGCCGTGTGCTTTCTACTCAGGGGCACATCCCCTGCTTTGCTCAGGCCATAGGAACTCCCCCTCCTGACGCTCTTAGAATGATATTCCAGAACTTTGCTTCACTTCTTTTTGCCTGAGTATTTGGTGTTGGAAAGAGCTGGGCCGTAGTCTTGTATGTACTCTTCTTGTAGCTGTCACCATCCTGGATTGGCAAACCCCTACTTTGAAGTGTCTTTAAATTGTCATCTGAGCGAGAATATATTTGCTCACTTGGATTACACAGAGAGCTTTTAAAATTAGACATGACCAATACCATTATCATTTACCTGTGAATTTCTCTCAGGGCTCATTCTCCGGTCCCTACCTTCCCAAGGACACTCATATTCAAATGTCTCTCTCTCCTTCTCTTGCTTTCTTGCTTTAAATGTGATCCTTAAACAATATATCCCTAAATAATCGTTTAGTTTGACTTTATATAAAAAGAGTACAGTTGAATGGTCTTTTCAAAATGCAAACCTGACCAATGTTATATACCATATTAATAGAGTAAAGAACAGAAACAAAAGGATCATTTCAAGAGATACAGAAAAAGCATTTGACAAAACCTAATGGCATTTCATAATAAGCATGCACAACAAACCAGGAATAGAACTCTCTCAACTTAATAAAGGGCATCTGTTAAAAACCACAGCTAACATTATACTTAATGGTTAAAGACTATTTTTCTTCTAAGATCAGAAATAAGACAAGGATGTCTGCTTTTACCACTTCTATTCAACACTGTATGTGAGTTTTAGCTGGGGCAATTAGGCAAGAAAATGACAAAAAAGATGCGATGAAATATGTTCAGATTGGAGAGAAATCAAACCACCTCAATTTGCAGATGGTGTGATCTTATATGTAGAAAACCCCAAGAATCCATAGAAAAATTATTAGAACGAATAAGGAAGTTCAACAAAGTTGCAGGCTACAAGATTGATATGAGAATCAGTTGTATTTCTATATACCAGCAATGGGCAATCTGAAAATGAGATTAAGAAAACAATTTAGTTACAAGAGCATCGAAAAATACTTAGTAGTGAATTAAACCAAGAACGTGCAAGAGTTGCTCACTGAAACCTAAATAAATGGAAAGACATCCACATTCATGGACTAGAAGATGTGGTATTGCCAAAAGGACAGGACGACCTAAAGCAAACTGTAGAGTCAGGGCTTTCCTAGCAAAATTCCAACTACCGTCTCTCTTTCTCACTTTTTCAGAAATGGACAAACTGATCCAAAAACTCCAATGGAAACACAAGGCGTCCCAAATAAGCCAAAACAATTTTAAAAAAGAAGAACAGAGTGAGAGGACTCACAGTTTCCTATTCCAAAACTTACTACAAAGCTACAGGAGTCAAAATATTATGGTGCTGGCATAAGGATAGACATATAGATCAGTGGAATAGAAATGAAAGTCCAGAAATAATCCTAGACATCTGTGATTTTTGACAAGGATGCCAAGATCCAATAGGGAAAGAATAAATTTGTCAACAAATGGCACTGGGACAGCTAGGACAATGGTTATTCAAATGCAATAGAATTCACTGGGAGCCCTGGTTCACACAATATTTAAAAATTAATACAAAATGGACTCAAGACCTCATTGTAACAGTTAAAATTATAAAATCCTTAGAAGGAAACTAAGGTGTACATCTTAGTGACCTTGGATTGGGTCTGGTTTCTTTTTTTTTTTTCTTCTTCAGATTTTTATTTAAATTCTGGTTAGTTAACATATAGTGTCATATTAGTTTCAGGAGTAAAACGTAGTGACTCATCACTTCCATATAACACCCAGTGCTCATCACAACATTTACCCTCCTTAATCCCCATTACCCATTTAATCCATCCCCCACTCCCCATCCCCACCAATAGGGTCTGGTTTCTTAAACATGACACCAAAAGCATAAGCAACAAAAGAATAGGTAAAGTAATTGTCAACTGATGAAAACATTCGAGCATCAAAGGACACTCTCAAGAGTGTGAATAGATGACCTACAGAGTAGGAGGAGATATTTGCAAATCATGTATCTGATAAAGACCTGGTATCCATAATATATAAAGAACACTTACAACTCAATAACAAAAAGACAAATGACCCAATTTAAAGATGGACAAAAGATTTGAATAGATGTTTCTCCAATAAAGATATACTAATGGCCAATAGGCACACAAAAAGAAACTTAGCATCCTTAGTCATCAGCAAATTGAAAATCAAAACCATGGGATACCATTTTACACCCACTAGGATGGCCATATAAGAAACAAAATGAAAATAACAAGTACTGGCAAGGATGCAGAAAAACTGGAACCCTCATACATTCCTGGGGAGAATGTGAACATGGGGCAGCGCTGGAGAAAGCAGTTTGGCACTTCCTCAAAAAGTTAGAGTTGCCATATGACCCAGCAATTCCGCTCCTAGGGATGCGCCCAAGAGAACAGAAAATACACGTTTCCACAAAAACCTGCACAGGATTGTTTACAGCAGTGATACTCATAATAGCCCCAAAGTGATAATAGCTCAAATGTCCATTAGCTGATGAACGGATACACAACACCTGGTTTAAACACACAAGGCGATACTATCCGGCCATAAACAGGAATGAGACGCCGACATATGTGGCCATGTGGAGGAGCCTTGAAACTGTGACATGAGATGAGAGAAGCCTCACACCAAAGGCCATGTGTTGTCTGCTTCCACTTACAGGAAATGCCCAGAATGGGTGAATTCACTGTGACAGAAGTAGATTCATGGTTGCCAAAGGATAGAGAGAGGTGGGAATTGAGAGTGATTATGAACAGGTACTGGGTTTCTTTTGAAATATATCAGAATACAGATGGTGATGATGGTTGTACAATGCTGTGAATATATTAAGGCCCTCTGAATTATACATTTAATTTATTTTTTAAAGATTTATTTATTTATTTTGGAGAGAAAGAGAGAGTGTGCACAAAAGCATGGACAGGGGAAGGGCAGAGGGAGAAGGAGAGGGAGAAAATCTCAAGTGGACTCCGTACTGAGTATGGAACCCAATGTGGGGCTCTATCCCACGACCCTGAGATCATGACCTGAGCTGAGATCAAGAATCGGCCACCTAAACACTGAGCCACCCAGGCACCCTGGAATTATACATTTTACAATGTTGAACTACATTGGGGAAGTATGTGCTATGGTGAATGCTGTGAAGTGTGTAAACCTGGTGATTCACAGACCTATACCCCTGGGGCTACTAATACATTATATGTTAATAAAAAAAAATAAAAGGGTCCCCCCAGTCAAAAAAAAAATGGTGAACTTTAGGTTATATGAGTTTTCTCACAATAAAAATAATTGCAAGAGGAAAATGCAAATCTGACCATGTCAGTCCCAGCCTAAAATCCCTTGCCTGGCTTCCTGAGGTGGCCTGGGCTGCTCCCTGTGGGCTCCTTGGCCTCATTTCAGGCCTCTTGGCCCTTTGGCCTTTTGGATTTCAGCCTTCTTTCCATCAGTCCCTCAAGGCTGGGTTCCCCATCTCCCTCTGGGCCTTTCTGCAGGCTCTTCCTTCTGTCTAAAACACTCTTGTTCCATTCTCTGTATCTTCCAAGGAACCTCCCATGACCTTCCAAACCATGTCAAGACTCACTAGCCCTTATCCTTTCCTTCTGAGTATTTGCCCCCATTTGTATGTGTGCATAGTTTGCTTCATTAATGTCTACGTCCCCCACCAGACCCCAAGCCTTGTTCCCTATCTTATCCCTGGTCCTCAGCTCAGTGCACTGCACACAGCTTCTAGGGTAAGCTTCCTCGCTGGTCCCTTCTACTGTGGATTTTAGGACTAGACTTCAACAGCTCCTTGTTTTTGGTGGCTCTGTCTCATCTCTCTATCCCGGGGTTCTCAATCCTGGCTGCTCACTTGGGTTGCCCTGGGAGATTTTTTTTTTTTTAAACCTCTGTCCAACCCAACAATTGGATCAGCATTTCTGGGGGTGCAACCTGGGTAAGGATGATTTAAACAACTCAGTGATGCTAAGGTGTCGCCAAGGCTAAAGCCACTGCTTCCATCTCTCTCCCCTCCCTGCTCATTGTGACCCAGCCCACATTTATCCTTAACGTCTAGGAGGTGTCAAATCCTGCACAAGTCCCCGGTGAGCCCAGAGACCTGAGACATCACTCCCAGAGAGGGCACATCCCCTTTTGTGTTTCCCCAAGGGCTTTTAATACCAGCTGCTGCTAAGACACAAAGTCAAGCAAAGAAAGTGCGGAAACATTTCTCAGCTCACAGTCATCATTGGGAATTCTGGCGAATATGGCTGTGACATCTTTTGGCCTGAGGTCTCCCCCCAGCTCCTGACTCAGCTCCTTGACCCTGCCTCACATTTGTCCATGGCTAGGGGGCTTCTTATTTGGTTCTGGCTGGGTAAGATAGAAGAGCCGTGGGGTGGCTTCAGATGGTCAAAGTCTAGATTCATACACATTTGCAAGTCTAGCCTGCTTCTCCCTCTCATGCAGAGCCCCCATGGGCTAGCTCCAAGTTTCTGGGGGTTCCAAGTAGGAAGGATTGGGATCACAAACTAGTTGAAAGTTTGGGATGGGGCTGGGGGATTTATATTGAAGCAGGTAATTTTAACTTAAGTTGTCTGTGACATGTCAAAATAAGTAGCAAACGTTTTATAAAGATGACTTTATAATCTGCACAAGATTGAGAAAACATCCCTTGCCCATATCCAAGAACATTATTATTATTCTTTTTATTAGTATTATTAATTTTTTTAAAAGAGGATTTTATTTATTTATTTGTCAGAGAGAGAGCACAAGCAGGCAGAGTGGCAGTCAGTCAGAGGTGGAGAGAGAGCAGACTCCCTGCTGAGCAAGGAGCCTGATGCAGGACTCAATCCCAGGACCCTGGGATCATGACCTGAGCCGAAGGCTGTGGCTTAACTGACTGAGCCACCCAGGCATCCCTAGTATTATTAATTTAACAGTAGCTCTGGAGGTAAGTTGATGAAAAGACTGATGGGACCCATGCTATCTTGCCTCTGATGAGACTTTTCCAGTCTTCCTGGAAAGTGCTGTTTAACTGTTCTCTGAGCTTGAGATGAGAGCGACACTCACATCCTTTAAAATAAGGCTATGGCTTCGGCACAGGAGGCAAGGGGCAAAGGTCTTTGGCCTCAGGTTCCACTCTGTTACTGGCTGACCGAGGGACCCACGGACACCAAGTGCCTCAGTTTCTTCTTCTGTAAAATGGGGATAACAGAACCTACTTCATTGGGGTTCAGTGGGGTTCAGTGAGAAGATATACATAAAGCGCTTAGCACAACACCTGGCATAGGATAAACTCTCAAGAAGCTTGACTGTAATTAAACACACGAACTATGCCTAAACACAGATATGTGTGTCCAGGCACTCCTCACAGGGGAGTGAGGGCCGAGCATCATCCTTCTGGATCCGTCACTCATGCCCCGTATTATCTAACACCAATACCCTTATGAATACTTGAAAGTTAGGCATTAATACTCAAACCGTTCTCTACGTTGCTGATGTTTCATAATGTGGGTTTGGCTTGGGAATGATTTTTGGTCTGTGGAACAGCATAGAAGCTGTTATAACGTGTTACATCATGTTACAGCATGTTAAAAGTTATAGCATATGTTACAGCATACATACTTGGTCTATAGGGCAGAGTGCTTGGTTTGCATGCTTCTTCCAGCATCCACGCGATGAATCGAGACCGTCACAAGGTCAGGTCACAGGCCTGGGGCTTGGGACCAGCTTTCAGCTTCCTGCTGCTGGTGTGAGGCCAGCCTGTGGGATGAAGAGGAGAAGGCAGGGGTTCAAGGGGTGATCCTGGGAGCTTTATAGCCAGGGCGCCCTGGGCCTCAGCCCTGCTCTCCTGCAGAGGCCAATAACGAAATGACCAGAAGTCCCTAAACGGTCCTATGGCACTGGGATTGTCAGTCCACATTACGGAGCAAGAACCTGGGCCTCACAGAAGAAATGAGGCTGTTGCAAGCCCGGTGCTGTAGCTGCCAGCGAAGAACCTGGGTGTGGCTCCAAGTTCCTTGGTCTTTGCTGGCTGCTGAGATTGCGACCTGGGCTTTCCTGGGTAGCCAGCTCCGCTCAGCCCTGAAACCCCTGTCCTCTAACTGCTCCCCCATTCCTGCCTGGGCAAACAGGCCTTGGCAGTGCACACCCCTACTCAGCGGCCCAGCCTGGTGGTTCCATGGAAACCCCGAAGTGCCCTGGGCCGGGGAGCTGGGAAGGGGTTGAGGAGCTCCCTGCCTTAGGAGTGTAGGGGGGCTGCCAATAGGATAGGGAGAAGGCAGTGGTGATCTGGGGTAGATGCCAGCTTCTAGGTGGGGGATATCCCTGGCCTTGAGTGGTTCTATGCCTTTCACTGTATGCAGTGGCCGAGAGAGCTGGGGGACGGTGGCTGGCTGGTGGCCCAGAGGCCCTGCATAGATGCCTTCGAAGCTGGGTGGGCAGGGATGGTGAGCCAAGCCTGCTGACCTACCTCTGGGCTAGTCGGAAGGACAGACAGGAAGGGAAGGATGGAGGAGTGGTCCCGGTCAGCCTCTCTCTCCCAGGTCCCTGCCACAGCCCGGGGGCTGCAGCATACATCCTGGTGGGGGTGACAAGCATGGGCGGAGCAGCCTCACTGTCGTCTGAGCCTGGAGGCCTGCCCTTCAGTCTAGCAGTGTGTGTCTTTAAAGACTGTCCTTCCCCTCCTGGAAAGAATCGGGGACCTCCACTGACAGCCTTGAGTGCTGATATGGGCACAGCCAGCTAAAGAGATAGTCCTGTCTAGTGAGAAGAGCCTGGCGTGGGAGCTCCATCACCAACCTTCTGTGTGACCTTGAACAGGAACTGGGCCTCAGTCTTGCCATCTGTAAAGTGGGGAGGTTGTGTCTGGTGACCTCTGACCTCTCTCCTTGCTCTGACAGTGACTGTATCCAGCCGACACCTCATCCACATTTATTGAATCAATGAAGGTTCTATTGAATAAGGATAGTTCTGGTCTGGTAAGAGGAAAGAGCAAGGGGTGACTTTTGAAAGACAAAGGAGGTTCTTTGAACCTGGAAAGCTAACGATGAGGGTGATCTGCTGACTGCACAGGCAGTGACCAGCACTCCCTATCTGCTGTCTCATTACATCTCTATAACCTCCTAAGGATGTGGGCTTTGTTATTTTTCCCACTTTACAGATGACAGAGTCGAGGCACAGAGGGGTACCTTGCCTGACAGCACCCGCCAGAGTGATGATGTTACTGAGGACTCTGTCACAGAAATGAAACTCATATGTGCTTCAGGAGAAAAGACAGTTGGTTGCTTCCATATCCGTACGGTGCAGGGGGAGCTAGACCAGACACATGTCAGCACCACCTCTCTCCCCACCCTGCTTACTTCACAGTAGCTGCGGACAGCGAGGGCTCCCATCCTGAGTTAAAAAATAAATAGTGCGGAAGTTAAGGGCCAGTTTCTGAAGTCGAAGGAGCTGGGTCAAGCTCTGGCCTTGCTGTGTGACCCTGGACAAGTTACCCTGTTTCCCTGGCCTCAGTTTCCTTGTTGGTGAAAGGGGGATAAGAGGACTTACCTCGTGGGGCTGTTGTGACGAGCTTGTAAGTGCAAAGTGCCAGGAAGAGGACTTGACCATGTGTGTGCACTGCTGGTACCACCTTCAGAAATTCCAGGTGGTGAAAAACCCCTCCCACCTGGCCCATCCCTGAAGGACCCCACATCTGACTAACATGGGACTGACCTGGGTCCTGTGCCACTTTCTTAAACCAATCACAGTGGGGGGAGGGAATGTGCTGATGAGGCCTGTTCCCATGCCTCTTTGGAGCCCTGGAGCCTAGGGATGGCTGGTCTTCTTCCCCAGGGCCACGGGCCGAGAGGGGCAGAGAACTGACACGACCGAGGGGGCGTGGGCATAAACCAGCAGGAGACCGCTATTGTGGCCAGCCTGGGACTCAAACCCAGACCGCTCACCTCCTAAGCAGGCAAGCGTGGATTCCGGTTTGTTTGTTTAAGGTAATTTTCCACCTATTTAATAATGTTTAACTTACATAACCCAAAGGTTCCCTTTCTGTTAAATTCTATACTTTTAAGAGAACACAAAGCATCTTGAAAGCACTACCACAAACAGAATACAGGATAATTCCAGCACCCCCAAAGAATCCCCCATTCTGGCCTGTTGTGATCAGTCCTTACCCCACCCTAATGAATCTGCTCTTTGTCTCTAGAGTGTTTGCCTTTTCCAGAATGTTCTTCAAATAGGATCATCTGTCTGGAATCTCTTGAGACTGGCTTCTTTCATAGACATAAGGCCTTTGAGATTCATCCACGACATTGGGGGTGTCAATAGTTCATTCTTGGGGCACCTGAGTGGCTCAGTCGGTTAAGTGTCTGCCTTTGGTTCAGGTCGTGATCCCAGGGTCTTGGGATCAAGCTCTGCAGGGAGCCTGCCTCTCTCTCTGCCTGCCGCTCCCCCACTTGTACTCGCCCTTGTTAGGGTCCATGATCAAAGGAATAAGACTGATATAAAGCGAAAATCAAACAAAGCTTTATTTCATGCCAAGCATCAAAAATCAAACTGACCAGTCAGGGCTGTCTCTTACGAAAAGACGACGACGATGATTCCGACAAGGTCATTCCCAAGAAGCCTGCTCCGGACGAGGCTGCTCCGTAGATGAGCCCGCTCCCCGGTTGGAGCTACTCCCAAGAAGAGGCCACTCCCAAGAAGGCCGCTGCAGCTGAGGTCGCTCCCCGGACAGGGCCGCTCCCAAGAAGAGGCGATGACGACAGCGACGATGACAGGGAGGACAACACCGATGACACAGATTCTGCTCCCCATGATGCCACTCTGACAAGGCTGCTCTGGCGAGGCCGCTCTGGAGGAAGCCTCTTCCCTGACGATGCTGCTTCCGCAGGGCTGCTCACGGAGGAGGCCTCTTCCCAGATGAAGCCGCTCCCCGGAATGACACAGCTCCGGCGAGGCAGCGGCTCAGGGTTCCCGGCGAGGTTGCTGCCATCTAGGCCGTTCCCCACGGCGCAGCTGCCGAGGGTCGCAGTGTGTGGGCGGGGCCGCAGGCGTTGGGGCCACTGATGTCTCGGTGCCGCAGGCATCTCGGGGCCGCAGGCGTCGGGGCGCTGGCGGCGTGGGACCTCTGGCGTCTCGACCGCTGGCGTCTTGACCACTGGTGGCTCGGGGCTGCTGGCGGCTCGGGGCCGCAGCCATCAGGACCGCTGGTGTCTGGACAACTGGCATCTGGATCGCTGGCGGCTCGGGGCCGCTGGCGGCGCGGGACCACTGGTGGTGGGACCGCTGGAGGCTCAGGGCTGCTGGCGGCCGAACTGCTGGCATCTGGACTGTCAGTGGCTTGGGGCCGCTGGCGGCTCAGGGCCGCAGGACTGCCGGCGGCTCGGGGCCACAGGATCGCTGGCGGCTTGGGACCACTGGCGGCTCAGGGCCTCTGGCATCGGGACCGCCGGCAGTGCGGGGCCGCTGGAGGTGCTTATAGCTCTTACAAGAGCTGTTACAGCTCTTCTTCTGGTCCTGCCGACTCTTCTGCTCCCGCCGACTCTTCTGCTTCTCCTGCTTCTTCTTCCTTCTTCTTCCTCTGACAGCTCTCCTTCTCCCTTCTTGCCAACCTCGAAGACCAACCTTTATGGGGGTGGTTGAGCCCCGCCCCTACACAGGTAGCCAATTGAATCCCAATTTACCCAGTGGATATACCCACGCCACACCGATTGGACGTCTCCACCTGGCCTGCCCTGCCCCGACTTCTGGGGTCCACAAGCTAGTTCCTCTGGGAGGGGCAGGCCCTTATATTCTCCCCTTTTCTTTGGAGATTAGTCAAATCCTTGACTTTTCAGCTAGTTCTATGTTATAGTGAGCATGTAAGACTAACATTTTAGCGCTCCAATTTTCTTTAGTACAGCAACAATAAACTTACAGTTTTTTAGTCTTAGTTTTAGTCCATGGTCAGGGGGGGGTCTGTTGGCTGAAGCTTCCATCTCTGGGGGGCTTCCCTACTCTCGGCTTGTTTAACGTGAACTGCATGAACCCAGGCCCTAATGCCTTCTACTTTTACTGCCGTGCGGGTCATTAGGATAATAGTAAACGGTCCCTTCCAGCGAGGCTCCAAGTTCCCCACTTGATAGCGACATATCCAAACCAAGTCCCTGGGTTGGTAAGGATGTGGTTCCACCACGGTCTCCATCCCAGTGTGGGCAGTTTGGATCCCTGCGTGGGCTTTTTTAAGACAGACTGTAATGCCTGCAGTGACTGCAGTACAGACTGATCAGTCATTTCTGCTAGGGCAACCTCCTGTAGCCGAGGACAGAATGAGGGGGTGTCCCAAACATTATTTCAAATGGGGTCACCTTGTTTAAATAGGGTGTACATAGGGCCCTGAGGAGGGTGAAAGGAAGGAGATCTACCCATCCACTGCCAGTCTCCAGAATTAGTTTTGTCAAAGTCTCTTTAAAAGTCCGATTCATTCTCTCTACTTGCCCAGAACTCTGGGGCTGATAGGCACAATGTAGTTTCCAATTTGTGCCCATGGCCTTGGCCAATGCCTGTGAGACTGAACTCACAAATGCAGGGCCATTGTCTGACCTGATCACAAGAGGCAGCCCAAACCTAGGAATTATTTCTTCTAGTAGCTTTTTGGCTACCACTCCTGCTGTCTCATGTTTGGCGGAAAAAGCCTCCACCCAGCCTGAAAATGTATCCACAAAAACCAACATATACTTGTGCCCATATTTCCTGGGTTTCATTTCCATAAAATCGATTTCCCAATAAATTCCTGGTTCCTTACCTCTTTCTCTTTTCCCTCTTCCCATTTTAGTTCTTCCCACATTAACTGCCTGGCATTGAGCACACCTATCAACTACATCCTGAACCATATGCCCTAATTTAGAAACCTGGAACTGCTTGCCTATAAGGTCTTTGAGTTTGCATATAACCAAATGAGTACCCTTATGTATCTGGTCTACTAACTTCTTACCTAGTCTTCGAGGAAGAATTATTTTTCCTGTTTTAGTCTTAGCCCAGTCCCCTTCATAGTCCAATTTAACCCATTTCTGCAAATACTTTAAATCTTCTTCTGAATAGTTCGGTTTTTCTGGTAGGGCTGGAGCCGGAAGTGTAACCAGTTCTTGCACTGTTTCTTGAGCTGCTTGCTTTGCGGCTTGATCTGCTAAGTGGTTTCCTTTTGAAATCAGATCAGTCCCCTTCTGGTGTCCCAGGCAATGCATAACAGCCACCTCTTTTGGGTCCCAAATAGCCTGGAGGAGAGCCAATATTTCTCCTCTGTTTTTAATTCCTTTTCCTTCTGCTCTTAATAGGCCCCTTCAGTCTCTGGTGGCAAGCATTGCTCTCTTCTTTTTAGGGCACTTCCTGGCCCAATGTCCTTTTTCCTTACAGTAAGCACACTGATCTGAATCTAAGTCTTCCCACCTGCCTTCTCTGTGCTTAGGCTTTTCCTTCCATTTACAATCCCCTACCCGTCTCCTCTCCACCTCATGTGATGCCAAAACCTTAACCAGTTTTTTTTTTGCTGTTGTTGTTTTTCATCCTCTTGCGCATCCCTGTTGTTAAACACCTTTTCTGCTATTCCCACTAACTCAGTGTCAGACTTTTCCCTTCAAATCCTTCAATTTTCTGAAGTTTCCTATATCTGGAGCTGACTGGCAAGGCAAGATTCATTGCCCTCTGATTTTCGGATGCCTCAGGATCGATCGGACTATATATTTTATAGGCTTCAATTAGCCTTTCTAGGAAAGCTCCTGGAGACTCATTCTTACCTTGAGTCACCGTACTAATTCTGGTTTAGTCTGAGAGCAACTTTTACTCCTGGAAATTCAGTTCCAGGATTTCAACATATCAAAGACCTGTATTTGTTCTGAAAGTCTCCCATATGAATTTCCTTTAAGGCGGAATTCATTTTACGAGAGAATTAAAACAATTACAAATGCCAAAAAAAAAAAAAAACCACCTCAGAATAGATGTGGTTAAATATCAAATGATGACCCTTATCAAAACATTAAAACTTTAGGAAATGTATAGAACCTCTGGAGTAGTTACAGCATTTACCCAAATGTAACCCAAGGTTTATCATTGATTTAGCAGTACTTCCTAAGTAACTTTGCATATTAGGGAAAAGCCTTAGGAGTCAAAGAGATCTCATTTACAATTCTGGGTGGACAAAGAAAACCATTTACATTTTCTTAGAAACATCTCAATCTCTAGTGAAGACTAAATATTAACCAATTGTGAACTGTTGCAACAGCAGTTATGCACAAAACATGTTTACCAACAGATGTCAAAAGCACAAACCTAGTTCCAGCAACCAGTGCCCTAGCACTCCATCCCATTTGTCATCCAAGCAAAATTTTAAAGCTTCAGGTTACCAAAGACTCCAAAAGCTACTTTAACAATTAACCACCAAAACCCTGAGACAGACAGTTAACCATCAGCCCAGCCATCCCTCCGCCAACAGACCTCATGTTCCACCTGGGCCCATTCCACTACAGACGCCATGCTTTCCCTGCCAGCAAGGGGAAGGGGCTAGGCAGTCCATGTCGGGCCAGAGAAGGCAAGGAATTTCCTGAAACAAAGGGAGTTTCGGCAGCTGCTTGGGAATATTCCTTAAAGTCTCTGTCTTGAGGTCGGTTCATCCCGCAGTGCCAGTTCTGCTTACCAAAAGTAAGCAGTGGCCCACTAGGCACTCATATTTCACACCTGGCTCCAATGAGCATTAACATTGGGCACCTTAACCTGGCATTAGACCAACCCCAGTTGGCTCCAGTTATAGCCCTTAACACACGAAATGAGTGAGGGAGAAGCCCCACATCTATTAGGAGGAACAGAGAGTCAAAAGTCAGAGCCTCCTTATTCTGTTTGCCCCATTCCTTCAAAAACAACAAACAGTACAGCAGACAAAGAAGAGACAAGACAAAGACAACCGCAGGCCCAGCAGTTCTTACCCAGAACCTGCCACTGGTGGGGGCTTTCTTTATCCCCCAACCACCTAGGGGGACTCGAACCCCTCAACTGTCTAGGGGGAGGTGGGGGACTCATACCCCCTGACCGCCTAGGGGGACTCAAACCCCCCCAACCACCCAGGGGGACTCGAACCCCCCGACTGCAGCAGGGGACTCGTACCCCCCCAACCGTCTAGGGGGACTCGAACCCCCTGACCGCCCAGGGGGACTCGAACCCCCCAACCTCCCAGGGGGACTTGAAACCCCCGACCGCATAGGGGGACTTGAACCCCCCGACCACCCAGGGGGACTCGAACCCCCTGTCAATCTATCAGCAGAGGGATGGGGTGTCCCCGCATCCACTCCAGCCCTGGGGAGCATGGCTGCATCCAGCTTCTCCCTGGTGGGCTATACCCTGGAGCTCCAACCAGACAGACAAATAGGATCCCAATACCCAAGATCCCAATACCTCCGGAGGCTTTTCCTAAAAATTCCGATGCTGGCTCAGTTCTCGTCGTTTGATCCCGGATGAGCCCCCAATGTTAGGGTCCGTGATCAAAGGAACGAGACTGATATAAAGCGAAAATCAAACAAAGCTTTATTTCACGCCAGGCATCAAAAATCAAACTGACCAGTCAGGGCTGTCTCTTACGAAAAGACGACGACGATGATTCCGACAAGGTCACTCCCAAGAAGGCTGCTCCGGACGAGGCTGCTCTGCAGATGAGGCCGCTCCCCAGTTGGAGCCGCTCCCAAGAAGAGGCCACTCCCAAGAAGGCCACTGCTGGTGAGGTCGCTCCCCGGACAGGGCCGCTCCCAAGAAGAGGCGATGACGACAGCGACGATGACAGGGAGGACAACACCGATGACACAGATTCTGCTCCCCATGACGCCACTCTGACAAGGCTGCTCTGGCGAGGCCACTCTGGAGGAAGCTTCTTCCCTGACGATGCTGCTTCCGCAGGGCCGCTCACCGAGGAGGCCTCTTCCCAGACGAAGCCGCTCCCTGGAATGACACAGCTCCGGCGAGGCAGCAGCTCAGGGTTCCTGGCGAGATTGCTGCCGTCTAGGCCGTTCCCTGCGGCGCCGCTGCCGAGGGTCACAGTGTGTGGGCAGGGCCGCAGGCGTTGGGGCCACTGACATCTCGGTGCCGCAGGCATCTCGGGGCCACAGGCTTCGGGGCGCTGGTGGCGCTGGACCGCTGGTGTCTCGGGACTGCTGGCGGCACGGGACCGCTGGCATCGAGACCGCCGGCAGCGTGGGGCCGCCAGTGCTGGGACCGCTGCTGTCGGGACCGCAGGCCTCTGGACCGCTGGTGGCTTGGGGCTGCAGGTGACGGTGGCCTGCCGGCGTCGGGACCACTGGCGGCTCAGGGCCGCCCAGCGGTGCAGGGCTGCCGGCATCGGGACTGCTGGCGGCTCGGGACAGCTGGTGGCTCGGGACCGCTGGTGTGGGGACCGCAGGTGTCTGGACCGCCAGCGGCTCGGGACCGCTGGCGTCAGGACTGCTGGCATCAGGACCGCTGGTGGCGTGGGGCTGCCAGCGGCGCTTATAGCTCTTACAAGAGCTGTTACAGCTCTTCTGCTCCAGTCGACTCTTCTCTCTGCTGCTCCTGCAGACTCTTCTCTCTACGGCTCCCGCCAACTCTTCTGCTGCTGCTTCTTCCTTCTTCTTCTTCTGACAGCTCTCCTTCTCTTCCCGCCAGCCTCGCAGACCAACCTTTATGGGGGTGGTTGAGCCCCGCCCCTACACAGGCGGCCAATTGAATCCCAATTCACCCCAGTGGATATACGTGCACCCCAACGATTGGACGTCTCCACCCGGCCTGCCCCGCCCCTACTTCCAGGGTCCACAAGCTAGTTCCTCTGGGAGGGGCAGGCCCTTACAGCCCTCACTCTGACAAATAAATAAAACCTAAAAAAAAAAAAAAAACCAAAACCCAGTTAGTCCTTATTTATGGCCGAGGAATATTCCGTGTCATGACTCTACCACGTTTTGCTTATTCATTCATCCATTACAGGACGGTTAAGTTGTTTCCAGTTTTTGGTAATGACAGATAATGACTAACGCCATATAAACATCTGTACATGGGTGTTTGGGTGTGTGAACACCAGTTTTTGCTTCTCTCTAAACAAACACCTAGGAGTAATGTTGCTGAGTCATATGATAGATGTTTTAGGAGACAGCCAGCCTGTTTCCTCGGGGGCTGAACCACCTTGAATCTCCATCAGCAACCGAGAAGGACTCCAGCTGCTCCCCATCCTGTCCAGCCACTGGGAGTGGCCAGTACCTTCTGCTTCTGCCATCTCAATACGTGTGCAATCCAAGCAGTGACTTCACCCAAAATTTTAACAGATGGTATTAGTGGCGGGAGAAGTCAGAAAAGGTGTTGTCAGAGTGGGCTGGGGACACAGCGCTGCATCACAGACACTAGGACAGTCGTGGGGGGTGGGGGAGGGGATTCTGTTGAGTGCTGGAAGGAACTGGGTTAACACAAGTTCGTGGTGGATCTGGGAAGGGTGGCGGGGCTCCCCCATGTCAGAGCCACCAAAGCCTCAGACATGACCCTGAGACATCTTTTCAACTGTATAGGAGGGGAGACCAGGTCTGGTGGCCAGGGAACGGTCCTGCCTAGCCGCAGGCCACAGATGCCTATGTCCAGATATAGATGTCCAATAAATGAATGAGTGACACAAGGAAGTTTCTCCTTCAGGGTCCCACTGAGGCTGAGGCATTTTGTTGTGCTTGTGCTGCAAGTGGAGGGTGTACTGACTAATCTCTGCTGGGTTCTCTGGACAGAGGGGTTCCTGGCAGAGACCTCGCTCAGATGCAGCTCTGCGTGACATTGCCAGCCTAGGGGCACCCTGTGCCCCACTCTGTAAGGAGGGAAGTCTCTGGGGTTAGGATGGGTGGCAACCATCTGCTGAAGAGGTATGAAATGAACCTGTTGCATGAAAAGCGGGCCATTTTCCTGCCTCTGGGTGACTGTGGTTGACCGCCCCAGAGTCTTGGGGGACCTCTGGGTCCTCATTTAAGCCCCTAGGCTGGTTGTGAAGGGGACAGAACTGTGCTGACAAGGAGGGAATCAGGCTGCAGCTCCCCCAGGCCTGGAGCTGCCCAGGCAGAGCTCCACTTGCCCTTCCTGTATCTCACCCTAGAGGAAACCACAAGGCATAGGGCTAAGTGGATAGACCTTGCCCTGTGATCACCCGTTTCACAAATGAGGAGATGGAGGAGCACCTGGGTCAGGGTCATGTGGTGAGCAGAGAAAGAATCAGGAGTTCTCATGCAGGTCGGTCTCACTCCAAAGTGAATGCTCTTGACCTCCACTCAAGATCAAGGGACGGGGTCTTCCTCTTTGATTCAGGTCAGCAGAGGAGCTTGGCATGGGGAACTCCTGAGGGGTCAGGACGTAGGGGGTCTGGTCCACGATCCAGAGCCTGCCCAGGGGAATGGTGCTGATGCCTTCTGCAGGGCAACCCCTACCCTTGGCAGGCATTCACAACAAGCCTTCCCTGTCTTGCCCCCAGCAAAGTTTATCCAAGGAGAACTTGGCTGTAAATTTTTTGCGTTCTGCAGTCACCCGGCCCTGGCCCCAGCCTCGGTCAGGCGATGCTGCTGAGCAGACAACAGATTCGTCACCGGCTGTGTCCTGAGCCAGCACAGCTGTCAACAGGGAGGAGTGGCCCTGCCCCATGGCCATGGCCAGTTTACCCTTGAGCATGACAGGTGCAGACAGAGACGGCAGAATTTGTGTCTCTTCCATCTGAGTGATGGATGCACTGTTTCCTTGAGCCTCTGCCCCACCACCTGCAGTCAGAGGAAGCGAGTCTGGCTCCAGGGAAGTGAAGCAGAGGGCAGGATGGGCCAGTGCCGTATGCCTCTAGGGCAACTTGATCGGTGAGCAGGGCCGGGCACAGGGGCGGTGACCCTGGCCAGGCAGGCAGAAGGGACATGGAGGTTGGAAGCTTGATGTCTGCCACTTTCCCGCCTTCCTGACCACCGAGTGCACACTGGTGGGGAACACCACTTCCTCACTTTCTCTCTTGTCTACTCATCCATCCATCCCACAAATACAGAACCCCTGCTATTTGCAGGGGCTGCGCCAGGTGCTGGGGATCGAGCAGGGACCCAGACCCCCAGGATGCCTGCCTTTGCAGAGCTTTGAGTTCAGTGGGGGCTGAAGCCAACAAATGCAGAAAGAAATAAAAAGCTTGAGGGCTATGTTGAGAATTCCACCTGAGCTGTGGGAGAGTGACCAGGGGGCCTCTTTGGTGTGGGTGATCAGGAAGGTGTCTCTTAGGACATGATCTTGAATGACAAGACTGTGCTTCCCAGGTGGGGTCTAGGGGAAGAAGTCTGGGCAGAGGGCACCGCCAGTGCTAAGCGCCTCGGGTGGGGCAAGCACGGAGTGTTCACCAGACAGAGGCAAGCCACTCCGCCAGGAGCAGAGCACACGGTGGGGATGTGGCACTGCAGGGGGCTGGAGAGGCAGGCCAAGGGCTGATTCTTCATAGGCATGAGGACTTTGACTTTTCTCCTAAGTGGGATGGGAAGCTATTGCAGTTTAAAGTAGGGGAGAGGTGGGAATCTGATTTATGTTTTGAAGCGGTAATTCTGGTTTGGTTAGAGCAGATGCCACTAGCAAAATCCAAACTGGCCCTGGTTCTCCAGCTGCCAGCATACACAGCCTGCCCAGAAAGTCCCATGCTGTTTACCAGGGTGCCGTTCTGACCATAGCGAATGCATTGTGTCTAAGGCAATTTTCAATGTGCAGAGTTTTGTAATCGTGTCATTATACACAGACACATAGCTCATGAGTATTTCTTTATGAGACATGTGGACAAGGTCCAATCTCTTCCACAGAAGATACAGAGCCTTGAGTAGAATTGGCACCATTACAAACCATCCTGAGTCCATCAGTTACAGAAATTGCTCTTAATAAATTGAGTAAAGTAGGGAAGTTAAATGCAGGAGACTTGGAAGCGTGGGCCCACTGGCCCAAAGGGATATTAACAGACTGGCATTTAAGTGTTGATGTTTCTCAAGCTTTGGGCAGCATCGTAATTCAACACATGGTTTGGTGCGACAACATTTCGTGTGATA
The DNA here is from genome assembly GCF_010015895.1 of Lontra canadensis. Taxonomy (NCBI): domain Eukaryota; kingdom Metazoa; phylum Chordata; class Mammalia; order Carnivora; family Mustelidae; genus Lontra; species Lontra canadensis. The sequence goes on from NW_022631054.1 coordinate 4,210,850, forward strand.
TGCTGAATCTGAGATGAGCATGTCATATATAAAAGAGAGGAAAAGAGCTAGCTGCTCAGAAGGGGAAGGGAGAAGAGAAATTGAGAAAGACGTATTGGAGCATGATAAGAAAGAATTCAGAAGTCTTGGAGTCGAATTGAAAAGAAGAACATGAACTTCTGACTCGAGCATTCCGCCCAAGCACAGAGAGAGCCCAGGCTCCAGGCTGGTGCAGCTGCCCCGGGTGTCGTGATAGAGCCGTGGGGTCTCCTGACCATGGAGCTGTCTTTTACATCACTTTGTACCCAAGGGAAGCAGGGATTCCCTGGAGGATAAGCTGCGCTGTTATTTGGGGTGCAAATGTCTCGGTGTTAGAAGGCTTTCAAAGATGATTTCAAAGACGCCTATAGGGAAATTGGAATGTACATAGAGGCCAGCCCAAAGAGGGTGTCCTTTACTGCCTGTTGGGATGACCAAGTAGGGACAATCTGAGCATAAAAACCGAGAATTACGGGCAGAAACAAAGTAAGTCCATAAAAGAGCTTAAGTCTATCAGGCTATAGAAAAATGAGAATTAATAGGGAGTATCCCAGGGGCAGCTAGAAGGTGCACCGTCAGTTTTCAATATGGTTTACAAAGGGATATGGATCAAGGCGCATGACTAGGAGAGCACACCTAAATTGTGGCCAGCAACCAGGTCGCTAGTCCAAATTTTTGTTGACTTGCCCCAAGTGTTTGCTTGAAGGATTAAAGTGCATGCAGAATCATGCTGTTTATTTGGTTGTATCTAGTGTTCAATGCTTGTCATAAACACAAACACACTCAGATCCACAAAACCCAGATTTTATCATTATAGATTTTTGACGGCACCTCCATGCTGCCCTTTGTTACCAGAGAAGGGGTATATATTCGATCAAAAAGAAATCAAGACGTCTTGAGAACAGGCAAAGAACAGGGATGACACTGATGCTGGGTAGTGTCACAGCAGCTGACCCCGCAGAGCAGTAGTTAGCAAACACATATGTGTGTCCATGTGTGTATTTTGACCCTTTCCAAAAAATGTGAATTATTGAAAAGTTTAAAACTAGAGAGATTTAATGTATCATCCTGATTTTCAGCTTTTTTTTTTTTTTGAAAAATTGGATGATCTGGAAATACTAAGCCAGCATCTTCAACTTTACAGGAGGCTAGAGTTGAATATGGATCTCCCCTTCTAGACAGAGCTCACCACTTGAGTTAGCCCCAGGCCTTAGGACTCCCAGTTGTCTCTTATTTACATTACCTTCTTGAGCTCTGTAGACATTAGAGTTTTTGTGTAACAATCAATAGCAACAATAATGAAGGGCCATTATTACCATTTTATAGCCCGGAGGGCTTAAGTAAATTGCCTTGAAGTCACAGGTTGTGGGAAAGGCTGCTCCTCGATCATTCTACCGTCCAGTCTTCCCTTCCTCATTACTAACAGAACCCTATTTTTTTTTTGGACTGGCAATGTGCCCAGATGAGAGTATGTTTCCCAGACTCCCTGTAGTTAGATGTTATTAAATTCTGGCCAATGACACAGAGGCAGATGTGTTATAAGAACCACTTTTAAAAGCACCCTTAAAACAAAGGAGCAAGTCCTGTCCCCCACTCTTTCTTGTCTTTATGCCTGATGCCTGGAATGCAGATGTAATGGCTGGAGCTCTTTCAGCCACATTGGACAGTGAAGAGACCTTGAGGATGGAAGGCACATTCTGTTTCCAGAACAGAAAGTTAGGAACTGGATTCTCTGATGAATGTGTAGATCTACCACACCAGTACTGAGCCACATGGTGGTAGACTTCTTTCATGATAGTTTCCATTCCTGTAGCTGATATGGTGATGAGGTCAAGATTCATGCTTAGTGTGCCTGGCACAAGAGCCTGGGCTCTGAGTTTACTCCACACCCAGCCTTCCAGTTTGTACTGTGAGAACAGCCAACCCCAGACTTTCCATATTGCCTGAAGCTGGTTTCCACACTCCCTCCATGGCTGCTGGCACGGGAGGAGAAATGGGACCACATGCTTGGACTGGCAAATAAGTAAGTGGTCACCTTCCAGGTCTGCAGAAACCACAAACCCAACTGAGGCGAGGACAATCTGGGAGTCCCTTGGCCGGGGACTACAGTTCCATATGTCATCTCACTATAAGAACAGTAGCCTCTGAGCATCCTTTCTGGGCTGCCCTCCAAGGCCAAATGACAGATAAATGGTGCCTGCAACAATGACCAAATGGAGGGGGTTCTTGGGGAGACCCCAGAAATCTGCCAGAGCAGTCACCAGCTGGCACTCTATTTTTACTCATGTGAAGGGTGTTCCTACAATGACAAGTGTCCTTTCGGTTCAAAGTAATGGACCCCCCTTGTTTAAGTCGTTGGGATTAATTTTGGTTTTGGCAAAAGAAAACCCCACATGATCAGACATTGAGACTTCTCTGGGGGCTGTGAATGGATTCAGCCTTCTGGCTAGAAAATTCTCAAGGTTTGTGCTCCAGCCTCTCATTTTTTTTTTTTTTAAGATTTATTTATTTGAGAGAGAGAGAACACGCATGAGTGGTGGGGGAGGAGCAAACAGAGAGGGACAAACAGACTCCATGCTGAGCTCAGAGCCTGATGAGGGGCTCGATCCCACGATCCTGAGATCACAACCAAGCCACCCAGGCACTCCTAGCCTCTCTGATCTAAAAACAGTGATGATGATGGTGGTGGTAAGGCCAATGACAGCCATTGCACCATCTTCCTTCTTGCCTTCCCTTCTGCAACCAGTGACCTAAGTCCTTCCCCCATTACACCACTCCCTCTTGTCACCCACCCAGGGGCACATGCTTCTGCTCTCTAGGGACAGCTCCAGGTAAGTTTATCAGTCACCTTCTGTTGTTAGTCCAATGACTTTTTTTTTTTAAAAGCTTTTATTTTACCGGACCTCTTTATAGAATTTGATGCTATTGACTACCTTCTCCTTAGAATACTCTACTCTTTCAGTCCTCTGACGATAGGACCTTTGGTTTTCTCTCTGCCTCTCAGACCACTCTTTCTTTGGTTTGAAGTTCACCAATCCTTGTTTCTCAGAGGTTCGTCTTTGGTTCCCCTCTCCTTTTCTTCCTTTCTTGTCTCACTGGACACACTGGCCCCAGGTTCTCTCCACCCCCTCCATTTATCTAATGCTATTCAGCGACAACCCCTGTCTTAGATCAAGGTCCTCAGAAATAGGCTCTAAGATGGAGAACTGAATTGCTGGCAAAAGCTTCCTTTTTTTTTTTAATTAAGAAAACATTAAAAAAATTTATTTATTTATTTGAGAGAGATGGAGACAGTGAGAGAGCATGAGCTGTGAGGAAGAGGGAGAAGCAGGCTCCCCGCTGAGCAGGGAGCCTCATGTGGGACTCGATCCCAGCATCCTGAAGAATGGTCCATGGAGAGCAGCCAGCCACAAATGCTCCCTGCAGCAGGGGAAAGTCAGCCTCGGTCCTGAAGCGGTGTCCGGACAGCACCATGGCATCCAAGATCCAGTCCCAAGTCTAAGAAAGTGACTGTCCTGCCCATTTCCGGAGCAAGCACCACACTTACAGCCCTGTGTTCTGCATGTTTTCTCCCATGCCCGCTCCAGTTGCCCAAATGCAGCGCACTGGGGACACGGCTGCTCCCCTCTGCCTATGCGCTGTCCTCGTCTGCACTCATTCAATCCACACACGTTGATAGCATGTCCGCTCTGGGCCAGGCACTGTGCTGGGCCCTGGGGCCATTGCCAGGGCTTAATGCAAATCAGCTCTTGGGCCTGGAATCAGCCTGCTCGTCCAGAGAGGTGGCTTGGGCTGCCCCGGCAAGCAGCACCCCACTCCCTCACTGTGGAGGCTCCTCAGAGCCAAGCAGGGGCAGGAAGGGAAGAGCGAGTGCCGTGGGGATGATGGCAGAAGGGAGGCTTCAGAGCCCAGGGAAGGCAGGGGCTCTGATGACTCAGGTTTAGGGATAGTGGAGCAGGGTGCCCTCCCCTCCACCCCATGTAGCCCCTGCTTGCCTCCCCGGGGAATCTGTTGGCACTGCTTGCTGAGGCTGGCTCCCCTGCCCTGGGAAATGGCCTGCAGTCCCTTTTGGCTCAGTGGGGAGTTGGAATCACACACAGGTGCACGCGTCCACAAACAGATCAGTGTCCCTTGTGCACGCACAGGAGATCATGCCTCCGGTTCTCCCAGAGGTGAGCCCGCGGGTGCATCTGTGTTCCCCACCTACAGATGCTTGCAAATGGGCACGCCACAAGCCAGTGTACACCCACGGTCCCTGTCTATACTCTTAATTTCCCCCACCCCCCCGCTCCACGCCCACACAGGCAGGGTTTGTCTTCCTGATGGCATGCACGTGAGCACATGTGAGGACTGTCACGGACATTCTTATGCGTTGGTGTGGGTTCACACCCGGCACATGCCAGTGTGGGACGGCTGAGCGAGAGGTGTCAGACCGCGGCCTTGCTGGGCTTCTGCTAAGTCCCTGCTCCAGATCAGGAAGAATTCGGTTCTGATGGTTGCCTCAGCCCCCTGCAGAGCGAGGTAAGCCTTTTCTCTTTTCCCTTTTTGGGGCAGGCCTTCTGAAGCGCCATGAATATACGTCTTCAGTTCCCTTCCCTCCCCAGAGGCCAGGTTGCTCTCTAAATACCAAGGCAGGAGAGTGGAGACTTAAAAAGGTCATTACCAAATATCGAGAGGTTGATATTTAGCTAGTGAAGTGGCTCCTGGAGAACAGTCTCAGGCCCCTGTGGGGAGCCTTTGTTAACAGCGTGGTTGGTTGTTGGGCCCAGAGTGGGAGCAGCCAGGGTGGGGTAGGCCTTGAGCAGATGGACAGACCCTCAAGGGCAGGAGTGGCCCATCTGGTGGGAAGGAATGGTAGCTCTATAAGTGGAGAGCCCAGGGATCGGGGTCCAAAGAGCACCCCAATTTTTCTAGGCTGCCCAGGGGAGGAAACAGGACTTCAATCAAGACCTCAGGACCCAACGGGCCTGGCCAGAGCCAAAAGTCCATCCCTCTGCCTCTAGACTTTACAAAGTTTTCTGGACCATGAGAGTGACTTCCTCCTAGGGAATGTTCCCCTCTCTTCCTCCTTTCTCCTTCTATGGTTAAGGTGGACAACAACAACAGCAACAAATGATTACTTTCAGAGTCTTTGTTTTGGGGGGCAGTGGGAGGCAGGAATACCTCTGTGAGCTGCCTGGGTGGGAAGGGGAGGCCCTGATGGCAGATGTTGGCAGGAGGTAGGCCGGAAGAACAAGGACTTGACCAAACTGGTCTGCAGAAGGACAGGAATTATTTTTACCCCTGAGAGGGAAGAGGAGAGAGAAAAGACAGGAGTAAGGACAGGGAGAGCCACCAGTGGGAGGCTGGGGTGCTGGGTCTTCCCCACCTGCACTCCACCTCTGTCCCCTCCCTTCTCCGCCCTGCTCTGGGCCCCAAGCCTGACCCTCTTGAACAGCCCTGACCTCAGAGGCCTCTCCGCCTCGGGCTTCTGGTTGTGTTTGGCCAATGGGAGGGGCTGCCAGGCAAGCAGAGCACAGGGGAGAGGTTGGGGGGTTTACTCTTTGGGTCCCTTCTGGCCTCTACCTGAGGTCACAAGTCCTGTCGAGATGCCCCCCCAATCCCCCCAAATGACAGCCACAAAGGCCATCCTGCTTCTTTCCGGCTCAGCCAGACCCATTTGCTGGGGTGCTAGGGTGACTTCACCAGTCAGCGTAAGACTTCGGAACAGGAGGTCACTGTCTGCGTCTAGCCAGTGGACCACCACAGAAGGGACTGCTGGGGGATGAGTGTTGTGTCTCCCAAATACATATGTTGAAAACCTACCCATCAAGGTGGTGATCTTAGGCAGTAGGGTCTTTGAGAGGTCACTAGGTCATGAGGGCAGAGCCCTCATCAACAGGATTAGTGCTCGAATAAAGAGACCCCCACCCCCTGGGCTCCCCTGTTCCTCTCTCATGAGAGACACATGGAGAAATTCGTAGTTGGCAACCCAGAAGAGGACCCTCATCAGAACCCGGCCGTGCTGGCTCCTGAGCTCAGACTTGTGACCTCCAGAACCACGTGCAGTAAATGTCTGTTGTGTACAAGCTCCCGGTCCGTGGGACTTTGTCCCAGAAGCCTGAGCTGACTCAGGCGGAGAGGAAGGGCTGGCATGGATGGAAGGATGGTGACGGGACCATGTTCAGGGCATGTGTTGGTGGAGGGGGTTGTGAAAACAAGGCTCGTGACCCTGACATGGGACCTTCTAGATGCTGGGATTGAGGAAATGCTGGGGAATCTCAAGGCTCCCCCATCCCCAATCCCCGCCTGTGACTAGTGAACTGGCTCCCCTTCCCCCCACTTTCCCTCCCCCTCCCCCACCCCCAGGGACATCAGGTCCTGGCCTTCATGAGGCTGCCAGGCTGCCGGTAGGGCGCAGTGGGGAAGAAGGAAGCTGTAGGAGCTGTGATTCAGGGATGGATTTATTTTTCTGGCTCCTACGAGGCAGCAGGGGAGGGGGACGGGCAGAGGGGGGCCTTTCAGGACTCGTGACGTGACGCATCATGCAATCAGATGACATTTAAATATTCACAAAAAAGCATGCAGATGTGAGTGTGAGACGGGTGGGCCAGTGTGGGAGGGACGGAAAGAAAGAGATTGGGAATCGCAGGCTGCATTTTTCCAGAGTGAGAAAGGGCATTTGGGATCATTTAGTTTGACCTTTAACTGTGGCAGGAATTTCTGGCATCCTGATTGGTGCACGGATAGGGAGCTTCTTCCCTCCTAAAGCAAGATGGTCCATCTTAGGGCAATAATCCTCACTGCAGGGAACTTGGCTAGAGTGGAAGAGGTCTGGCTCCCTGAGGAGTTAGAGAGGGAGTGGGGCAGAGGGAAACCAATGCCGGTTTAGGGATCAGGAGACCTGGTTCTCGACCCAGCCTGGGTACTCCTGGCTGTGTGACCTGGAGGAAGTCACCCCACCTCTCTGAGCCTCAGTGCCTCATCTGTGAGCCTGGAACACCTGCATTATTAGGAGTCCGTGGGCATTAGTGAGCTGGCGAGAGCAGCTGCCTTGGCTGGTGGGGCCAGGACCCTCGGCTGGGTTTGGGGTTCTCTGGACCGCTTCTTGAGGCAGGGTGGGGGGGACAGCCAAGATCTGAGGGCACCCGGGCATCTAGGGTTCATCCTTGGAGGCTCCAGGTTGTGGCCAGCTTCAGTGATTGTCATGGAGGAGGCTTGGTGGGGGACAAGGTCACTATTCAGTCATGTCCAGATGCTTAGGGCTGGACCGGACATCTGTGAGGGGTCAGGGTGCAGCAGATCCAGCCGTGCAGAGTGGAAGAGATGGGATAAAACCAGAAACCAATGAGTGTAGTTCTGCTTCTCCACTGGCTTTGTGATCCTGGGCAAAAGTTCTAACTTCTCTGACCCTTAGCTTCTCTATCTGAAAATAGTCAGAACCTCCTGGAGATGTTCTAAAGGTCAGGGAAGCAGGCTCTCTCAAAATGCCAGGCGGGTGGGGGGTATAGGGACTCCCAAGAGCCATGTGGGGCCATGGGGTCTGAAGAGGATGTCAGCAGGCTGTCGACTTGGCCAGATTCAGCGTTATGCCTCTGAACCTGGGGCAGAAGGTGGGGAAGCAGAACCCGTCCCATGCCTCTATGACCCAGGGCAGGATAGGACACGGAGGGCCCTAGTCTCGCTTCCCACCCAGTATTGGGATCCCCACGACAGGCCCCAGCTGGGATTCTGGGCTTAGACTTCCTGACTGATAGGGAGCTCACTGCCTCCCACTGCAGCCCATGGCATCACCAGAGGCTCTGCTAGGAATGCTCCCTCAGCTAGGTTGAGTTCTTTCTCCACGGCCCCCTCAGCCCCCTGGCCCCAGACAGGCTTGGGAAGGTCTAAGAGCCTTCTGCTGCTGGGGCTGCATGAGAGGAAATCAGAGCAGTAAACAGCTGGACTGAAGGAACTTCAACTTCAACTTCCACTTCCTCCGTGCCCTTGCCTCTGTCTCTTCCTCTCTTCTCCTGGGGCCTTTCCTGGTGCGTGACTCCTCTCTTGGATATCATAACCTCTCCTTTCCCCTGTAGACTGCAAACCCATAGAAGGCTTTTCTAGTATAAAAATAAGCCGACAAAGAGACAAATAATGACAGCCCTCCCAAGTCCCAGGGGTTCCTGGGGCTTTGATCCTGTCCTTTTTGCCTTGAAGCCAAGTTTCCCCAGCAGCTTCCATTCCCCATCCTCATTTCCTCATCTCCCACGCCTACAGTGGGTCTTCTGCTCCCACAAAGACCTTTCCAAGGTCAGCAGTAACATCTGTGATGTTAGGCCCTACGGACACCACTCAGTTCTTACCTTGGCTCATGTCCTGCCTCTCGTGGCTCTGGTTTTCTGTCCGCATGTGGCCCCATGATGCTCTCCAGTAGTCATGTCCCCCAGCAGTCTGCACCTGGCCTTCTTCTCTTTCTACTCCTACACAGTCTGGGTCAGTCCACCCATTGGGTGACTGTACGTGCCAAGGACTCATGAGTCTCGGCCGCGAGCTTGGGTCTCCATCTGGAGCCCCAGACCTGCACATCCATCTGCCCATGGGCCAGCTCTATCTGGATGTCCTTCACGCTCATCACGTCCAACACGGAGTTTGTCACCTTCCTGCCCAGGGCTCTCTGTGACATCAACTCATCAGGTGACATCAACTCCACCAACCCAGGCACCCAAGCCAGAAACCTGGGGCCCTTCCCATTTGACTCCTTAACTCTCTTACTCTCCTACTTCCATTCAGTCCCTGGGTCCTGCCAGCTCTACCTCCCAGATCTCTCTCTAACCTGCCCTTCCTTTCTGTTTGGAAGGAATATCTCCTGCTTAAATCATTCACCCCGCACCCCCTCCCGGTGTCCCAGCCTCGAATCCCCAGAGGCCAGCCACGCACACAGGGCTCGGCCCCAGGGAGGAGAGGAGGTGGCTGCAGATGTCACTGACGCGGGCCTCTAGAACCTGGGATAGATCAGGGGTTCTATTTCCTTGTGACTCGAGGCCTGGCTTTGGGGAGAAGGGATATGTGCTTGCGTGGGCACGCATGTGTGTATATAGTGTGCCTGCCTGTGTGTGTGCGCACACGTGTGTGCATTGCCTGTATGTGCACATGTGTGTGCCCACTGGAGGGGGTGTGATTCAGGAAGGGCTCCCGTCCCCACTGTCCCTAGAAATGTTTCCCAAGAGCCTGTCTCTTGCCCGTCACCCGCCTACATGGGAGAACAAAGCTCTTTCCAGCTGACTGCTGCCCATGTTTGCTGAAACGCTCGTTGTACATCTCAATTTTTATCACATGAAAATGAAATAAAGAATGCTAGACCAGCTCCCGAAGAAACAATACTGCAGAGAGAGAAAACTCCTTTGCCGCTGAGTGCCCTGATCCCCTCTGCGCCTCCCTGAAGAGCTGTCCCTGCTGAGACATCAGTACTCTTCTCTCTTTGGGGCCTTCAAAGAGGGTGTCACGGCTCTTCCATTTAAAACCACAAGGAGAGCTAACTGTGCCGCCACGGCGAAAAACACGTTCCAGAACCCGCTGAGTGGTTGCCGCCAGCTCATGGAGCTCGCCTCCGCTGTCCTGCCTGGATAAGGCTGCCTCGACGAGACAAGGTATTTTCCTTCTCGATTAGGAAAAATCCACAGTTCTATGCCCCATGTGGGAGGTGGCAGTGCTCTAATTAGCCTGAGGAGGGGGGGAAATAGAGCCCACACATACCGCCCTTGCCCAGGGGTTCAGCCCCAGCCTGGCCTGGACCAACGGGCTGGCTTTCCTCTGGGTCTTTCCCTCTGTCCTCCCTTCCTCTGTCCCTCCCACTGGTTCACACAATAAACATGGTCCGTGGCCGCTTCCTGCTCCATGCCAGGCCCCTGGGTAGATCTGAGGACACAGAGGGACAAGATGTGGTCCCTGCCCTGGGGCAGCCCAGATATACTCAAAGACACTGATGGGAAGGTAGGTAAGCCCAGATGCTGGCCAGCCTCTTCCTGTTCCTTACGATCACATTGATTCAAACCCTTGTTCCACAGTCTGGATGCCCAAAGCCTCCTAGGATTCTTGCACGTGCCTGGAGGCTTTCTCCTGCACAGCAGTCAGGAGCACAGACTGGGGGCAGACTGCCCAGCTCTCCCCACTGCTAGAGTGACCCACGGAGCTCCCCGGCTCTGTGCCTCGGTTTCCGCATCCCTGAAGGCAGCCTGGAGTGGTACCTGCTTCATGTAGCCAGCACTTAGGGCAGAGCCTGGCACGAAAGATTCACTCTTTATTCTCATTGTCATTGCTAGCTCCAAGCTCCTGCTTGCATCAAATTAATTCAGTTTGTGCATCTTTCCACCCCCCTGCTGGTGCTGTCAGTTCTACCCTGAGTCTGTGCTCAATCCTTTTCTTGACGGACCTCAATCCTTTCCTTTCTGTTCCATTAAAAAAAAAAATCAGCCTCACCCCTAAAACAAAGCAGGGCTGGGCACACAAAGTCCCTGTGGGTAGCAGACGTTTCCAAAGGAAGGCTAGAAGAAGGGATTTACAGATTGTAAGGCCAGCAGTGTAAAAGGCCATCTTTGATATTTCCATTCCTAAAAGCCCCTCAGCATTTCCACCACCTGAGCATCAGGTTCCTGTAGCCTCCTGCTACATTGTTTTATTATTTTCCCCTTTGCTCCCCTCCGTCTCTCTCCTACCTCCAAATTCCCACTTACTTCCCATGCAGAGCAGTTTAACTAGGTCTTTCCATTCCTTGTCTCCTGTCAAATCATACCCTCAGGATGTTACCTCCCCCCAACTGCCGTATCAAGGCATTTTCTTCTACAAAGACGCTCACTTCCCTAAGAGGAATTCTGCTCTCAGATGCTGTATCACTCAAGATCCAGCCAGGGAAAGAGGAGCCTTGGTGAGCGTGTAGGACAGGAGGGATTTAAAGCAGGGCATTGGTCCCATGGAGGACGGAAAGGAGGAGACGTCAAATAGCGCCGGTGCATAATGCGCTCAAACACGTTCCTGTGGGAGAGAGCCACTGTCCAGTCCTCGGTGGCTCCAGTGTTTGTGCCCAGCACCTCCAGTCTGGATGAATGGGTCACAGGGTGAGGGGAAGCTTCTGGGGTCACCAAGTGAAGGAGTAACAAAAACAGGGCTGAAATCGTGGACACGGGAATAGCCCCGGGGAGGCTGGAGCCAGGCCGACCTTTGGGAGGCTATGGTCAACCGTCCAGTTAAAGACAATGATCAGCAGACCCCAGCTGGCTTCTTGGCCTCTCTGCTGCCCAGTGCAGAGCAGCACACCCGCCCCACCAAGGATGGGATCTGCGTGGGACATCAGCCCATCTTTTTACAGACGGGGAAATCGAGGCCAGTGAGATAGAGGATTCCCCCTGGTCACGGAGCGAGCGAGGACCAGTGCTGGGGGTCCTGCAGCCCAACCGAGGGCTCTCCCTGCTGTGTCCCTCCTCAGACCTGCGTGCTGACAGCAGCACGAGTCAGGAGGAGCAGGAGAAGAGAGGAGGACGCAAAGGTGAACAGAACCTTCAGATTCCGCTCCGAGGGAGACAGCAGAAACTAATGAGATCTCTGCAGGACACAACAAAGCTGGGAGAGGCTTTTGAATGGCTGCAAGGGAAGGCACCACGGAGCAGTCAAGGACACGCACAGCCCGCTTCTGGGAGGGCGGGGTGAGAGGCAATTAGTGGCGGTGGGGAAGCAGCCGCCAGGCCTCTCTCCAAACAGACCTGACACAAGGCCCTTGCTCTCCGCCTGTTGACCTCGACCAATCCCATAAAATCCCATAAACGCAAAGCCTGTGAGAACGAAAGGCTGTCATTTGGAGATGGAACGTCCGGTCCTTCTTGGGTCAGGTGGGGCCAATTTGGTCTTGTTTAAAAGAGACAGAGATGGACTCTGGGCAAGTTAAGCAGCAGAGCCTTGAGGTTCTCTCAGACTCAAGTGGGAACCTGACGCCTGGCCTCAGACATGGGACAGAACTCAGGGGGTGGCAGGCCAGGAGGAAGGGAGTGTGTGCTCGGGCCGGGATAGGGCGGGGTGGGCAGCTGGGGCCCAGGCCACTCTCCAGCAGTCCTCTCTCTCCTGGTGTCCCTCCAAGAGAGAGATGCTCTCACCCTGCTCTCTGTTCCCCAAATCCAAGTGATATTAAGAACTGGGTCTTGGGTAATCAATACCCCACAAACGCTCACTGTGGCTCTTAGAAGGCCCACAGAGGAGAGGCACCTGCCCACTGTCACTAGTGACCCTAGTGCTGCCCTGCTCAGGATTTAATGACATGTCTCCCTTCGAAGGGTCTGTGAGAAGGCACGGGTTGGGTGTGGACTGGTTTTGGATGAGCTGCCTTCCCTCAGAGGCTGTGGTGCTCATTGGCATGTCCTCTCTTTCCCTCCTCTCAAGGTCTACCTGAAGAAGTCCTTTCCGCATGGGGACTGGGTGGCCTAGCTTTGCCGTGGACCCTTGGGTGCCCCAGGCAGCCTGGGGGTAGCAGCAGCAGCAGGGGCTCAGCTGTGGAAAGAGGTAGCCACCCAAAGTCTGGACTGGGCAGAGAGGACAGGTGGGAGGGAGCTAGGGGGGCACTGACTGGGGCTCCTTGAGCCTGCCCTGGTTCCCTGGAGCCCCCTCCCCTCTGAGCCCTGGTCCTGGTCCTGGAGCTGTCCTCCTGCGTCCCACCCTCCTGCTCTCCCTCTTCTCCCAAGGGCACAGGGTTTCATTTAAGCTACAGCAATATCTGCTCAGGCAATCATCTCTCCCTGTCTGCTTTCCTCTGGCAGCTTGTCGCTGTTCACTCTGTAGCCAGGACATATTTAAAAAAGAGAAACTTTAAATTAAGTTTGGGAGAGTTTAAATGAAAAAAAGAAAAAAAACCAAACAAAACCAAAACAACAAACCCTCGCTAATATTACAGGTAAGAAAAAAGCTTCTGGCTCCTGGTGGAGAATTGCGGGCTTTCCTTCATCTTGGAGCTAGGAAGAAAATCATGAAGTTTTCTTCCTTCCCTCACCCCCTGTCCGCCAAGTGCCAGGTTAATTGAAGAGGAAGCCTGTCTATCTCAAAGAAGATGAGTACTGGCCCAGCTCTGGAGGACAGGGCTCAGAGGCTCTGCAGGGTGAGAGGGAAGGGGATTCTTTCATTTCAGCGTCCCAGGCCTCTCCTTAAGGGGAGGGGAGGTGGGCTTGGAAGGAAGGAAAGAAGGAGGCAAGCCCGGCATCAACTTGTAGGCTACTGGGGCCTGGGAGGGGAGGGGCTGTCCTGATGGTGACCCCTGGGTAAGGATCTGCTGGGATTAGCCAGGCTCTAATAGGTCTTCCCCTGTGCTCAGCCCTGTCCAGGGTGCTGCTGAGGGAGCATGAAGGAAGCGGATAGATTGTATGGCTCACTCAATTTCTTCCTGTACCCACTGCCTTCCCCCTTCCCAGGGTGGGTGGGTGGGTACTGGAATACGGGAAAGACATTTAGCAGCTGGGATATGGAGCTTGACCAGGCCAGGGATCGAGCTTCAAGTCTGCCCCTTCCTCCCTTGGTTCTAGGTCTTTGGGAGCATACATCTCTTGGGCTCATCTTGGATGGGCGTCTATAGAGCATCCAATGAGGTAAGGTGAGTCTGGGGTCTGCCTTGTACTCGGGTACTGCCTCTCCCAGGAAAGCCCGGGGTGGGTGGTCAGGCCGGGTCTCCTCCAGGCATTGGGACAACGCTTATTCTCCTCTTCTTTCCTTGTCTCTTTTCCTGCCTGTGGTGAGATTTAGAGGGTAAGGATTTGGGGCATGCATGGGGCAAAACGTGCTAAACGTGCTGTTGGGCTGGGTCACTCTTGTGAGCCTGGGATGCGGACTGAGCCCCCGGAATCCCTCGTGGTCCACCAGGATGGGGTTTAGGGCTGAAGTTTTAGTCCTCGGGGAAGCGCCTCTGCACCCCCTCTTGCCTACCCTATGGCGGCAGCTGGCAGCTCGGGGTTTAGAGGTGGTAAACCTGCATTCTGTCTGGGACATTAACTCCCCAACACGAGCACTTGTGATGGGCTAGCTTCAGGACTATGAGCTTCGCTGACGTTGTCTCTCTCTTTTTTATCGAGGTGAAGTTTATGAAACATAAAACCTGCGATGAATATATCCTCCTATCCTTTTGTCTAATATTTGTCTAGTTTATTTTAAAGATTGACTTTTTAATTCATCTGAATTTGGTTTTGTGCGTGATATGAGGTAAGAATCTACATTTATTTATTTTCTGGATGGTGATCCAATTCTTCTTTGTTTATTTAAATGGCCATCTTTATCTTACACTAAACTCATATATCCCTTAATGTAATATACTTTTATTGAATTCCTGCTCTTTGCCAGGCACTGTTCTAGGCATTGACGATACAGCAGGGGACAAGACAGAAAAAAGAAAACAGAAGAAAAGCATAAATAGTATGAGAATGCAAAATTCTGTTATCAGTTTTGACAACAGATACAACTAGATTCAATTTCCCTGATGCAAAACAAAAAACTCTTGGCTTGGATAAAAAAATGTCAACTTATTTAGTCTATAAAACTAAATAGTCAAATAAACCAGAGGAATCAAAGAGAAAGCCCAGATGCAGATCCTAGCACTTAAAATTGTTGGAAAGATGCCCTTTCGAGTGTGCGGTTAAGAATGGATTAGTTACCATGTGACATTGGGGCAACTGGTTGACTATTTGGAAGGGAAAAAAGTTAGATCCTCTCCCTCAGCGTCATCAAAATAAATTCTAGATGGATGAATTGTTTAAACTATTAAATTTTAGAAGAATCAGGAGGAAATATGGGCAAATATCTATCTGATTTTGTAGGGAGGAAAGTATTTCTGAGCACAGTGTTTTGAAGAACACACAAAGAGAAAGAATGACAAATCTGAAAACATAAAAATCAAACCATAATGTAGATCAAAATATCATGAACAAAATTAAAAATTAAACAACAAACTAAGAAATAATATTTATAACATATATGATAGTTGAGGTGAAGAACTCTTACAGATCAATAAGAAAATCCAAAACTCTATTAGAAAAACGAGCAAAGGACATAAATCAGAAATTTATAATAGAAAATGACACATGGCCAATAAATATATGAAAAATTTCAGCATCATTAGCAATAAAAGAAGTTCAAATTAGAGAGGCAAAGTGGGAGGGTGTAGGGGGTTGGGAAGGAAAAAATGAAACAAGATGGGATCGAGAGGAGACAAACCATAAGAGATTCTTAATCTCACAAAACAAACTGAGGGTTTCCAGGGACGGGGGGTATGGAGAGGGTGGTTGGGATATGGACATTGGGGAGGGTATGTGCTATAGTGGTGCTGTGAAGTGTGTAAGCCTGATGATTCACAGACCCATACCCCTGGGGCAAATAATATATTAAATGTTAATAAAAAAAAAGAAATTCAAATTAAAACAATGAGACATATAGCTTGCTTGTCATCTTAGCTAAGCTTTTAAAAAATCGTAGCACTTCGGGCTGGCAAAGGTTTGAAGGAAAGGAAATTCCTCTGTCCTACGGTGGAAGTGTGAATTGTCACAATTCTTCGGTCAGGCAATTTATTTACATGGATCAAAGGCTTTAAAATGTCTAGACCCTTTGATAAAACAACTCCATTTATAACCATTTCTCCTAAGGAAATAATTAGACATGTGCGTAAAGATTTATTTCCAAGGAGGTTCCTGGTGGCACAGTACACAATAACAAAAGAATAAAAACAGAGAAACGAAGAAAATTTACTTAGGATCCCCTACACTTGGGGATAAATTACGTGAGATTCGTATGACGGAATGTTATGAGGTCATCAAAAATCAGGTTTCCAATCATATTTAATTTTCAGGTAGATGCCCAAGATATAAAGTCAAATGGAAATAGACTACTGGACTATACTGTTGTATGGGAGATAAATGTCCAAGTAAGTCTGCTCGATTACATGACCTGTCTCTACTTCCCCCCACCCCCACCCCCCCACTGTCTGCTGCTTCTGCCAGCTGCTGCTTGTCTCCTCGTCTCTTCCTTCCCTCCTGTCCTTTCCCCAGGACAACATCAGCTTTGCTGGGCACTGCCCCTCTCACAGGTACCTTTCCCCTCCATGGGCTTCCAGCATCTCCAGCCAGACCCACTGTCAATGCATTGGAATCACCCAGTACCAAAGCATAGCCGGGACTGTCAAGTTCAAGAATCCCAACCTGAAACATCTAGATGAGAAGTTATTAGTTCACAGTCCATGGGGAGTAGAGAGATATAGAAAGTTCAGAGTTCAGAAATGACCAGAGCCAGGAGTTTGATGTCCTCCAAAAACTCTCACTCCATTTCTCGCCTCTGCTTCTCTTGATATGTTGGCTCTGTTGTCTCTACTCAGACTGATCTCTCCCACAGGGTGGGAGGGGTTGTCACTAATAATTTCAAGGATCATGTCTCATGATTTGCCTTCAGAGAAAGATTGGCCCTTTCCCTTTGGTTCTGATTTGAAATTCTCAGAGAAGATGCCTGATTGGCCAGACCTGCGTGATGCCCTCTCCCGTGTGGTCATAAGGTTCACTCCTGTGACTGTCAGCTCTCCCTTGAACCACAGGGTTGAAGGAGCAGATGAAGAAGCTCCCCAGAAGAAGGGAAGGGAGCAGACAGGCAGGCAGGCAGGCAGGTCAAATTTCTCTTTCTCAGTCGAATGCCAAAGGATGATGTTAATGTCTCCCAGCTCTTAGAGGGATTTTCGTCAAATTGGTCTTTTTATTCTTGTGCAATATCCCGGTCTCCTTCCCAGGAAGACAGATGGGAGTCCAGGGGGTGGGGCCACAGAGAACCACTCTTCAGGCTGAGGCTCAAAACTCACACACTGTTACTTCCATGCACCTACCATTAGCTGGAGCTGCCCATTTGCCCAAAGCCAAAATCAGCTGAAAGGAGCATTATAAAATCACTTTTTTATCACTTGTTTTAAAGAATCAACTCATAAAATGACTACCATATACTACTATACTCCTATTAGAATGGCTAAAGCCAAAAAACAAAACAAAACAAAAAAAGCCCAACAAACCAAAACTGACGATACCAAGTCCTGGTGAGCATGTGGAGAAACTGGAACTCTCCTGAGTTGCCAATAGGAAAGCAAACCGATAGAGTACCTTTGGAAAACTCTCCAACAGATTTTTATAAAACTAAACATACATGGACCATGTGACCCAGCAAGTCTACCGCCCAAGACATTCACTCAAGAGAAATGAAAACTTACACTAAGCTAAAGAAGCCAGATTCAGGGGTGCGTGGGTGGCTCAGTCGTTGGGCGTCTGCCTTTGGCTCAGGTCATGATACCAGGGTCTTGGGATCAGGCCCCACATTGGGAACAGGGAGCCTGCTTCTCCCTCTTCCACTTCCCCTGCTTGTGTTCCCTCTCTTGCTGTATCTCTCTGCAAATAAATAAATAAATAAAATCTTTAAAAAAAAGAAAAAGAAAAAAAAAAGACTAAGTAAGCGTGGGTTGGGGGAGTAGTAAAGCACCTGCAGCAGAGAAGCTCAGGGGTAGATATGGCTTCTGTCATGGTGGGGCCCAGGACTCAGTCAATGTCATTGGGGGCTCATACTCTCTCCCAGCACCATCTCTTGGAAGCTCTAGCTCTTATACTTCCAGCTCAGCCATTAGCCCCAAAAGAGAACATCTATTAACTCTTTGGTCCTCATAAGTCCTGGGCTGAGTCTCTGGACCGGCTAGTGTCCCTGAATCAGATACCGAAGGTGGGGAGACAACACAGTGCCTCAGTTGGCCTGGATCTTGGGTCACACATCTACTCCTGGAGGCTGGAGGTGTTGTCCATCCAAGCCAGTAGACCAAGAGAGAGGGAAGGGAGCTTCCCAAGAGAAAACTGAGGTTTTATTCACAGATGCTGCCCAGTAAGCCCCACGATGTCCACTCCTAGCAGGGACATTTCTAACCCTCTCAGTGTTCCATCAAAGCTTATTTAAGCAATCACTCAGTGGCTGTGGAGCAGAGGGCCAAGGAAGCCTAGAAATCCTCTAGAGAATCCTTTGCTACAGATGGAAACCCTCTCCAAGCCAGGAGCACGGCTAGGCTCTGTTCTAGGCCCAGGGGGCACTGCCTGCAGAGAGTGTCCATCCGTGCAGGGGGTACACAGTCAGAGTCAGTGGGTCACAGCCCATGGGCACTTGGGCCTGCATGGTGGGGGGACATGTGGGGAAAGAATTCATGGTGACTTTATGCAGACGTGGGTGGCTAGAGGCTCCAGGGGCCGAGATAAAGGAAAAGAATGGGGAGGGACGGCCTTGCCAAGGGCTTAGACTTGACCTTGGGCAACGGGAAGCCAGTCAGGACCCCGAGTGGGAGAGTGATTCAGACAGATGCATGTCTTCGCCTGCTCAGGATGCTGAGACAAAGGCCGCAGACTGGCTGTTTAAACGGTGGAGGGTCTCATGGTTCTGGAGTCTAGGAAGTCCCAATTCAAGGTATGGCCAATTTGGGTTCTGATGAGAGTCCCCTCTTCCTGTCTTGTCAACGGCCGACTTCTCACTGAGACCTCACATGGCCTCTCCTTGGTGTGTGCACAAGGAGGCAGAGATCTCCCTGAGAGATCTCTCTCTCTTCATCTTCTTATAAGGCCACTACTCCCATCATGAGGCCCTCATACTCATCCACCCCTAATTACCTCCCAAAGCCCCTGCCTTCAAAGAGCATCACAGTGAGGGGATGGGCTTTGAACTAGGAACTTTATGGGGCACAGACATTTAGTCCCTAACAGGTGGTTTGGGCATGCGTGGAGCAACTGATGATCTATGGAAGGTGAAGAGTACTCACAGGGCCACATCCCTGTCTTCCCCCACGTCTCCCCCTCCCGTGTCTGTCCTGTCCCCAACTGCCCCCCTTCCTCTTTCTCCTGCCTTCCCCTTTCTTCCCTCTTCCTTTTGTCTCCTTGGAAGATGGGGAGCTGCCTTCCCAGAAATAGAAGTTTATGGGGAAGTTTATCCTTGGCATGAGAGACATTCGCCTCACTCCAGAAAACCCCCGGTAAAATAAATCTAATTAAATCTGTTACTGTTCACAGAGACTAGTTTTGTGGGCAATTGACCTGTTTTATTTATTATGTAAACCATCATGAAACCCAAGCTCCATATTATTTATGCTAATGGAAGGGACTAGGTAATAAATCCCGCCTGAGGATATGGGCAGACCAGATGGTGTGGTGGCACTTTGATGGCTTGTCCCAGAGGAACCCGTGCCAGACATCTCTCCCAACCCCAGGAGGAGGGTTGGGGGTATGGGGAGGGGGCGGCATGGAGTCCTGAGGACAGCCTCACTCTCAGCAAATTGCAAAGTGCTAATGAGAAGAGGGGGACTTTCTGGGTCATCTCCCTCTCAGAGGAAACTCCAATCTGTGTTCTATCCCTTGGGGAGACAGGAATAAAAATAGATGGTGTTCCTCCCGTGTGCCAACGTCCTAGGGCAGGAACTGCCATCTCCGTGATCACATCAGAGTTGCACAATAGCCCCGAGAAGTGGGTCTTTTTTGTCCTATTTCACAGGCAAGAAAAGTGAAGCTTAGTGTCAGAACCGAGGTTTGAACCCAATGTGTTTGACTTGCAAGCCTCAGATCATCTGGGGAACGTGGCCTTGGATAAAACAGATCCAGAGAGGAAGGAAAAGCATGAACCTAGAGGGGAGAGAGGAAGAGAGGAGGAAAACAAAGAGGGGAGGGCAAGAGAAGGGGAGAGAGGAAAGATTGGAAAGGGGGCAGGGCAGACCGGATTGGAGCAAAGGAAGGCAGGGAGATGGGGCTGAGTGCGGGCGGGGGAGGGCAAGGGAAAAGGGACAAGGAAGAGGGGGAAGAGCCAGAGGTACTTTCTTCTGCCTTCAGAGTGAGAGCTGGCTCTAGATCTTCAGGGGAGACAGAGTTGGCTACATGAGGACGAGTGCAGGGACGATCCACGTACAGGGGGAACTGTTTCTAGTTGGAAGGGCAGCTGCCTCTTAGAGAAAAGAAAAACAGGGAGCCTATTTACAGCTGAAGGCTGAGAGGATCAGCCCTTCAAAGAAAGGAAGAAAAGAACACAGTTCAGGGGGCAATGAAGACGGATCTGAGTTTCCAAGAGCTTTGCAAGTAAGCAGAGCGAGCAACTGGCCCACAGCTGCTCCTCCCCCACCTGCCTCCCCAACCTGCTGCAGGGGGCACCAGGCTGGAGGTGTTGTTCTCTCCAACGCAGGACAGGTACAGATTCTTGTTTTCCCTGCTTGTTGTGGGTCAAGGGGACGAAAGAGAGGAATTTCATCCCCAAAATGTCTTGATTTACTTTCAAACAGTAAGGCACAATTAGAGCAATGCAGAGAGGAATAAAATCAGAGAAGAAAAACATCGGGGCTACCGTGGGGAGCAGTTTGCCCTGGCCACTCGAACTTGAACAAGTTACTTTGGGTCCGCAAGCCTTCAATTTCTCAGGGGACAGCAACGCCCACCCCCAGTGTTGTTGATGAGGACGGAACAGGGCAAGGCATGTGCCATCATGGTGCCCAGCACAGGGGAGGTGCTCTCCGAGGTGGGAGAACTAGGAAATTTACTTCACACTCTGCTTCAGAGTGGGGCATTGCATGCAGGCAATTGAGTTGGGGCTGTGGGGGAGGGCAGGACACTGGACTGGGAGGAAGAAGGAGCTGGGGAGTGATGATCTTACACCCAAGGTCTTGGCTCACAGGGAGCTCTGCGGCTCTGATGAACTTGCATCAAAGGGTGACCAACTGACCCAGTTTGCCCGGGATCTGCAGGGTTCCCAGGATACAGGACTCTCAGCGCTAAAGCCGGAAGAGTCCTAGGTGAACTGGGACACAGGGGTCGTCCTTCAGTGCTGAGTTGTCTTGCCTTTGTGGCACAGGGGCTGGACCGTTGTATCCCAATGGATGTGGATTGTCTCCAGGAAGGGGACTTAACCGTGGCCAAGGTGACTCTCTTTGACTGAGATCAAACCCTGGAGAGGGACGCGGCTGGGAGCCGTCAGTTGTCAACACTGCGGGCTGACGGGAATGTGGAATGTGGAATGTCTGGGAAGGTGGAATCTGAGCGGCACACTGTAGTGTCCACTGCGGTGGCTTGGTAAATGTGAATTTTCTCCTCGCTGCTCTGATGGAGGTCAGGGAATTTATAAAAAGAAAGTTCTTGGGGTGCTTGGGTGGCTCAATGGGTTAAGCCTCTGCCTTCAGCTCAGGTCATGATCTCAGGGTCTTGGGATTGAGCCCTGCATCCTGTTCCCTGCTCAGTGGGGAGCCTGCTTCTCCCGCTCCCTCTGTGCCTTCTCTCTTTCCTCTCAAGTAAATAAATACAAAATCTTTTAAGAAAATTATAAAAAGAAAGTTCTCTAAGGAGTCAAGACTGGTGTCAGCTACTGCCATAGCTTTTCTTTCTTTTAAAAGATCTCTTTCTTCCAGATTGTCCCATCTGTTGGCATGTAATTTTTCAGAATGTTCTCTTATAATCCTTTGTATTTCTCCTCCATTTCTCATTTTATCTGACTTCTCTTTCTCCCTCTCTCTCTTTTGATGAGTCTGCCTAGAGGTTTATCATTTTCTCTTTTCAGAGGACCAGCTCCTGGTTTCATTGATCTCTTCTGTTGTTTTTAAAGTCTCTATTTCATTGATTTCTGCTGTGATCATTATTGTTTCCTTCCTTCTACTGGTTTTGGGCTTCCATCGTTCTTCTTTTTCCAGTTTCCTTAAGTTTAATGTTGTGCTGTTTGAGATTTTTTTTCTTTTCTTTGTTTCTTGAGGTAGGCCTGTATTGCTATCATCTTCCCTCTTAGGACAGCCTTTGCTGCATCCAAAAGGTTTTGGACCACTGTATTTTCATTTTTGTTTGTCTCCATGTATTTTATTTTTTGATTTCTTCTTTGATTTCTTGGTTGGCTCATTCACTATTTAGTAACATGTTATTTAGCCTCCATGTATATGTGCTCTTTTGATGGTTTTCCTTTGTGATTGATTTCCAGTTTAATATTGCTGTGGTCAGAAAAGATGCATGATATGATTTCAGCCTTCTTGGATTTATTGAGACTTGTTTTGTGGCCTAATGTGAACTATTGTGGAGAATGTTCTAGTGCGCTTGAAAAGAATGATATTCCACTGTTTGGGGATGGAATGTTCCAAATGTATCTGCTATGTCCATCTGGTCCAATGTGTCATTCGAAGCCACTGTTTCCTTGCTGATTTCTATCTGGAAGATCTGTCCATTGATGTGGGTGGGGTAAGCCACCACCATTTTTAAGACCCCAGGGGGACTCCTCCAGACCTAGGTCTTGGTTTATTTGAAAGGTAAGACCTTGTGCTTCTGCCATGAGGTAGATCCTCTGAGGGTCTGCACACCAGAGCTCTGGGAGGTTCCCGTCACTGGGACAGTATCATGGCAAGTCAACTTGGGGCAGTGGAATGAGCAGATTTCTCAGCAAGAGATCCTTTCACTTTTCTCATGGTGATTATTTTTTCTATCCTCTAGTCTGGGAGTCCCAGACCATCTTCAACTCAGCTCATTAAAAGAATTAGAAATAATAACAGCTGATAGCTGTAGAACCCTTTCTAGTACCAGGCACTCTTCTAAGTGCTCTGCAGGTAGTACATAATTTTATCTTCCCAGCCATCCCGTGAGGTAGATACAGTGATCCCTATTTACCTGTGCAGACTCTTAAAGCCCAGAGAGGTTAAGAACCAGCTGAAGGTCACACAGCTCAGAGACAGTAAAATGAAGATGTAGACACAAGTAGTTTGCTTTCAGGACCTGTGTTCTTATGCACCGAGCAATGACACCGCTAGATTGAGACTGCCATATGAACTCAGACTGAGTCTATTCCTCTGACAGCCTTATCCCTGCAACCTTTAATAAAATACTATTTTTTAAAATATAGGTGCAATTTGCCAGGCACTAATTCTGTATCAGAAATCACGCTAACTGCTTCACCTTCATCACTTCTTTAATTATACTCCCAAACCTATGATTCAGTTCTTATTCTCCTCATTGTATACATGAGGGTCACTTACCCAAGGGCACAAAACCGGTGGGGCGTTCTGGTTACTTACTTCTGGGTAAAAGACTCTCACAAAGTTGGTGGCTTAAAAGAGTCACCTTCTCTTTGTTTTATTTTGCAAAAATTTGTTGTATCTGGTCATTTTTAATATGAGAGATTTAGCCGGGTGTCTCTGGGTGATGTATCGAAACCATGTGCCATTGCCTGGGGTCCCTTGGTGGTATTCGGCTGATTGCTAGGCCGGGCTGGAGGGTCCACGGAGGCTTCTCTCATTTGTCTGGTATATCGGTGGGCTCCGCTGGACCCCCTTGCTGACCCCGGAGTCTCCCTGTGTGGTCTCTCCACGTCGGGCAGATGCACTCCTGATGTGGCAGCTGAGGGCTCAAGAATGAGTGTTCCAGGGGACAGGGCTGTAAACTTCTAGAATGCTCTATTAGATCTATCCCAGCTCACCCAGATGCTGGGGGAGGGGACTAGGACACCCCCATGGGAGGCATGCCAAGGAGTTTACTGCTGCCTGAATCTACCACAGGGAGTGGGTCTATCCATCTCCAGAACTCTGCACACCCATGTCTCGCTGCCTTCCTTTATTTGCTTCTCCTTTCCCTGTGATCCCCCCACTTCGAAATGCTCAGCAACCAGCAGACTCTCCTCAGCCTCCAGGCCTCTGAGAGTGGCCTGTAGGAGAGAATTGTTTGGCTGTCTGAGCCCGTCCCCCCTGTAACCTCCTCTTCCCAATGCCAGCCCCGGTGGTGGCAGAGCTTGTCTGCACCAGTGCTGATGCTGGCTAGGGGAAGCTCCACCCCAGTCCAGCCATGGTCGTCCCCTGGTTGCCTCAGGATAAAGAGCTGCAAGGCTCATCCCTCAGCTCCTCTGCCTTGTCCTGACCTCTCCAGTTGTGCTTCCTTTGACCTGGGAGGCCGTAGGGCTCGGAGCTGAAACCCTGAGAAACCTGGGGAGGGGAGCTACTGGGGACAAAGTGGAGCTAAAGAAAGAGAGAAGTGTGCAGAAAGGCTTCTGGAGAGTCAAGCTCACGCATAAAGGGAGTGAGGCCTCTGGACTTCAGCCCCGTGGTCCCTCTACCACTCAAGATGCCTCAGCAGGGACGAGATTCCATGGCTAGGGCAGCCTCCTGAGGCCTTCACGTGTCAGCACAGAAGGCTGGAGGGCCACAAGGCTGAGGCTGATTAAGGGGGTTGGACAGCACATTTTCCTGTTTAGTTCACTATAGTCCAGCCGCACGGGCCTACTCAGTTTCTGGAATGTGCCATCAGATTTTGTCTCAGGGCCTTTGTACATGCTGTTCCATTGCATAGAATGCTTTTTCTACCCTCCCCCTCTTTGCTTTGCTATTCCCTTCTTATTTCTCAGACTTTAGTTTAAATATCACTTTCTCAGGGAAACCTTTTCTTATCTGCCTTCGTGGTTCAATAAACATTTATTGAGCCCCTAATAGATGCCAGCCACTTTTCTGGAGGCCAGTGGTGAATGAGATCAGTTAGAGATGGGTGAGTGGAACACCCTCCCACCAAATACACACATACACACACACACACACACACACACACACACACACACTCTGAAGGAAAATGAAACAGGATAAGGGTAATGAATGCCTGGGGAAGGGGATGAGAAATTTCAGATTGTATGGTTACAGAAACGACTCTCTGAGGTTACATCTGGGCACAAACTTGTAAAATGAAGAATGAGCCATTCAGAAATCCAAGGGTGGAGAGTTCCAGGCAGAGGGTGGGGATGCTGGCTTGAGGTCCAGGGGGAGCCAGGGTGGGGGGAGAGCACCCAGGGAAGGGGGGCAGTAGGAGGTGAGGCCATAGATGTAGATAGAGGTGCGGGTCAGGGAGGGCCTTGGAGGTCTCAGGATGGCCTTGAGATTCTATTGGGTTTTGCAATAAGAGCTACTGAGGGCTTTTAAGCAGGGGCTGATATGATCTGATCCCCATTTTTACAGGCTCCCTCTGGCTGGTGTGTGGACGATGGGCTGTGGGCAGCTGAGTGCGGACGCAGGAGACCGGCAGGGGCCATGCAGGTGGCCTCAGCAGATAGGACCCGGCGGGGGCCAGGTTAATAGCTGCGTCCACGGGGCCCGGGCTTGGATTCTGGATGCGGTATCAAGGTCGACCCAGGGGCATCTGCCAACAGACTGGATAGGGGGTGTGTGAGAAAAGCAGGCAATGGCTTTGGCCTGAGCAGCTGGTTAGCACTAATGAGATGTGGAAGACTTCGGGAGGCAGGTTTTTGGGGGAAGACTGAGAGTGGCAATGAGGTTATATAAAATTTGGAATGCCTCTCTGGCCAATGGGGGGAGGGTTCCAGTAGGCAGCTGCATATATGAGTTTGCTGTTCAAGGAGGGGGTTAGCTCTGGACATAAACACTGGGGTATCCTCGGTTTATAGGAGGCATCTAGGGCCATGTCCTTGGGTGAGGTGGCTGAGGGTGGAGGCAGGAGAGGGAACGTCCAAGGTCTGAGCCCCGGGACCCACCAGGGCTGAAGGCCAGGGCTAGTGGGGGCATGCATTAGTTTCCTGGGTGGCTTAAAATAATGGAAACCTTCTCTCACAGGCACAAGTCCGAGGTCAGGGTGTCAGCAGGGCCGTGCAGAGGACCTGCTGCGTGCCTCCTCCAGGCTCTGGGGGCTCTGTCTTCACACATTCTTCCTTCCTTCTGCCCTGCGTGGCCTCTTCCGTCTCTCTTCAAGACACTTACTGGATTTATCCACCCACTGAATAATGCAGGACTATCTCATCTCGAGGTCCTTAACTTCCTTTCATCAGCAAAGACCCTGTTTCCAAATAAGTACACACTCACAGCTTCTGGAATGTGGACCATTCGATCGTTTTGGAGGCCACCATTCGATCTATGCCAGGGGCATGGGGCACAGAGAAGGGGATGACCAGAAAGGGGAGATCGGGTGAGAGTGACTTCCGGGAAGCAAGCAGAGAAGACTCTGGGGGGAATGGGGAAGTGACTACTAGGTCCACTGCTCCAGAGGGTTCAGGTTCAGGATGAGGCCCCAGAACTGACCAGTAGGTTTGGCCTATGGAAGTCATCCAGGGCCCAAGATGGGTGAGTGAAACACACCCACACCCACATACCCACACACACACAAATACACACACACACACACACACACAAACTATTAAGGAAAATGCAACAAGATAAGGGTAATGAATGCCTGGGGAATTCACGCTCACAAAGCTGCCTTCACTATCCCTTTGTACCAGGCCCAAAACGACAGGGTTACTTGTCAGTGCCTACCTCCCCTACCAGACTGAGACCTCCAAAGGGACAGGAACAGCCTGTGGATTCTCAGGGCCTAGTTCAGTGCCTGGCACGTGATAGAGGCTCTATAGCATTTTTAATGGATTTGATAGGAGGAAGAGACTGGGAAGACTGACACCCCAACTGAGAGCTGAAGAGGCAAGGCCAGCCCACCATTTTGCACAACAGCTCCCTGTTTCTAAGTGATCTGACCTAAGGAACCTGCTCCCAGGGCGATGAGAGTCAAGGATCATGGACCCTAAGGAACATTCAAGGGACATCTGGGATTCCCCAGAGACCCCAGACCATGGTTTTCAAAACTCCCCTGGAGCAAGACTAGGGCCTCAAAGGTGTGAGCTGCGGTGTGAGGCATGAGCTGACTTTCCTGCCCCCTCAGATGAGGGTATAGAGACAAACACAGTCTCACTGGCACCAAGGGCAGGGGTGGGCTCCTGAGACAGAAGGGATGTAGGTGTGAGGGAGCTGGAGGGCTCCGCGCAGCAAGCTGCCCACCAGGCGGGGGGGCGGTGGGAGGAGAGCTCTGGGCTCTTCCTCTTTCTGGATGGAAATTCACCCTAAATCCTTCCCTCACACCTGGGGAACGCTGCCCACCCTCTTCAGTCAGGGTGCCAAATGCTAATCCTGGTCTGGGCCGGGATAAGCTGCTATTTAAATAGTCAGAGATTAGTTTTCAAATTGACAAATAAAGCCCATCTGGAGTGCTTGGAGCCAGCCCCTCCAGGGTCTGGCTGAGCAAACCCAGTTTAATTATCGTGGTGCTCACCTCGCCAGGGGTGGGGACAGATTGGGGCAGGACAGATTGGGGCGTTCGTGGGAGGGGGTAGCTGCTGCTACCTGAGCCACCAGGCTAGTCCCTGCCTGTCTGTCCTAGACCTTCTCTCACTGCACTGAGCCATCAAGGGTCAAAGGACAGGACTGGGGTGAGCAGAACTCACTCTGCTTCTCCCCAAGGGAGGACGACTGTGATGTCCCTCTGTGTGTGGTGCATGGGTGGGTCCAGCAGCAGGGGACCACCTGGTGCGCCTTCCCTGCTTCCTGCTTTCACCTGTGCTGGAGCGAGCAAGCCTTTCCACTCATCTGCTCACTCATCCCGACATCTGTCAGAGGGGCACTGAGAACCTCCTGTTTGCCGGGCATGGTTCTTGGCACGAAGGAGGTGAAGGCTCTGCCTCCCCGAGTTTTAGTCTAGAGGTGGGCAACAGGTACTGGCCAGATGATCCCGCAGATGGGTATTTAGTCACTGACGGCGAGATGTGCTCAGAGAGAGGCGGGCAGTGTTGGGGCTTGATGTGGTTGGCAGGGCTGAGAGGAGGGTCCTGAGGAAATGGCATTTGAGCTGAGATTTGAAGGAGAATGGGGAGTCAGCTGGGGCGGGGATGGGTGTGTGAGTGTGAGTGCATGTGCACGTGCGTTTGGGGGTGCACGCATGCATGTCAGTGGTATTCTGAGCAGAGGGAACACCAGCACCCAGGTCCTGAGCGGAGGGAGCGCAGCACCCTTGTGCACCTGAAAGAAGGCCTTTGTCTGGGGTTGGGGAAGGAGTTAGCCTGAGAGGAGGTGGGGGCTGGAGGCAGGGCGGCCATCCCCAGCTCTGATCTAAAACTCTGGGAACGCTTGCAGGCTTTCAGCAGGTGCATGATACTTATATTTTTAAAAGATGGCCTGGCTGCTGCATGGAGACCACCTTTCCCTCTGCTGGAATGCTGCCCCCACCCACTTGACCCAGGTTGGGAAGAGCTCATTTAGAGTCAGCTGGGCTCTCCCCTCCTCTGTCTTCGCCTGCCGGCTACCCACCATGGAGGCTACCTGCTGCTGCTTGTTCCCACATCTGTGGCTCCCCTTGCACGTGGCCTGACTTTGTAGGGCCCGAGTCCACACTATATAAATGAGGAAGGAAGGAACGAATGAACGAATGAAGTCTTGGGTTCTCAGTTTTGCTTGTTCTTTCCTTCCTTCACTCACTGACCCTGCACAGACATCTGTCCTCTCCCCCACCCTCTGTGAACTGGGGGTGGCCTGGCAAACATTTATCAAAGGGCTCTTCAGGGAAGGAAAAGAAGGCCTGGTTTGTGACATTTGCTGATTTCCATCAACAGGCCCTCCATGGCCAGCTTCACTGGAGGCAGAGTCAGGAGGGACGGCCACCTCTAGAAGCTGTCTGAGCCCCTCCCTCCCACGGCTGCCTGGGCACTCCCCTGGCATGGGAGCCTGGTGCATGGTCTGCTTGGGCCACCTTTGGCCCAGCTGAGCCTCAGGCCGATGTCTTTTGGGCCTAATGGGCAACTTGGCTCTTCTGACTCCTCCTGGCAAGGCTAAGCCCTATGCCCTGCTCTTCCCCCTCCCTGCTTCAGCTGTGCGGTTGTCCCCCTCCCCCATTTCATGCCCCTTTGACATTCTGAACCTGGACTCAGGTTCTGTGCAGCAGGAAGCCTGGAATTTGGGGAACACAATGGTCTGCCTTGTCCTCCTCCCAAGTTTGCTGCAAGTCCCGCTGGGCAGGAAGGTGGTGGGGGCTGGTTGGAGGGCTCTCACCCACCAGCCTGTCCTCTGCAGATGGACCTGGGCTGGGCTGGGATGCACACGTGCCCAACTGACTGGCATGCCAATGGCCTGCAGGACACAGAGGGGAGGTGGCCTGTGAGCTGAGAAGGTGGCAGTTGGCACAACAAAAGTAGGGCCAGGCTGGGCGGAGGCCAGGGCTCCCTGACGGGTTTGCTTTCTGCTTGGTGATTACCCATTACCTCCCATCAGTGCCTGATAAACCGTTATCATGGAATTATCCACCGCAGGCTCCAGCATCAGCATGAAATCCATTACTGTCCGTCAAGCCCTCTGGCTAATGGGAAAAACCCGGCAGCTGCCCGGTGCTCCAGGCGGGGCTCGGACAGATCCGTTATCTGTCTATTACTTCAGCAATCATGCCTTGTAATGGAATCTTGGATGGGAAATGACAAGAAGTCCCAGGATGTGTCATTCTGAAGGGTGGCTGGTGGGTGGGGCTGCCTGACTGGCTTGGAGTGAGGAGTGTAGCCGGGAGATGACCCGAGGGGTCAGCCCTAATGCCAGCCCCTGAGCGGGAAGGAAGCCCTCAAGGCGGGGTGCAGGTGCCCATTATGGAGATACAGAGTTGGCTAAACACGGTGGATGGAAGGCTGAGTGGACAGACAGATGGACAGATGGCAGGGTTCCAGGCCTAATCCCAATAGGCTGGAGTCTGTGCTTCGTTCTGTCCCTACTAGCCCTCCTCTTCCTGGACTGGGGGCTGCCCTTGCCCATGCTCGAGGATCAACCTCCGAACAGCTGGTGGGAGTGGGACACTAGAGTTAGGCAGATGGGCTGGAAGCCCAACGCTGGCACTCTCTGGCAGCATGGCCTCAGGCAACTGACCACCACTCTTGGCCTCAGTCTCCTAATCTATAAAATGGGGCCAATTCTAAAGTAATAGCAGCTGGCTGATATTCTGGGTGGCCGGGGGTCATCCCTCATCTTGTCCCTCCCCATGTATGACAGCCAGCAAGGGCAGCAGCATGTCCCTGTTAAGTGCACTGACTTTGGAACAAGCCAGGGTTGAACTCTGGCACCACACAACCTGACCACAGCCCAGCACTTCATTCATCTGCTCCTCCCGTGCCTCATCTGTGGAGTGGGGTTAACGCTAAGTTCCTGGCAGCTTCGCAGAGGGGATTCCGAGAGGCACCATCACTTCTGTGACCTCATTTCCTCTTCTCCCCCTGGTCTCTCTGGATCTGCCTTCCTGGCCTCACAAATCCTCAAAGACAGCAAGTTCTCTCCCACCTCAGGGCCTTTGCACTTGCTGTTCTTTCTGCCTACAATGTCCTTCCCAGATCTCCTTCAGCTGATGCAGCTTTTCACCCTGTGTCATCATCTCTGTGAAGCTTTTTCCAGCCAACTGATCTAAAACAACAACTTCTCTCTGCACCCATTCCCCATCCTGCCTCTCTACTTTGTTTTCCTCCCCAGCACCCACTGCCACCTGACAGTCTACACATTTGGAGAAAACCTCCCTCCCTGTAGAATGGAATCTGCCCCAGGGCCGGGAGTTTTGTCTCTTTGGTTTGTTGCTGTACCGTCAGCACCAGGGACAGCAGCTCCCTCCTAAGCACTCACTAAATGTGAACAGCGATGAATGAGAGAAGGATACAACCCCATAGCTCATAGGGAGATATTGGAACTGCCACCTTCTTGGTGACCCCTCTTTGTTCACGTATCTCCCCAATTTTCCTTCCCTCCTCCTGTCCCTTTTGTAGGCCACCAGCCTCTCTCTTCCCTGGGATGGACCAGGACCTCCCCTCTTCCCCTTCCACTTCCTCTTCTTGCCCCCTAGGGTCCATTGTCTACACAGCAGTTGGAGTGGATTTCTTAAAATACAAATCAAAATACAAATCATATTTTTCCCTTATTAAGACCCTCCAGTGGATTCCCATTGTAACTAGAATCAATTCCAGCTCCTTCTAGGCCCTTCAAGCTCTAGCCCTGGTAACCTCCCAAGTCCTCTCCTTCCTTCTCACTCAAGCACGCTGTCCTGTCTGCACCCTCTGCCTGGAATGCTCTTCCTCCAGATCCCTCCATGGCTGGCTCCTTCCCATCACTGGCTTCCTGTGCAGGGAAATATCCCTGGACTCTCAGTCGAATCTCTTTCTCATTTTCTTTAGGGACTTATCACTAATTGGACGTGTTTTTATTTATTTCTTCACATTATCTCTCCCCCACCAAAATATGAGTGCCTCAAGGAGAGGGGCCAATTTATCTAGTTCTGCTGGAATCCCAGTGCTCAGTAAATATTGGGTTATAGGAAGAGAGAAAGAATGGGAGAAAGGAAGTGAAGGAAGAAGGAAGAAAAGGATGGGAGGGAATCTCCTGATGACTTTGGCATCTGACCCTTGCCCTCTTCTTCTGTGAGTCCTACTATCATCCTGGGGGCTCAGTGGCCACACGGGCAGGCAGTCCGGTGCCTGGGCTCTCAGTCACAGGTGTTGCCTGGACACTCTCCTTGCTCAAAGCAGATGCAGTCATCATTGCTGTTCCCTGTCTTTGTCCACAACCTCTCAGTCTTTCAGTGTCCTTTTTAGTAACTCAGTGGAATTAGCTGTGTGATCCCAGGAAAGTCCCTCTTTCCCTCCCTCTGAGCCTCCTCTTCTGTACCTCTGAAATGGATTGGCTGCCAGTAGCACTGAGGGTGTTCATGCAAATGAAGTGCTTAGT
The DNA here is from genome assembly GCF_010015895.1 of Lontra canadensis. Taxonomy (NCBI): domain Eukaryota; kingdom Metazoa; phylum Chordata; class Mammalia; order Carnivora; family Mustelidae; genus Lontra; species Lontra canadensis. Next base: position 4,242,378 of record NW_022631054.1, read on the forward strand.
GCAGTGCCTGTGCTGGGTCCTGCCCCTGGTGAGGCTGCAGCCACAGGCTCTGCAGTTCTGAGGGGTGTGAGCCAGCAGGATGGTTCAGACCCCTGGAGGAGGCCCAAAAATACTTGCAGGAAAACTGAAGTCCAAGACTAGGCTGGGGCAGGGCCAGCAGCGTAGGCCCGAGGGTAGTGCTCACAGTCATGGAGCTCTGTACAAGGATCAAGTACCAGCAGTTGTGGTTTAAGGTTCACACCGTGATTCTCATTCCCATTTTACAAAGGAGGGAACTGAGACCCGGAAGGTTAAGGGACTGGTGTAGGGCTGTAGGGAGCTGAGAAGGGAACCCACCTGGCCCGGCCCCAGAGCCTGATTCCACAGCCACTTTCTATCCAGGCGGCACACGTGTGTACTGGGGGCACGCCCACATGCACACCTAGACCCAAGCGTGTGCTTGGACCTGCCCCAATTCCTTTGGTCCTAACTCTCCGTCCTCCTCCCTGCCCCCACCAAGCATCAAGCTGGGTGAATTCACAGCCACAGAGCAGGTTCAGTGTGGGGGGGGATGGGGGAGCACTAAGCAGCCCACAGCCTCCGCCAGGCCCCGCAGAGACACCCAAACCCAATTAGCGGTTTTATTAAGGACAATTGGATTAGACGTGTCTGCAGCAAACGTTTGCTTGGCTTGAGCTGGGGGAGTTTATTCATTTTTCATTAATGTGTCTGCTCTCCGCTCCACTGTCGGTCCTTGGAGCACACAGCTGGCTGGCTGGACACCCGCCCTAGCCCCCGCCACCTGCCTCTCTCCTCTTCCTTCACCTCACCCTCTTCTGCTGCTGCCTGCCCTTCCCTGCTCCTCTCTAGCTCTCCAGGACAGTGCCTTGCTTCTCTGTGTCCCTAACCAGCAGAGAGGGCCCCTGGAAGGTCTGGGGCTGGACCCAGGAGTGGAGAGCCTGAGGGACTGGACTCTTTCCACTGTCCCCAGTCCTTATCCCTTGAAGCAAAGAGAGGACTCCACATCCTTTGGTCCCCACTCCCTGCAGGAAAATGGGCTGTGCCCATGACCTCATCACCTTCATTACTCCCTCTTCTGGGCTTTTGCCCTTGCAGATCCTTCCACTTGGGAGCTCCTTCCCCAGCTCTTTGCACAGCTGCTTCTCACCCTCCAGCTCTAAACTCCTATGTCCCCTCTTCAGAGACACTCCCTGACAACCTGACCACAGGCGACCTCCCCAAAGTCATTCTTTAGACCATCGTCCTGCTTTTTGCCTTCAAAGCTCTTATCCAGTCGGGAATCATGTTGTTTCATGTCTCTTGGGTAAGTAAATAATCCTCACGGCAAACCTACAATGTTCATTATTAACCCCCACTTAACTGCTTGAGGAACAGAGGTGCAGAGAGGTTAAGTAACTTTCCAAGGTCACCCAGAAGGTTGGTGGTGGAGCAGGGAGTGAACCCAAGTTCAGTGAATGCAAAGATGTTACTCTTTCCCTGCCATTCCTGGGGAGTCTCTTCTTAATGAATATAGGGTCTCGAGGTGACACTCCTGCATGGACAACCTCATTCCCTGGGTCCCTGATAGCTGAATCTGAATGAGTACGCCAGCAGGTGAGCCTCTAGGACCTCAGCCTTCCCACTGCTCCAAAGCAGAGGTCAGGCAGGCCATGGACCCCGGTGCAGGAGGGGCAGCTCTAGGCCCCGTGTCCTCGAAGCCCCAGCCCAGCAGGGCCAGAAGATTTGACCACATCCAGCAGCAGTATATTCCCTCCCCCTGCAGATATTAATTTGGGGGTTTATAGAAAAATCCATACAATGTGAGTTACCCAGGGCGGCGGTTGCGGGGAGAGGCACAAAATCAATAGTGAGAGATTGTCTTATTTCACGGCTTCTGTAAACGGGGCTGGCGGGCCACTCAGGGGTAGGGGTGGGCCAGGTAAGGTCAGCAGGCCGCCCGGTCCCGCACTGCCGGAGCCTGTGGCTACCGGACCCCGGGGGAGGCTCGTTTCAGCACCTGCTGGGGCTGATTTGTATTCTCCCTCGGCACTGTCAAAGGGCTCGGTAAATATTTATTAACACTTCTCCACAGGCAAGAATGCCTTCTTGGCTGCCGGCTCCTTGGGCACCAGACAGTGGCAATGAAGCTCTGTGCCACACCCGACAGCTTGCCCGTGTTAAACAGCAAGGGGGCCCCCAGGCGGGCCAGGAAATGAGGTCCTCCCTCCCCCCACAAACCAGGGCTGGAGTAGAGGCTTCATGTCATCACGGAAGGCTCATGAAGAACCTTGTGGCTGAGCCACCCTACGCTCCAGCTCCCTCCTCCTTGGCTCCCTCCCCTCTCTTGGCTAGGCCACTTGACTTCATTTGTAAGCGAAGTCCTGCTCTTGGCCTCATCCTTACCTGAGATAAGGCATTCTAGAGCAGCACTGTCCAATAGAAACACAACATGAGCCACAAATGTCCTCCATGCAAGTAGTTTAAAATCTTCTGGTAGTCCCGTTAGAAAGGCAAAAAGAAAACAGATAAAATTAAATTTAATAATATATTTTATTTAACTCCCTAGATCCTGAACAGCACAGGTCCTCAAAATTGAAATTACGAAAGAGACGATTTTAAATTCCCTTTGTCACAGGAGGTCTTTGAATGTGGTGGCCACATTCAAAAGTCAGATGTGGCCTCCATGTTGGATAGTGCCGGTCTAGATAGTGCTGTTGGGATTCATGTCTATGTCCGGCGCCTGCATAGAGCCAGGTCTAGGGTGGGTATCCTGAACTGACTGGATGGTGGTCGTTAGTGTTGTCCATCAGCTATTTCCAGTTCTGGGCACAGGATAGGACTCTGCTTGGGTAGAGGTGACGACATGACTTGCTTTGGCCCATGCAGTTGAGTGGATGTGTCTCCAGGCAGAAGCTTGTAGAGCAGGCATGGGATTCACAATGCTGTCCTGTCCTCTGCATAGTGACCACAATGCTCCAGATGGTGGCTGCTCTGCCACCCTGAGTCTCAGAGGGAAAGGCCAAGGACCCAGATGATTTGTAATGAACTTACAGCATGACCAAGAAGTAGACTTTTGTGGCAGGCCCCTAATGCCCTGGGGTTGTTTGTTACTGTGTCATGTCCCGACCAATCCTTGCTGGCATAGATGGATGGTGGAACGGAAGACTCCATTCATCCATTATCTAGCAACACTGAATGAGAGTGTCCTAGAGCCAACGGCCCAGGGATGCCACAAAGACGCAGCCAAGTGAGGACCCTGCCCTCCTCACAGGGGTCCCAGGCATTAAAGAAGCGCTTTCTCAGTTGTGTGTCTAATAATAATTGAGATCCCTGATCTAAGGAGAATGTGGGGAGCAATGAGACACATTTTGGGGGAATCAGGAAGGCTCCTGGGAGCAAGAGATGCTTAAGCTGGGTACTTGAGCTCGAGGGGGAAGGAGACAGGTAAGGGGTTTTGGGTGCAAGCACGTTGGTGGGTGTGGGAATAGCATGTGTGACCTCCCCAGGGTCCCAGGGAGAACCCTACTCCCCTGCTAGGGAATGGAGAGGAAATGTCTACTTGGGGGGAAGTAACCTTGTTCTTCCATCCCCCTGTTCCTCCCTCCTTGCTCGCATCTAGGGAACTTGAGACACTCCTGTGTTTGGGAGACTGAGTGCTCCATTAAGCCCTTTCTCATGAAGGAATCTGAGTCTGGACATGGAAAGAAAGACAATGTTATTTGTTCTTCCCTCAGACCTCGATGGTGTGTTTGGCGAGGTGGCCCAGTGCTGGGGGGCAGGTTGTAGAGATGAGGGTAAAGGGGCAGACACGGCTCGGATTCTGCTAAGCCTGGTAACCATGGTGAGGGTTTTAAAACATGATCATATTTGTGTTTTTAAATGTCCTTTAAGAAGGAGAAGGGGTTGGAGTGTAAGCACAGAGAACAGTTGGGGGCCGAGGTAGGCAGGCAAGCGTCCCGGCAAGAGAGCGTGGTGACCTGAGCAGGGGGAGCCTGTGGGGTTGGGGAGAGGCAGCTGACCTGGGAGGTGTATTAGGAGGCATGGTCAACAGGACTTGTTGGTGGGTGGCATGTAGGGTGAGGGACAGAGAGGAGCCCCGAAAACACAGGTTCCATGCAGGGGGCTCATCTTGAAAGTCCAGCTGGCTCTTCTACCCACACCGCCTTCTCTAAAAACTAAAGCTGGTGTTTTGGTCTCTGTCTAATTCTGGGGGGAGGAGGTGGTTGTCACTTATCAGGCGTTCCTAAGCTTCATTGGTGTCCAAAAAAAATCCCGTTAAAAAATGTAAAAAGGAAATGGTTATATATGTTGTAACATCAGGGAGTTTCTGCAAAATGCTTGGTTTCAGAGCTAGTGCCCAGTGCCCAGTGTCCCCAGTGCTTCACATAAGATACCCCATGGAGTGCCAAGGAAACTTTATCACAGTATGACAGGGCACAATAAAAAGAGCCTGAATGGGGGTGCCTGGGTGTCTCAGTTCGTTGGGTGTCTGCCTTTGCCTCAGTAGACCCCTCCAGGGTCCTGGGATCCAGCCCCACATCCTGCTCCTTGCTTAGCCGGGAGCCTGCTTCTCCCTCTGCCTCTACCTGCCGCTCCCCCTGCTTGTGCTCTCTCTCTCTCTCTGTGTCAAATAAATAAATAAAATCTTTTTTAAAAAGTGCCTGACTCTGCTGAGCCACACATGTCACACAGCTTTCCATTCACTCTCACATGACCTTGGACTAAGCACCTAAATGAAAGGGTGGGATGTGGACTTGGAGTTACAAAACCTGGGGTTGGACTGTGACTTCCCTACGCTCTGTGTGGTCTTAGAAAAATCACTCAATCCCTCTGAGCCTCAGTTTCCCTATCTATCAAATGAGAATAACAAGGGTTCTCCCTCAGCGGGATCAGCTAGCATCTCGTGGTGCTAGGCGTGCCCCAGGATGGGTGGTGACCTTCACCGCTGGTACCAGAAGGGTCAGATGGATGGAGGTAACCCAGAGACATGGGCCGCGGACCAAGCTGGAAGCTCCAGAAATGGGCTTGTTTTTCCTTCCCCTTTCCTTCTCTTGCTTATCTGCTTAATATCCTTTCCAAAACCCACACCAGCACCCTCCGCAGGGGCACGGGATACGTTCCACAGAGAATGATCAACCTCTAACTCAGTGTTTCGGGCTGATTCCGTGCCAACACGTCTTGGCGTTTTGACACCACCAGATCGAACCTCTCTATTTCATTGCGGAATTGTGGGTTTTTCTCAAAAAGTGTTTACTGGGTATGTAAAATATAATCACGGCTTTATGAATATGAACTAGATTATTTTAATGATTGCAGGTAATTTAAAACTTAAGGGCAATCACATTTCCCAGCCATCTTCTGGTGCTTTAAAAGCACGAGCGAGTGGTTCTGAAGAGCCGGGGTCTCGCACGCCCGCTCTTCGCAGCATCCCGGCTCCAGCCCGGTGTTACGGTTATCTGATTATTGTAATTGATGACATTAGGAATAAGGAATGCGCGTGGAATAATACTGGCGCCTGTCATGCCAGAGTGGTTTTATTCATTGTCAGAGAAGTTCATAAAGTTGAAAGAAGCATCCGCGTGGGCTAGGGCAGCACAAACCAGGTTTCATCCTTTCCTGATTTGTAAACAAGATGATTAATTCTCAAAGCCCACGTTAACGGACAAGCGGAGGAAGCCCTGCTCAGCCCCTCCCTCCTGCGCTGCAGCCCTCTGGGAGTTCCTGGCTGTCCCTCCAGCATCTGCAGGAAGCCTCTGCCTTGCTTGCCCCTGGCCAGCTCTGGGGCCCCTGCCTTTCTTTGTCCCAAGACCCCCAGCTACCGCCTTCCTTGTCTTTGATGCTGCTGTCATCCTCTCTCCCTTGGGGTTCCCTCTCCCTGGTTTGGCTGCAGCACCAGCGCCTTTTGGGTCTGACTGCTAATAACAGACACAGGGATCTGAAAGCTCTAGAACCCCAGGCTCTCTTTTTTAGGGGGCAACCGTAATCACCATAGATGTCTGGTGACCATTTTAGAGTTAAATGAGTACCCATCATTTACTGCATGTGGCCACATGCGGGTGTGGTATATAAGGGAGTGTGGATCACTCAGTGTAATGCTCCACAGCCACCTCGTGGTGAGGATTCTATGGTGCCCATTTTACAGATAAGGGCACTGAGGTTCAGAGAGACTAACTTACTTGACTTACAAAGGGTGCTTTAGTTGGTGGCCATGACAAGATTCAATCCCAGCTTTCTTTCACTCTTACTTGCTCTAAGCAGTTATTCCTTAGAGGGGTGAGGGAGGAGAAGTGGTGGGGGCGTGCATGCAGGAGGTGGGGGTCCAGGGCTATAGAAGAGTGGGGATTTGGAGGCCCTCCTAACAGCTTATGACTTTTCTGGGAACTGGGAGGCAGGTTCTTGGCTGAGCAAGAGAGAAGGAATTTGTTGAATGATGGACTAGAGATTTGCAGAGAGCAGAGGCATTTTAAAAGGGAAGTGGGGTGGAGGAGGGTGAGAGAGTTTCTTGATCAGAAGCACAGAGAAGGAGTTGAGAGTGGAGGTGAGGGGAGAGGCCAGGCGCCATGGCTGTGTGGTGGCCTGCGGCTGTGCTGGTAACCACAGAGATGGAGAGGGGGTGGACAGCAGCGAGAAGACCAGGTATCAGGCCCCCTCGTGTCCCTCACCTTGAGAGTGGCGGGAGCAAGAGTCACATGGGTCCAGCCCAGTGACCCTAGGGGACCATACCCAGGCTGCTCCCACACTCCCCTCCTCCGCCTCCCTGATCCACCCAGAGCCCCCGTTCTTCAAGATGACTGCAGACTCTAAGCTCAGGGACAGTGTTAAGGTAGGATGATTTTCCTCTCATTCCTGCTAATTTGCTGCTTCTGCTTAAGCTCGTAAAAAGTTTCCTAGCAAAACCATTCCGGCCTGAGTTCCTGCTGGAGCCCGCTGAGCTGCTGTAATTAAGCTTTGATTAGCCAGCTATAAATTCCCTTTCGGAAGCCAGCACTGCCCTTGGAGGGCCTCAGCAGAGCGATCAGTGCCTGTGTGCCCTAGAACTTGGGTCAGTTTGCCCAACCTCAGTGGTCAGTGAGAAGGGGGCCAGGGATGGAGGCAGGGGGTGTTATGCTGGGGCTGAGACAGGGACGTTCAGGGAAAAGACTCAGGCCTACCGGAAGCCTCCCAGAAGTGTGAGAGCGACGGGCTGTGGGGTTCCAGGAGCCAAGGATGGCAACTCCAAACAAGAGGCCCCGGCCAAATATATTTTTCTACCATCACAGGCTTGTTGCAAAGTCAGTTTTATGGATGCACTAAACCTGCCTTTTAAATTATCGTCAAGTGTAATAAAATGGCAGAAAATCGTCAATTTTCCTGAGAATGTGAGTAAAGTGAGAGTTAGTTACATGTCGGTGTGGGAGCCGTGGTCCAGCTGTGTCTATGATCAGAAAGAAGCCCTGAAAGCTTTGTGGAAACAGCTGTTTTGGGAGACAGCAGCCAGGCTTAGGCCTTATTCTGCGAGATGAGGAGGAGGAGAACCGAGTCCTACGCGTCTGTACACTCATCGAGGCCAAAAAGGTGGGAATGGGGAGGGAGCAAGTGGAATGTTCCCCTGCCAAGGTCCCCACCTCCCACCAACCCCAGACCACCGACGTCCAGCTCTGAGCCAAGAAGGTCTAAGTTAGTCGGACGGTGTGATGGGGAACGGGCCAGGTTGGGGGGCTGCATTCAGGCACTGGTCCCTAAACCGAACCAAACCAGACCAACCCCTGATGTGCAGCATTTCACAAGTTCCACGGTAGAAATACTCCCAATTTCAAAGCACCAGTGTGACGCCATTAAGCTCAGAATTGGGAAGACAGGCTCAGCCACACACCACTGTATAGTCCTTTCCAGATTTGGTACATGCAAATAAGTTCAAGGTCATAAATAATGGTAAAGTAATGAAGGCATGGTGAGTTTTGAGCATTGATTACCTGTGCTCGTAATATAGTTTATTTAGTTGTTAGTTTACATTATTCAATTTTTGGTAAGGGCTGGGTTTAACAGTGGGCTTAAAATTCTGAGCAAAATTAATTACAAGCCCTGGGTGGCGGCCCAAGCCCATTGCTGCACACCACAGGGGGCAGGTCTGGGAGCATCCTACTGGATCAAAGTCCCCAGGCTGGGCCACCTCCGTCTAGGGTCTTGGTTTTACTCACTGTTGGATCCTTGCCACTGAGCTCAGTGTTCGGCGCCCAATAAATGATTCTAGAATTTATGAATAACAGGTGGCAGGAAATGTTCCTTGAAACGCATTTCGTGGTGGCAGGACTGATTCAAATCCAAACAGCTCTTTGCATATCCTTGGCTGGGGGGTTGGCTCCTCTCACAGCAGCTAATGCTATGGAAAGAGAGTAGACTTTGGAGCCACATCACCAGGGCTCAAGTCCTGGCCCCCAGCTCTGCCCTGCTGTAGGACTTTGAGCAGGTCAGCTTAATTTCCCCAGGACACATCAGATAAACAGAAATAATATCTTCTTCCTTCAATGAATATTTATGGAGCACCTACTAGGTGTCAAGCACTGCTGTAACCGCTACAGGCATTCGGAAGAACAGAGCAAAAGGAAAGGTGGACGCACACACTTAGCAACCACTTATAAAAAGCATCATAAATTGTGATCATGCTATGGAGGCAAAGGAAATGGTTTATGAGAGAATGATGGGGAGCATGACGCGGAGGTGGTCGGGGACCTCTAGGGAGGAAACAGCACGCAGGAGGCTAGGAGCTTGTCTAATGGCAAAGGAATGGAAGAACGTCCCAGGCAGAGGGAGCGTCGAAGATGCAGGTGGGCCAGAGAGGTTGGGAGGTCTACATCCGTAATGTGGATGCCTGGCATACAGTAGGTGCTCAGTAAATGTGCCTTCCTTCCCCTCCTTTCCTCTTCTGGTTCTCAGTGGTCCAAGGGGACAGACAGCGACTGCCCAGGACGAGAGGCACCAGTCCTGTCTGCTGGGCGCCAGCTAGAAGGGCCAGGGAGGGATGCTGAACCTCTGGGGACAAGACCCAGCGCCTGGATTCCCGCCATCTCTCCAGGGAGGGGGTCGGGCTTCAGAGCGAGAGAGCACTCACTGCCAGCTCCCAGAGTCTGGGCGGGGATTTGAGGGTGGGATTTTGAAGCGGATTCTTGTTGAGAGCATCCAGGAGTCTGTGCGGCCTCCAGACCTAGAACACACGTGCAGCCCGTTTGCTTGTATTCCGAGGACCCCCCAAAACCAGCAACTGATCCCATGTCCTTTTGCTTTGGCCTGGAGCCAAATTCTTTCTAGTGACATATGGTTTGTATGTTCTATCCCGACCCCTATGCTCTGAATTTTCTCATTTCTCCTTCCTTCAATGTTCATTTAATGTGTGTATTGTTTCAAGCTGTCTTAGATTCTTAACTTGAATGTCGGGGGGAGAGATGGGGTAGGGAAGGAAGGAAGAAGGGAGAGAGGGAGGGAGGGAAAGGGGAGGGAGGAGAGAAAGAGACAGAGAGGGACAGAAAGAGGGAAAGATTGAAAAATGGAGACACGCAGACTACATTGTAAAGTGTGGGGTGTCCTGAAGACACTGCAGGGTGCGGTAGTCAGGGCTGCCCCATACCCACAGGAACACCCCCATGCCTCCGAGGCTGGCTCAGCATTCCTGGACCAGCAGCTGATTCCTTTTTTTTTTTTTTAAAGATTTTATTTGTTTAGGGGCGCCTGGGTGGCTCAGTGAGTTAAGCCTCTGCCTTTGGCTCAGGTCATGATCTCAGCGTCCTGGGATCGAGCCCCACATCAGGCTTTCTGTTCAGCAGGGAGCCTACTTCCTCCTCCTGTCTCTCTGTCTGCTTGCCTCTCTGCCTACTTGTGATCTCTCTCTGTCAAATAAATAAATAAAATATTTTAAAAAAGATTTTGTTTATTTGAGAGAGAGTGAGCACACAAGCAAGGAGAGGGACAGAGGGAGAAACAGGCTCCCCGCTGAGCAGGGAGCCCGATGCAGGACTTGGTCCCAGGACCCCAGGATCATGACCTGAGCCAAAGGCAGACGCTTAACCAACTGAGCCCCCCGGGCACCTCCAGCAGCAGACTCTTGAGCACACTGGCCATTCCTGGTGCCAGGAGAAGGTGGGCAGCCTGGGCTGGGCGTGGGCGTGGAAACCTGTGGACTGAGCCTCTGTGGCCCCGTCCCCACCTTCCCTATGCCCCATGGTGCCTCTGAGACCCTGTGGGCAAAGCCAGCCCTGCAGCCTCGGCCTGCTAAAGCAGCCACTGGGCATAACCGGGCCCTGTCTGCTGCGCTGGCTACCTGGTGATCTCCTCACCTCCTGGGCTTAACCACCACCTCCTTGGGCCCTGCTTGAGCCCAAGTCCTGGCCTTGTGGTCCTGCACAGACCCCAACCCTGAGGACTGTGTCCTGGGTGCGGCACTGTGCTCTCTCCTCCCTGAGAGATCCCATTTGCTAGAGATCTGTAAATGCTAAGGCTCTCAGCCGATCTCCCACCTCCTGTAGTAGGTGAATAACGGCTTCTCAGGGATGACTGTTTCCTAATCCCTGAACCTGTGGATATTACCTTGTGTGACCAAGCAAGCTCTGTGCATGGGATCAAGTTAAGGGTGTTGAGTTAGGGATATTATCTTGGCTTATCTGGGTGGGCCTGAGGTAATCAGGGTGGTCCTCATAAGACGGAGACAGAAGGAGTCAGTGTCGCACAGGAGAGGATGACAACAGAGCAAAGGGACAGAGAGGAAGGGTTTGAGGAGGTCCCCATGCTAAAGACGGAGGAAGGGGACACAGGCTGAAGGATGTGGATAGCCACTGGAAGCCGGAAAAGACAAGGAAATGGATTCCCCCCTAGAGTGACCAGATGGAACCAGCCCTGCTGAGACTTTGATTTTAGCCCCGTGAAACTCATATCCGACTTCCAGCCTCCAGATCTGTAAGAAAATGCAGTTGGTATTTTAAAGACCCTAAGTTCGTTATAGCAGGATTAGGAAACTCAGAGAACATGAGACACACAGGCAGCATCTCACTGCCCCCTCTGGCCTCTGAGCCGGACATGCCGAGGCTCACCTCCAACAGCTGGGCTCTGGGGGGCCCTGTAAGCTCTCCTTTCTAGGGCCCTCCACCAGCTCTGCCTGCTCAAGAGTCATTTCTGACTTCTGATCCTTGAAGCTCCTCTCTGACATCGTACCCCACCCCAAAAATTCACCTCTGATCTCTACCTCCTGAGGTCTGCTTCCAAACTCTGACTTGACCCTATTCATGCCAGCTTCTTACCCCAACATCTGGTCTTCGGGGCAGTCCTCTAGCCTCTCATGTCCTGCACTTACCTGGGGCCTCCCTGACCTGGACCTCCCCCAGGTGTCCTGTGGGCCAGCACGGGCAGAGCCTCTTATGTGTGAATGGCTCTCAACCCCTTCTGCGAGGATGGTTGGAGGAGGTGGTGACCTCTGGTGACCTCTGTCTTCCCAAGGTCAGTATATGGTCTAGTAGCTGTCATCCACATAAGACCAGAGCAAGTGGCCCGAGGGGAACATGTGGGGCCTTTTCACCACGAGGAGAAAAGAAGTGGCTTATTTTGACTCGATAATGAATTCAACCATGTGGTCTGTAAGTATTGAGCTGAGTTGACCTGAATAATCTAATAATAATCAAAGCTACAGTATATTGAGGAACTAATAGGTCTGACGTATCAGTTACATTTTTCATGTAATTCCCATAGTAACCTCTGGGAGAAGTATTATTATTTGTCTTGTATTACAGGTGGGAAAATGAGGTCCAGAGAGGTCATGGGACTTGCCCAAAGACACACAGCTAGAAAATGGAAGAGCCAGGATTTGGACCACCTAGGGTGGTCCTGTGCCCACATTTTTCACCCCACTCAACTATTTCTGCTCATCTGAGCCTCAGTCTCCCCAGCTGTAGAGAGGGGATAATGACAGTCCCAACCAACCTCACGGCCTGGCATGGTGGTTCCTGGAATTTCTCCAGGCTCTCGAAGAGAAAGGGGATGAGGGCAATGCTCTCTTGGTCTTTGATGCCAGGCCCCAGCCTGGGGTGGGCACTGATGGCCTCTGGATCCCCAGGGACCCCACTTGCCTTGTCCGGAACATGCCGTTCCCGGGGAGCAGCTACTCGTCTCCCACATCGCCCTGTGGGATTTTCTTTCAAGAGCCGCTCTGCCCCTGGACCATGTTCCCTGTGAGAGGCCATTTGTCTCAGAGCTCAGAGGAGCCTGGCTGCCTGCAGAATGCGAGCTGGCCCACTAATCCCTGAGCACCAACCGTTCTCTCTCGTTCTCTCCTCACTCCACTCCCGCCGCCTCTGCACTTCTCAGAAATGCTTTTAAAGTGGCAAGACCGCGTTTGTATCTCCAGTGCCAGCAGGCCCCGGGAGTACTCACAGTCCACACCACAGACATCCTGGGATGCGGAGGCCACCTCCTTGGTCCTGGGAGATGCAAGTGAGTGCTTCAGGCAGAGCTCTTGCTGGGGGGAGTCAGGGACGAGATCAGGGAGGGGTCCCTGCTGATAAGCTGAGCTCTATGGGGACTGAAGGGCCCCACCTTGCCAAAATGCTCTCCCCATCCCAGTCTGATCCAATGCTTTTCTCCCTCCCTCCCCCACCTTAGTGTCCTTACAGTAAAGGGCCCCATTCCAGAAGGCAAGTCAGAATACGAATGGGGAATCTAAAATGGGTGAGATTGGCAGAGCAGGACCTGGCTCCTTTTGGGTCCTCCCAGGACTGGAAAGGCCGTGAGTCCCATCGAGGGAGACACTGAGGCAATGTCCAGAGCCCTGGCTTAGAGTCAGAAGTGACCCAAGCATAACCAGAGTCTGCCTCCCCCCAGCCGGTGACCGGGGGCATCATCTTTCTGCTGGCCTCCCCTCTCATAGGGAGCCACAGATGGAAACCATCTCAAAGAAGGTTGGGAAGATCTCGTGGGAAAATGTATGTTGTCACATGCTTAGTGCCATGCCTGTCTCCTCCCACAGGCTGAGACCCTGGGACCTCTGGCCCAGGGCCCCTGGGTTCTCTTCTGCCGGGACAGCCCAGCCCAGGGCAGAGTGGTCTGTCTGCCTCTGCTCATCTCTCTTGGCTCCAGGCCCTGCTCTATAGCACAGGGGTTCTGCAGCCTTCCTGGCCCTCTTCTGAACTTGTAGCTCACCTCTCTGTCCTGCTGCCCCGTCCCGCTTCTTGTGCTTTCTTCATACTCAGTCCAGCGCAGGCCTGTACCCAACTCCCTTGCCCTTGGCCTTCAGGTCCTGACTCACTGCTGGGTCCCCAGCATCTCATGGTGCCTACACCTCCCACCCCAGGGATTGGGGGTGTGGAATTCACATTCCACCTGCCTGAGGAGGCCCAGGAGTGCCCGGCCACTGATTTTCTTAGACAGAGTCTTTGAGCATCAGAGCTGGAGAGGGCACTCTGCCCCGAGATCAGCAGGCTCAACCGGTTCATTGTCAGAGGGGCACGCTGGGGGCTGGACAGGACAGGGACTCTCCCCAGGCTCTGCAAAGAGCCAGGACACAGCCTGGATCCCCTGCCTCCTTTGTTTACAGGCAGAAGGCATGGTTCGGGGGTTAGGCGGGGAGGGTATCTGAGAGGGACCTGGGCCTCCAGAGGAACTGCCCGGAGAATGAAGGAGTCTGGTGACTCTTTGGGGCCCCTGCCTCTAACAATGAGATTTCCTGGTAATCTCAGTAAGAAACTCTGCCTTCATTATTCCAGTTAGCCTCCAAGGAAATAAAAATATTTCACTCCTTTGACACGGTTTTTGTGCTATTTCGCTTTTACAACCATTCCCTTTTAAGTGCATTTAGTTTTAAGCTCCTCAAATCCTTTTTAAGGACATGGGGATAAGTCTGCAATGAATGAAGCAATAAATAGAAAAAACGGAAGGGTTGTGAGTTTCCTTTTCTTCCCTGCTTTGCCCCTTGCTTTCCCCAAAGCTCAACCAAGTACCCCAACCTCCACCAGATCTGGGCCAATACCAGATCCCCAGATGGGGGATCAAGTTTGACCCCAGAGGACATAGCTGTGTCTGGGCACAGGGCCTGTCTGGCTGCTCAGCCTGGGACAGCCCCTGGTCACGGCCAGATCCAACCGCCCCTCCCCCGCCAGGACCTTAGCTCTCATTTCTTGCACCCCTGCTATGTGTCTGTCTGCATCGGATTTTCTAGAAGCAGAGCATGTGATGGGGATCCCAGTGTGCATGATGGGCTGAGGGAATGCTCTCCGGGCAAGGGGAGGGAGGAAGCAGGAGTCTGGCTTCAGGGTGATCTTACTGCCAAGCTCTGGGGCACAGATAGCACCATGTCATGGACCCATGTTAAGGAAACAGGGAGGCTTCTGCACGTCCACGTTGTAGGTCACTGGCTGGGAGCTGTCCCAGGTGCTGGGAGATGGGACCCATAACCTCGTGGGTGAGGAGGCACCTGAGAAGTGGCTGGCTGGGAGCCATGCTGGCTGGGAGCCGTTACCAGCCTATACTCACAAAGGCAGAGGAAAGAGAGCACCTTTCAGGAGAAGGTGATCTGGGCAGGGAAACGACTTTGCCAGCAGTGGCCCAGCATCTCCAGAACAGGCCTGTCTCCCTCTCACCAGGCTTCCACTTATCTTTGATTGAGGTCTTGCTGTGGGCCAGACCCCGTGCTGAACCTTCCATATTCATCTCACTGCACTTTTTAATAAGACACTCACAAGGCACGGCTTCTGAACGCTTATTCACTGAGGAGGCTCAGAGAGGTTGAGCAATGAATCCAAGGTCACACAGCTGTTGGATGGTAGAACTAGGATTCCAGTGTAATTTCCAAAATCTTGTTGGCACTGCGTTCTAGTCCCTGTGCTTGTTAGCTCTTTGGGACTCCACTCTGGGGGACCTTCACAATCTCCCTCAGCCCCACTGTTCAGCCTCTTCTAAGTGGCTTCCCTTCTAGTTTGCTGGCTCCATTTCATCCACCGTCCTTCTTCCCCCAGAAGCCACTCATTTACGGTTTCTGGTTCCCCCTCCTGCAGCTTTGAATATCTGCCCCTCTCCCCTGGATCCTACCTCCTCCATCTCCAGAGCCCCACGTTCTACCAGAAGCCGGAAATACCTGACTTGCCCACAAATGACATCTCACTGGGGAGGGATCCCGTTCTGTCACCACCGTCTCTGCTGGCACCCTCCATCAGCATAGATCTTCCTAAAGACAACAGACATTTATCCCTGACAGTCAGAGGTGCCACTGTAATCAGATGCTGGAAGCCCAGATTTTGTGCTGTCAACAAATTGACCAGGGCTCTTCCATCAGTGTGGAAAGGGTCCAGGGGAGAGCGCTGGGGTGTCGGTCAGAGATCGCCTGTGCTCGGCAAAAGCCACTTCCCCTGGGGCCAGGGCTGAGCGTTGGCAGCCGGGGCAGCAAGTTGGCTCACCGGACACATGACAGAAATGAAGGAGGGGCTCTGGCATCCTGACTGGTGTGTCACCGCTGGATCCTGGGTCCAGGCAAAGGAAGACGGACATGGGGGCCGGAAAAGGGACAGTAACAAGTGTGGTGGGAGGCCTGACAGGCACTCATGAGGACTGTTCTTTCCTCCATCCAGGCTCCATGGGACACGCACCATGACCCCTTCTGGTGGGCGGGTATGGTTAGGTATCGGGTCTACCAGATGCCACTGGAAAGAGGGTGTGTCATTTCTGGGCTGAGGCAGTGAAAAGCCATGTCTCCCTCTGCTGAGCCAATGATAGGGAAGGACGCCTTCTCTTTGGGGGAGATGGTGGGGCCACACTCCTTCAGCAATTTTCACAGTGGAGCACAGCTGTCTCAGGGGGTGGCCGGACTGCAGAGAAAGAGACGTTGTTGGCCGACTCACCATGACGTTGGGGTCATTGCTCGTTACAGCAGAGTCTAGCCCAGCCTGGCCAATGCAGTTCCAGTCTGACGATTATACACCGAGTGCTGAGTGTGCGGGAAGTGCTGGACTCGGATCCTCTCACTACGTCCCTCAGTGCCCCCTCCAGGAAGGACCCATTATTTACTCTCGTCTGACGGATGGGGGGAAACTGAGGCATGGAGAGAGTAAGTGATTCCCACGAGCTGTCACATAGCCTGTAGATGGCAAGCTGGAAGTCCAGCCCCAGATCTGTGCAGATTCCACAACTGGAATTCTTGAACCAAAAGCTCCAGAGAGGTCACCCTGATTCTTCTGTCCTTCCTGGGCTCCCCACACCGGGGCTTGGTAGGACCTGGGGGAGCACGCGAAAGCCATCTTCAGAGTATCTTATCGCCAGCATTAGTGGAGTCCCTGATCTAGGCAGTCAAGGGCCACATGCACACCAGTCTCTGCTCCCATGGAGCTGGAGGTCCGGCAGAGGCATGAGCCAGGCACAGTGTGGGGGCTGGAGTGAGGAATGTGAGCATGTGTGTATGTGTGTGAACACGAGCGAAGGTGGGACGGAATGTGTTTAGCAAGCAGATGGGCCTGGCTAGCCTGCTAGAGGAGGCTGTGTGGGATGGGGTGGGACGAGGGTGGAGCCCAGGCCAGAGACCAGACAGAACCCCCTGGCCTCCACTGGAGCTGTAGGTCTGCCCTCTATCCTTCAGTCCCTCCCAAGGGGACCCGGTCCCCACCTGGCCTTGTGTTTAGGAGGCAGGGGACTGTACAAGTGTACCTCTTCCTATTTCTTGGACTATAGAGTGGGGCTCATGACAAACCTGGGTGTGGATCGTGGCCTACCTACACTCTTAGAAATAGTGAGCAGCGGTGTGTGGCTCAGTTTTAGCTTTTGATGAATGGAGGGCTGAGCTCTGAGCTGTGGGGACGACAGCACGTAGAATAGGAAGAAGCAGATGGATGTGGGTATAAATCCACCTTCCACTGCTTGCCCCCGAGTGACCTTGAACAGGTCTTATTTATCTTATTTCCCATCATCAGTATCTGCATCTGATAAGCAGGAGTAATCGCTTTTCCCTTGGAGGCCGCCCGTGAGGACTAGCCGGCATAAGGTGAGTTTCTTTCCCTTCCTCCTTTCCTACCCTTTCCACAATGTTCCCTCCAGAAGTCCCTAGATGACAGGGGCCAGGCCACTGGTCCTCTCCAGCTGGGAGCTCACCTAGGACCCTTTTCTGGACCATGCAGGAGGCCTGCCCCAGAAGGCCACCTGGGGCCCAGCGGCAGGTGGCCCCTGCCTTCATCTGGAAAAGAAAGATCAACTTGAACATAAAGCACCCCCAACATCTCCAAGCATTATGTCCCCAGAGGGAGTTTGCAGGCGGAGTAATGTATGGCTCCATTTTTAGATGTTGCTGAATTCCATTTGCCGGAGATCTGTGTTTTATTGCCGTATCAGTGTTTCTAAATTGCACTATATTTTCTTAGCTTGATGGGAATTTACAGCACCCGGATTGGAGCGAAATTTGGCTCTCCCCGAGGCTTGGAAATCACTGGGGTCGATTGCTATGGCTGCTGCCTCCCCCCTTGGACTGTTTCTGCTAATTATTTATATTAAGAAGAATCAGAATCTGAGAAAGGACACCCAGGAGATTCGCTTGGTGAGACAGTTTTGAAGACTGGGAGGTCCACGGCTGCTGCCTATGGGGGATCAGGGGTGCCTTGGATGAGGTGGGAGGTTTGTGGCACGGGGTGCAGAGACAGATGTGGATGGGAGGCTGGGGAGCTGGGAGGACCCAGCCAGCAGCCAGCCATGGGTCTGGCATTTCCCAGGAGGCACTAGACATAAGGTTTGACAACCAAGAACCCAGGCGCTATAAAGCTGCTCACCCAACATTCCTTCGGTGGCCTCAAAGCACTGTCATGTCTTCTCGATTCTCCTGTGAGGAGAGGAGGACAGGGATGATCAGCCCCATACTACAGATGAAGAAACTGAGGGCTTAGGGGACTGAGGCACATAATAGAGCTGGGATTGGAATCCAGGGCTGTTTGACCAAAAGGGTGTTTTCTCCCTGGCACAGGTGGCAGGTTGGTCCCCGTCTCTGTCCACTCTGGAGACTTGCGAGGGGTGCCGTCATTTACTGAGCCTGCTAGGTGGCAGGCACTGCACTCACCATTCCTGGCATCCGCTCATCAGACCCTCCTCGAGGTGGGTATTACTCAGCCCACTTCATAGAATAGCTTCAGGATGTGAAACCGTGTTTGCAAGCTCACACTGCACCTCGTAAATGGCAGAGCGGAGATTCAGCCCCAGAAATCTGCATCCAAAGCTCATTTTTAGCCACCTTGCTTCACTGCTTCTGGTGACACCAGCTCACGCAGCTCCTGCTGAGAGAGGAACGACTGCCTGGACTCCGGGGTGGGAATCCTGATGCATTCTGGGAGTCAGATGGTGCCTGTCTGGCACGGCTGTTTTGCAGGCTGCAGGCTCCCTCGAGGGAGGCCAGGGTGCTCAGGCTGCACCTGCATTCGCAAATCACTGTTTTCCCTGCCCCAGCCTCCCCTTGGGATGCCATAGCGCCTGGGGCATGGGGCAGGGAGAGGATGGAGTCCCGAGGACCCAGCTGGGGACAGCAGAAAGTTGTGGCTTGTTCCTCTGGCAGGTCCTGGCAGTTTGTCTCACTTGGCAGTGATCCTCTGTCTAAAAGCACGTCCGACGTTTTGTGCAATAAAGTTAATGGACTTCTCCATCTTAGAGCAGCTGAATTCTCTTGGAGCAGATGCTGAGGGTTATGGATGTCCTAATTAGGAAGCTGCCTTTGGCATCGAGGAAAGGAGGGGAGGCTCATGACGTTGCACGTCCTGCGAAGACCCCCTGCCAAACCGCTTTCCCAGAGCCTGCCAGGGCAGGCACACTGCGGCAGAGGAGAGAGATGGTTTTCTTCTCCCGTCTCTCACTTCCCTTCCAGCACCAACAGCCCTCCTCGTTTCCAGAAGGGACCAACAGGTCCAGGCAGGGTGGCCACGGCCTCCTGAGTCCGAGGGACTGCAAACAGGGTTTAGCATTGCAATCAAATAAAACTTACAACCAAGTTAATCTGACACATTTATCGATGTGCATAATTGTTATTGGACTGCACTGCAATTAGGCATAAATGGTAGGTCGTTCCTGTGAGTGACTGTAATTAGTAATTCTCATTTTTGGCCCAATCAAGTTCGGCTTTTTTTTTTTTTCTCCTATAAGTATAGATGTTCCCCAGTGTCTGTAAACAGCATTGGTTATCGACTGTTTTCCGATTCACTCATTCATTTATTCACTTCCCAGTTTATCAAATCTCTGAAATGGAGATCCTGGCCTGGAGGTCTCATTCTGATGCTTCCTGGGCTATTGTGGATGAGTTGTTCTACTTTTCTTAGCCTCTGTTTCTATATCTGTAAGAAGGGCATGGTGTCCTCTAGCTCAGAGGGTTATGGGGAGAATGCTGGGAGTTGAGGTCAGCACACCACTCACAGAGTTGGGTCTGGACTTGCCACTCAGTTGGCTGGAAGCTAGTATCATGATGGCGATGATTTTATTACTGGCACCTTCTTCTCAAAGAGAAAGAGACCAGTGCGAAGAGCTCTCAAGCTTTCGGCCCTCTGATCAGAGGGGGATTCTGAGCACAGAGCAGGCCTGTCCCTTGGACTTTACAGGCACCTGGAGGCAGGTTATGAAAGAGTGCCCAGAGCCGGTGATGTTTGGGTGACAGAACCTGCTGTAACCCCTCAGGCTCACCCATAGGTGAACGGGGCTGGGGAACTTTTAGTTTTCCACATTTGTGGTCTCACCACGGCCAAGAACTTGGGAAATGTGGGACCGAGTCAGACTTCCGCAAGGAGGAAAGTACCTGCAGACGGCAGAAGGCCTTTACTAAATGCTGGGGTCTGAGGCTGAACTGGGGAGAAACTGGTTCTTGGGGTAGAATAAAAGTAAAGGCTTTGGGCCAGAGGGGTTGGACAGAGGGGAACATTCTCTTGGAGGAAAATCTGGGAGCCTGTGGACGCCTGGGGGGAACCTGTGCTTTAGCAACACGCTTAACCCTGGGAGAGATGGCCTGGGGGACAGGCTGCTCCTTGAGCTGGCAAGGCAAACAGCCCTGGGTTAGCTCTGGCCTGCCGCTTACCCCCTGGAACTTGGGGAAGTTACTTGGCTTCTCTGAACCCTAGGCTGCTCATCTCTACAAGGGGGTCAGTGCCCTCCACATCCCCTGTCCTTACTACTTCCCCACAAATGGCCACATTTCCTACTGCCACCACTTGCCTTGCTGTCCCTGAGGCCTCATCCTGCCCCAGATCCCGCCTTGCCACCTGTGGCATTCCAGAAGTACTGGGAATTGACAACCTCTGGGGACTTACCTGGACCAAAGATTGGTGTATACATACCCCTGCTCTCTCTCTGCTTGGATGAGAAACCAAGTAGCATCTTATAAGCTGTTCCCAGAGGTCCTTGGCGGGGGGATGAAGCTTCCTTTGCTCCCCTCTTTTTCCCTTATATCCTGCTGGATACTGACAACTCAGTCTCCAAAGAGCTCTGATTGAGGAAAATCAGGGACAGCGGCCCGAACCAAGCTGAGCTGACACTTGGATCTTTGGAAATAAAGGATATGGGACCGAGGCAGGATGCGGGGGCTGGTCTGGCAGGCCCTGTGTGTTCTGGGGCAGGTCGGATACTCTGGAAGTCATCTCCACAGGACCTCCTCATTCCAGATCTTGTCTGGAGGCCGAGGCAGGCAATAAATCCCCTCGGTGGAGCTGGTCCCAGCATGGGCCACCCTGCAGAAAGGCTTCATCAGCGGCCTCATTTGCATAAGATAATGAAACCGCAGTAAAAATAGTAAAAGAAAAAATGGCCTGGCAACTTTGTTTCCATAATGACAGATGCTTCTTATACACTCGGCTTCTGTTTCTCAAGGAAGTGTCATCAAGGCCCTAGGGGAGCCATGTGTCCCTGCCGCCTGATTCACGGAATGGCGACCGGCAGCCCCAGGAGTGCCCAGCCCCTGGGCTCCTCCTTCTCCTTGCTCACTCTGGAGGGACCCGGAAGGGACAGACATGGAGAAGGGGAGTGAGCGAAAGGCAGAGAAGGACCCTCGCAAACAGTAAGCTGACTCCATGACACTAGGTGTGTGTTTTCACGGAAGATCTTCCTTTCCTCTTGCCATGAGCTACCTGAGGCACAGGACAGTGAACCAAGGCAGTGAGCAGACAAAGGCTGCCTGCTTCAACTAAGGGGGAACTTGAGGCTTGTTTCCAGTTCTGAGTGCTTGTCTCCTACCACGAGTGACAAGAGGCCTGTGCCACAGGAGATGGCAGGAGGGACAGCTGGGCCATGACCTTGAGGGGAGTGAGGTGAGAGCCAGCTCAACTGGTCTCAGACCTGGTGCTCCAAGGGGTGAGACGACCAAGGTCAAAGGAAAGGGACCCTTTGACCTCAAGAGTATAGTTTTCTGGGATGGGGCTTTCGGGGACAAGGAGCTAAAAAAGCCCAACCAGAATCTGCTTCGAGACCGTCTGGGCCGATCATCTCCAAGCCACCAGGACTCTGCAGGGACTGCATAACGACAGAAATAACAACCACAGCAGCAATGATGATGACTACGACGATGATGATGAATAAAATAAAGAAGGGGCTTGTTCCTCCAGCTCAGAGGGCATGTTCTAGAGTGGTCCCACTTGGCTAGGGGTGTGTGTGTGTGTGTGTTTCTTGCCACACCACCACCTTCCCTCTATGTGTTCAGGACAGGGGCCTGGTCCTGACTCTATGTGGGAGGGCGTGGCCACAGAGGGTGGCGGTGGGGGGGGACGGGGTCTGAGGGAATTCCCAGGGTACAGGGGCGCTTCAATCAAGCAAGCCGACCAGCAGGAGTCATCTGGCTGCTGTGGAAGTTGTCCTTATGGGGGCCCTAAGAAGGATGTCTAGGGAATGCGTCTGCCCTGGACTCCTGCCACCAGAGGCTGGGATCCACTCCCTGGAGCTCTCTGGGGCCGGCACCTGAACGTGGACACTCAGGAAGGACCCAAGGGCCCCCTAGCACCTGACTCTGTTTCTCTCTGGCAGTTCTTCTCCAGGTTCCCTCCTCGTCTGTGGGGTCTTTGGCCAGATTTGGTTGTTGGTGGCAGCTGCACAGGGTCATGCATCCTTCCAGATGTGTTGGGTCTTAGACTGGGACCCAGACCTTTGAACTTAGAAACTGAGTATTTGGGCATCTTTGTCTCCTCTGTGCCTGGGCTCTGGGCCTGCGATGGGAGAGGGTTCCACTCATTCATTACTTTCCTCCACAATAAAAACTATCACCGGGGCGCCTGGGGGGCTCAGTGGGTCAAGCGTTTGCCTTCAGCTCAAGTCAAAATCTCAGGGTCCTGGGATCGAGCCCCACATCGGGCTCCCTGCTCAGCGAGGGAGCCTGCTTCCCCCTCTCCCTCTGCCTGCCACTCCCCCTGATTGTGCTCTTTCTCTGTCAAATGAATAAATAAAATCTTTAAAAAATATCAATTGAACTGTATGAGTACCAGGTAATATGGGCTCCACTGCCTTCCACTGGGGAGAGAGCAGCAAGAACCCTCTCTGAAGGAGGAGAACACCACCTCTTGTGCTTGGGATTGAGGTGGGGAGGGAGAGGCAAGGCCTAGGATCCTTTCCTTGGCTCCTTAAGACAGGGCCATGCAGAGACTTGTGCCTGGGAAAGCCAGCCAGATAGAGACAGGTTCTGAGAAGTAGAGTCAGGGGCTCTCAGAGATGATGGGAGACTGGGGAGTTTCTGTCCTCTCCCTGTCCAATCCAGAGACAATCAGAGCCATCTCAGTACTCTGAGAGGCCTGGCTGGCCCTCATGGAGAGCCCCGAGTGTCAAATGGATCTCTGGGCCAAGCTCTAAGCCCCAGCGGGAAGGAGGCTTGTCTCACCACTCACCAGACTATCCCCTGAGGATGCTCAGTATAGCAGGCCCTAATTCTTTCCTTCCTTTCTTCCCTTTTCTTAATGAAAATTGCTGTCACTTCTTGTTGGCTTATGGCGTGCCCAGCCCATGTTAACTACTTACCTTGCATTTTCTCATTTAGCCCGCATGATTATTCCACAAGGGTGGGTTTCATGACAATGCGTTTTAGATGAGGAAACCAAGCCTCCAGGACATGAAGTTGCTTGTTCAAGGTTACATAGCTAATAGGTGGTAGAGCTGGACTCACACACAAAATGTTCAAGTCTATGAGTGGATGGATGGATGGATTGAGGGTAGGCAGACAGATAAATGGATAGACAGTTGGGTGGAGTGTTCGATGAATCTGTAGCTGGTAGCCCTTTCCCCTGAGCATCTGAGAAAGATGCTCAGGGGAAAGGGGACAGATTAGTGGATGGATAGATGGATGGATGGATGAGAGGATGGATGGATGGACAGATGAGTGAATGGATGGATGGGTCAGTAGATGGATGCATGGATGGATGGATGAGTGGGTAATCTACCTGTTCTTTCACCTGTAATGTGGGCCTCATTCCTACCAGGTCTCTTTCCTCTCTCTTCTCCACATTATCTTACTCCCTGCTGGACCTAGAGTCCATCCTGGACCCTAGTGTGCTCACTCCTTGGTGACGGACTTCACCTCTGCCTCCCAATGGCAGGCAGATGTCCTTCAACCCAGGGCCTCTACCTGCCTCTTCCCTGGCTTAAACCCAAAGCCTCTTCCTGGGTTTTGGCTTCAGGCTAGACCAGAGTTCTCAGATACTATAATCCCCTGGGTCCTGGCCTCCTCTCCCTTCTATAGGGATTTCTGGGGCCTTGACTTGGCACTTGCACTGATGGAATAAGAGGGTGGATATTTTACAAGACCTGCTCAACCCACATAGCTTTCTTTGGAATTTGGGTTTTCTCAATCCTCCTAAAGTAAAGAGCCTGGGTACCATGATTGTATTATATGATCCTTCACTCTCACTGGCCACAGCTGATTGGCTCACAGGTGACAAACTAACCAGAATTGGTCCAATAATAGTCACTCTCCAGGGAATGAGAATGGGGACATTGGGATACTGAATCAATGATGGTGGAGATTTGGACTAAAAGATCATAGAGATCTGGGTGTGAGCTGTGTCACATTCTGAGGCAAGCAGTAAAGGAGATAATGTATGTCAAGAGCTTAGCATAGCGCCTGCCATGTAGGAAGGCTCAATAAATGCTATGACTTATTATGATTATGATGGTGTCATAGGGGGGCATGGAAGCTTCTGGATGCAAATTAGCCTCTACCAAGCCAATGTTGCATGAGATCTAGAAGGCAGATGAGAGGCAGAGGCCATCTTTCTGCCCCTGTTTTGGGCTGTCTCTGTCATGGAAACATGAAGGTTCTCAGCAGGATTGCTTCCAGGGTGATGAGAAGCAACATGATGGGGGTAATGGTGGCAGCAGCTTCCTGACCCAGGCAGACTGAACCCTGAATTGCAGCCCTGGGGTGTGCTTTTGCCTCACAGCTCTTGTCCAAGACTCTTGGAGGTGGCTACTCCCTGGGTGGGTCAGCTCTGTGAGCCACTGGAGACCTGGTTGGATCTCGCTCCCTCATATCTTCCACTGTTTTGTAAGCATCGGTGTTCCATCCCTTCCTGCTTAAAGTGCCCTGTCCTGAGCCCTGGTTATGTGTACAGTTTCTGGCTCCCAGGAGAAACAGACTTAGAGCTCCCTTATTTCTACTTAGAAAAAGCTAAGGTAAGATCTCTGATCTGTCAAGCTTGGAGAAGAGACCCACCTGACATCCCCAGCTATGGCCAAAAGGACAGGATGTGACAACCGGTAGGGTAGCTATGTGGATGATGAGGCACTGGGGACAGATGTGCCCATGAGAAGACAGAGGTCAAGACAATGTCAAGGATAGACGCCTCACCCTTGATATCTGAAATGAGAATCGGGGACCTGAGCTGGAGCCCCCCACGACCCGCCCATCACCAGGGTCCCCTGCCTGGGGCACAGTCAGCCAGAGGTGACTCAGCTGCCCAGCCCCCTCTGGTTCAAAGGAGAGAGAAGTGAAACAGAAAACGCACCTTAAGCGGACACCGTTTTCTAGAAACATTTCTTTATTTAAAATTTAAAACCATATTACTTCATACAGCAAACTGTGCACTTTGATATATCACAGTGTCTTAAAAAGGAAAATAATCAGATTTGTTTGGAAAGTTATTTACATCAGCCTAGAATGATTGGCAAGTAACACAGTTACTATGAAACCCAAATTGTTACAAAATGTTTACAAAAAACTATATTCATAGAAATTCTGCATGTCCACAAAGGGCATCCCCTGAATGGCCCAGAGACCAGTGTGTGGGAACCATGTCGAGGGGGAGTGGGGGACATCCAGGCACTCTGGTCTGGGTGGTGGGACAGGCCAGGGGTCTCACATGGCGCTGTCTGGGGCTCAGCCCTGGGGCTGGGAACCTAAGTCCCTGACAAGGGAGGCCCAGGCAGAGATGGGGTGGGGGATTGGAGCACAGTGGTGTGAGGGCCCCAGGAGCCAGGACAGGCCCCTCCTCAGGAGGCTGGATTCAAATGTGCTCTGGCGGCAGGGGTAGGGGGTGCCCAGAGGCAGATCAAATGCACACCAGCCTCATGCATGGGGCCCAAGCAGAAGGCAGGCTGTCGACCACACAGAAGCTCACTCCAGGTGTCCTCTCCCCTGCAAGACTCCAGAGGTGCTCTGACCAATGACAGGGGCCAGACCACTAACTAAAGGACTGGGGTGGTGAAGACAGGAGGAGAGGGGCAGGGCAGGGCCCCGGGGTCAGCAGGGAAGGTGGGGGTGTTCCCTGCCCACTGCCCCTGCTGGGGGAGATGGAGCGGGGGAGGAAAGGCAGACAGATGGCTTGGGCTGTGCTAGGGCGGGAGGGGCCTTGCTGGCTTCTCTTTCCCCTGGTGTAACTGTGCCCTTCACATTTCTGGCTTCTCCGTCACTCACTAACAGCTGGCCTCTGGGTCAGATGGGCCTGGGGATGTCATCTGCAGTGGGATGAGCCTGCTGGCGTTAGTGCAGCCGCTGCCCTGTAGCTGGAGGCCCCAGAGAAAAATAGAGACACACTGCAGGGTGACTGGATGTCTTCTAGAAGGCAGGCGACAGGGCCAGTAAGTAGGGCACAGGGACATTGCACTGGCATGCGGACAATGCCTTTGGGGCCGTTCTCTTTAAAAAAAGCATTTTCCCTAGCTGTGAACTGTGGCTTTGTGTGTGGGTGAGAATCTGAGGTCTCTGCCACCTAGAATGTTCCAGACTTTTACGATATTCCAAAGGAAGCCTGACACCTACCTGGCCATTGTGACAAATACAGGTCTTGGAGCCCAGCGCCAGCATGACATAACTCCCTAGACACAGGCCCTGCTTGCCGTCCTGCCTCAGATGCTCTCAGATGGAGATACGGCCCCTGGTTCTATTCTGTCCTCTGCCAGGAGACACCAGCTGGGCAAGGCCTGTCCACCAGCCCCCATGGTTCAGTCCAGAGCTCTGATGTGTGCTCCATCCCCACAGGGCCCCTGCCCCAGGTGGCCTCCACTCGAGACTTGGCTGCTGTCGCCCGATCCCTCACCTGGTCCCCACCCACACTGGCTGGGTTATGTACACTCTGTGTGCAGACGTGCGGGGGCGGGGGTGCGTATACACATGGGACTACAGGTCATATATACACTGTGCATATATATATATACAGCATATATATATATATATCTTTTTACATTCATATATATATTGTACAGAACATTAACCTTCCACCAAAAACAGTTTTGTGACTTCACAGATGGCCTCAGCTCTGAAATTTTAACTCCAGGGCAAGTCCAGGACTGAAAAATGAGAGCTTGATCCAGACTGGCACGGGGACACGGGGCAGGGCCCTCCTGCTGTGGCATGCAGCTGGGCCCATTCCAGCTGTGTCCGTCCCGTCTGGGAGACTCTTCCAGATGTGTCCGTTCAAGTCCTGTCAACAGAATTGGGCTCATTCCTTGTGTCTGGCCACGGGGCTGGGCCCATCCCGGACGTTTAAGTCCATCCAGCTGTTTGTCCAGACCACGAGGCCCTTCCAGATGGCCATCCACATGGGACCAGTCCAGACATGGGCCAGAGTTTGGCCAATTTCCAGATGTTTGTGCAGACAGCTGAGAATGGCTTGGGAAGGGCCCTGCTTCACGCCGAGTGATGAAGCAGCAGCTTGTACCCATCCATAACGCACCCCTGGAAAAGAAGGCTGGGAGGGAGCCTCTGTGCTCAGCGAGCACGCGCCCGGCTCAGACTCATTCTCCCCTCCAGGGTAAGGAGGGCAGGGACTTCTCCCTGTGTGGAACCTTCTTCCAACCCTGCCAGACCCTTCCCCATCCTCGGCCAGCACTTCTGTCTGCAAGTGCGTTGGGGAGGGGCCAGGATGTGCTCTTCTAGTTGAGGCAGTCTTGGCTGGGAGGTGGGGGGGTGGCCCCCCAACCCCTCCAAGATTCGGAGTCAGCTCACCCCCCATGAGAGCTTGATTCCTCTTGAGAGACACTCGCAGAGTGGGGCCACCTGAATGGTGACCAAGCAGTCAGGGTTTTCTTATCTGTCCTTAGCAGAGAGACCAGTAACAAGTCAAGGGGAGAGGGGGAGGAGGAAGGTTCATCGTCCGAAAGCCTCAGGGCCTTGGTGACTGGCGGGGTGTGTATGTGTGGGGGATGTCCTCACTGTTGCCCCTCAACTTGGCCAGTCTGAGCCGGCTGAGAGGAGGCACTGGCATTTCAGGTGGGAGATGGGGGTGAGAGGTGGGGGCGATCTTCTGTTAAGGGAAGGCATGTGGGGTCAGACAAGGACAATCCAGCACCTGCTCGGGCGAGTCCCATCTTCTGTTCCATTGAAACCAACTCTGATGGTTCCACAACCAACCTCGGTGCCACTGTGGTGGGTGTGCCCCTGCGCACCCCCCACAGCTCAGGTGTGCACCTGCTGGCACGGTTGACTTAGCCTTTAATTCCTCTTGATCTGCCAGGATGCAAACACCTTCCCCCCTGCTGGGGAGAGAGACAGATCCTGTTTGGGCAGAAGCAATCTCTACTGCACTTGGAACACCAGGCTGGTCTCAAAAGCAAACCAAGGACACCAACCAGAGTTTGAACATGAGCCACACACATGGACATAAGGCTTGAGTGGATGCGGGGGAGGTCAGGCAGCATGCCATTCCACTTTCATTTAGAAGTCTAAAAATCATTTTAGTACCTGTTGGGGGATTACCCTATTTGAATAGTGCCTCCAATTGCCACTAATCTTCATTCCACTGATGCAACATCTTCCCTAAACCATGCCACTTCCTTCTCCCCCATCAGCCTCTGTGCATGTACAACCTCAGTTGAACACGACTCGCTCACGGAGTGTCATACACAAAAGCACCCTGTCTCGACAAAGCCTTGTGACAAATGATCTCTCCCTACAACAGATACGTAAACAGACCCTGATGCCCTGCTGTCCTGATTGTCCATCTCTGTGCCTGCTGTGAGCTGGAACACAGGGGTGAGTTTGCACACCCGTGTGTGAGCATGCCTTCCCCCCAAAAAACGCCAGTGCCACATGGCTCCTTGCACACATGCACTGACCTGTACTGCACAGCTGTCTGGCTCTCTCCTCCATCCTGCTCTCCGCTGCAGACGCACTCCCCCACATACAGGTGCACACCTGCTCACATGTGGACCCCTCGATGACATGGCTTCTTCTTTTAAACATTTGGCAACACTGTGGGTTTTCTCTTGTCCTCCACCCTCTGCCATTGGTGCATAAATGTGCACCCCTGCATGCACACACACATGCACGCACACATAAGCATACACACTCGTTCATGGGTGTATACATGTGTATACTCCCCAGGACCCTAGTAAGACATGGCTTCTCCTGTGTGTGGGGCTCTGCTGCTTGTCCAGATTTGTCTCCCTCATCCCAGATTCACACACGTGTGTGCACACACCTCAGAATCCAGAGGCTTCTATTATTGCATGTCTTGGACTCTCTTTCATGTCCAAATCTGTCCCTGACCCCCAGCCCCCAGAGCTCACAAACACACAGATACACATATGTGCATCCACACGCACTCCCACACACAAGCTCACGACAACATGGCTTCTCCTGTCATTAAGTGTGTTGGCGAGGCTGCGCGTCCAGCTCTCTTTTCCCACCTCCCCAGCACACAGCCTGCTGGCACTGCTGGGAGGATGGGAACCAGCTGGTTTGGTCCTGCAGCTCACAGTTTGGAGGAGGAATGGTATTTATCACATGAGCCTACTGCGCTCTCCTTCTTTGGGAGCCCCTGGAGGGGGGGAGCTAGAGATTATCCTTCACCCCAGCTGAGAAGGTCCTTGAGATCTAAATGTAGCTCTTCCCTAACCAGACTCCCCAGGCAGAAACAGGAGAGAGGTGGAAGGGGGATACAAGTGTCTTCCGTCCAGAATCTTCGGCCTTCCCTCTGCTGCTCCAAGACTGCCCTCTGCCCTTGGCTATGGGAAGCCCTGCTGGTCCTGTCGTATTCTCTTTAAGGACACTTTGCTCCTAACCCTCCCATGTCTCATTCTTTTTCCAGAATCTTAGTCACAGACTTCTAGAGCATCCATTCTACCTAGCTAGAACCCACAGGTTGTCTGGTCTGGCCTTCACTGGTACCTCATCTGGTACTATTTCTTTGCTGTACCCCCAAACCCCACTAGGTCCAAGCTGCTCTGGACAAGAGATCAGGACCTAGATGGCCTGTGTCTCTATGTGGGGTCTTTGGTTAATTCTCCAGGAGGCAGTTTTTCTTTCCCCATCCTTGGGGCCTCTATGAGCTCTGATATCCTGTCCCTGAAAATTTTCCTTTCTGGGGAACGTCTTCAGGTTTGGTAAATCCAGGAGGCCAAGAGTTCTTTAGGGCCCCTCTGGCCTTCCCTATCTACCCCCCAAATTATCCTGTGCAGTAGGACCTGGATCCTTCTTTGAGGAGGGGTGATGACTTTCACTTCAATCTTGGCTTTTCCTCTCCTTCCAAGGTGACAGAAGGAAGTCAAGGTCAACTGGCCAGGAATAGGGAGTTGTTAATGAGTAGATGGCAAAGAACCCAAGCTCTCAAATGCCACTAGGGTTTAGAAAACAGCTCAGTAACCAGCAAAATAAGACCCAATGGCTCAAGGGCCTACAGGATTTCCATGGAATCCACCATTCCTCTGGCTTCAAATATCGGCGAATCTCTGGTCATCCTTTGTGGCAGATTCAGGAGTTCTTTATCCTCTGTCCAGAAAATAGAAAATTTGCTCTGACCACTCCTCCACTTTATACTCCTGAAGACCTCCTTGAGGAATGGGAGCCACTGGGACATCATCTATAAGAATTCAAAATGGCGGCCTTTGGGCGTTCTCCTCTCTCCCATACCCCAGACTCCTCTTTTCTTCTATGGGGCTCTCTGCCTACAATTTTGCCAAGATGAAGGCTGCCACACATGGTACCAAGTCCAAGAGACCAGGGCTACATGAGAAGCCCCTAAGGGATGAAGTCTTTCTTCTGCCCAGGACAAGTGGGGTGGCCATGCCCCATCTTCAGCTTCCACTGGCAGCCACACTACAATCCTTAAGGTGCCCAAGGTTTGTGTCTCTGGTCTCACGGCCATGGTCCAGGAGGCTTGGGCTTGTGGGGGAGGGAGAGACAACATATAAGCTGTTTCCCATTTTCTTTGGCCTCTGCAAGGCCATGGTAGAAACTTCTGACTGTTGAGGAGAGTTGAGGGGCAGGTGAGTTTGGCCTGAGAGAGGCATGTGCTTCCTTTGGCCTTGGCTGTCTCGACTGGCAGCTTTAGAAACCCACAGAAGAAACGAGAGGCGAGTGAGACCCAAGCAGCTGGCCTAGGGGCCTGCTGGTTTTCTGGGAGGTAAGGGCAGAGGGCTCCTGGCCCAGTAGGCAGGCAGCAGCTCTGGCCCCCACGCCCAGTGTGGGCACAGGGGAGGTGCCTTCCCATCTTCTTGCTTTCCTCTGCCCTGCCCCCAGGCCTTTGGTCCCCACCCCACCTGTGCCTAGGGGAACACGGGGGCCAATGATGTGCTGCAGGCCATGCTGTCCTTGCCCGGAAGCCGGCGGTCATTGAATGTGTGCATGTTGATGACAGCGTCAGTCTTGACCATCATGGGAGGCTGTGGCTTGTGCTTGACCCGACGCTGGCAGGTAAGGGAGGAACGGATCTCATCGGCTACGGTGCTGCAGAAGGAACGCTGGGGCAGGGTGGGAGGGCAAGGGGCACATGGGTGAGGCCTGGCCTTGCAACGCCAGCCAGCTCCTCCCCTTCCTCCCAAGGCTGATGCCAAGGCTGCCTGTCTTGCTCTCACCTTTAGGCCACCCACCCTCTGCCCACGCAAGATGACTAGTATGTGAAGCAGCCTATAGAGCGTTATGTTCTGGTTAGGAGACTAAGGTAGACAGGGCAGGTAGTAGCATCCTGTCCCATTTCACAGATGAGGAAACTGAGGTTCTAATGGGCATGCACATTATAGTTTGAGGAGGTGACCTATCTGATTTTTCTCCACTAGATGCTAAGGGCAGGAACTGGTCAGTTTCATTCCTGTAAGCCCAGCTCCCAGCACTAGGTCTGGCCCAGGGTCTGGCTTAAGAAACACTTGATGAATGTATGACTAACCTTCCCCCTGGGAGGGCTTCCCACTAAGGGCAGACTCCCCACGCTCCCACCCAGGAGAGTCCGGCGTGTTTCTCAAGGTGTGCTAGTGGGAGGCAGTTCCCTGCAGGGCAGCTGGGTGGTAACAGCTTCTGGCCTGGGTCTCTACGGGTATCAGAAAGGGATAGCAAAATATAGCTTTGCCGGCTGGTATATGACGGCAGGGGCTCCTAGGAGACCCATGGCCAGAGGCTGTCCTGCAGCTTGTCTGGAAGGCAGTGGGGGCTCTTGACAGCCTCATTTACGCAGTGAGGCTGGAGCAGGAGCACCCAGCTGCCGTGTGCAGGCTGTGCAGGGCGAGGGAGTTCTCAATTCTGGCTCTGCCTCCTACCCACTTCCTCTCTGAGCTTCCCCTTGTCTGCCCACTCAACGCAGAATGGCATCCCTCCTCACCTGCCGTTATTCATTCTGAAAATATTTACGGAGGCCCTACTATGTGCCATGCACTGTCCTAAGTGTCAGGCATACAGACGTGGAAAAGGCAGATAGGTCCCAGCCCTCAGGGAGCTCATGGTCTATGATGTGACAGAGACAGGTAATAAACATGCGAACAAATAAGGCATTTCTGAGCACAAACTGTTATTAAGAGAATAAAGCAGTGGAATGAGATAGAGAGGCATTGGGCATGGGGGCAGTTGGGGATGGCTACTTGAGAGGTGGCATTTCAGCTGAAACTTGAATGACCAGCACATGCCAATAATATGGTACTCAGGGAGGAAGAGCATTGCAGGGGCACAGAAGAGCATGTGCAAAAGGCCTGGGGCTGAAATGTTTTTGGTGCATTAAGGATCGAAGAGGAGGCCAGTGTGTGTGGAGGAGAGTGAAGGAGGGAAGTGTGGGAAGGAGGAAGTCAGACTAGTGGGCCGGGACCAGATTTTGTTGTAGACTTTTGGGTGGATTGAGGAGCTCATTCCAATTGTAATGGCAATTCCTAAAGAATCTGGTTGTTCTTTTTAAAATGTATTGTAATTTTTTTTTTACTCTTCTTTATTACTGGACACTGAGAGGAGTGTTCCCCTCCATTTTTCATGTGCTCATTATCACTTCGGTGAATATCCTTGTTGGTAAAACTATCTATTCTTGGCCACTTCCTAAAAGCAGAAATTCACTGTCAAAAATGTGTGGCCAATTTTAAGACTCTGTCCACACGGCAAAGTTGCCTTCTAGAAACGTTCACATGGACAGCTCCCACCAAGACAGGAGACGTGCCCCTTTCCTCAAGCCCGTGAGAACTATGACACCACGAATGATCTTTGCTGACTCTTTGCTGACTCTGGCTTACCTATTACAAAGGGCCCTATTTCATTTCTGATGGATGGAAAAAGTGCCTGTTTTGAACAGTCCCCTCCGCATAGGACATACCCGCAATCTCCTGGCCCTGTGTCCCTTTGGCCTTCTCCGTGAGAGGCACCTCCCTCCAGCCCAGTGGCCCTCGACTCACGTGCACATTGATCTTTTTAATTTTTATTTTTTGAAAAAGATTTTATTTATTCATTTGACACAGAGAGAGAGAGCACAAGCAGGAGGAGCAGCAGGCAGAGGGAGAGGGAGAAGCAGGCTCCCCGCGGAGCAGGGAGCCTGATGTGGGGCTCGATCCCAGGACCCCAGGATCACGACCTGAGCCGAAGGCAGACGCTTAACCGACTGAGCCACCCAGGCGCCCTCATGTGCACATTTAAATCACCCTGTAAGTACACTTTCTTAAGACACCAATGCCAGGCTCTGCCACAGACCAATTAAAATGGTCTCTGGGCGTAAGGCCAGGGCATTAGCACTTAAAAAACTCTCTCCCTGTGATTCTAATTTGCTACCAGGACCCAGAACCACCGCTCAACCACACTGGAATTAATCAGATGGGTTGAGTAGAGTTCTACTGTCTGGATGCTTGGGCCAGACCTCTTAACATTCCTTTCTTTTTTTAAACTTTTGATTATGGAAATTTCCAACTATATGCAGAAGTAGAGAGAGCTGTATAATGAACCCCCACGTAACCATCACCCAGCTTCAACAATTACCCTGGAGGGTTTTGTGCAGGGGAGTGGCATGGTTTGAATGAAGTGTTAATCAGGGCACTGGCTGTGTTTGAGGAGCGTATGGGGTAGATGAGGCAGGAAGACCAGAGTGGAAGCTGTGGCATGGGCCAGCTGGAGAGGAGGGGGTTTGGCCTGGCCTGGAGCCACAGTGGCGGGGATGTGTGCTCAGAGTTGGAGCAAAGGTGTGGCAGGCAGCCCTCCTGCTGGAGCGGAGGCAGGGTGGGCTCCGACACCACGTGTGCCTGGGAGGTGGGCCCCCGGCTCACGCCCTGTGCTCCCCACTCCCTCCCTTCCCCACGTGGGCTCCAGTTCTTGAGGCTTACCTGCTCTCGCTCTGCTGTTTTGCGGAGCTTGTACACAAACTCGCCCACAGCCACCAGCACGGACAGGACCAGCCCGGCGGCCAGGACGATGAAGATGCCTCCAATCTTCTGGATACCCAGGGCACTGGCCTCTTTGTTCTCCTCCTCAGGACACCCGCTGCCTCTCCACCACTTCTCCTTCATGATGTGCAGCTTGTCTTCCTCCTGCAGCTGCAGGATGGCGATGGTGATCTTGTCCCGGTACGGGGAGCCTGAGTGCAGGAGCGGGGGTCTGGCTGGCAAGGGCATTTGGTCCCTGCGCATGTGCCCCTACCAGCACCCTGGACAGCACCGGCCACCCTCACTCACCTCTCCAATAGCTCCCAAAGGCCCCTCTTTGAATCTTTGTATGGTGTCTGGGTAAGAGCAAGGTCCTAATTGGGGGTGGGGAGTCTTCTCTAGGAGTCCCTGTCTCCATCAGCCCCTGGAAGGCCCTGTGTGTCAGGGCTGCATTAATAGGGGTGAGGTCAGAAAGAGCAGGCATGACTTCTGAACTGACCCCCCCCCCATCTCTGTGTTGGCCTCAGATCTCCACTGCTTAGGCCCAGGCTGATCTCACAAGGTTGCGACTCTACTCCTCTGTCTCTGGGTTGAAGAGATGCCACCTTTTGAGGCTCAGTGGGATGAGCTGGGAGAGGGAGCAGGAGACAGTGTGCATGAGTGGCTGTGGGGGCCCTGGCCGTCCTCTGTCCCCCAATCTCCCCGCCTGCCCGCAGCCCCTTGCTCACCCATGGGTGTGCCAATGCCGTAGCCCTTGGAGTCGATGAGGCCCCCGATCTGGGTAAGGTTACAGTTCCTCTGCGTGACATACTCGATGGTCGTGGACTCCATGAGCAGGGCGTAGTCGGCTGTCAGGGTCCTCTGGATGCCCTCCTCATTGTTCTTCACCAGTGCCGATGGCTTGCTGCTCATGAAGGCCCACATCTTCTCAAAGGTGGAGATCTTGGATTTCTGGGCCATGAGGGGAAGGGTGATGCACATGGTCACTGAGGACACCGGGGTGCCAAGCACCCCACACCCCACTTAACAGGGCTCTGGTCACCAATCTCTGTCTCCAACCCTCTGAGGGAGGGAAGGCCACCCCTGGCTCAGCTGTGGAAACTGAGGCCCTGGGAGGGGAAGTCCCAAAACACACAGTTGGTAAGGGATGAAGCCAGGATTCAGACACCCCTGGCTCTTTGCCATGGCATGGTGGTTTTCAGACTGATTAAAAAAAAAAATTGCATTCTCTTTCTCTAACATTTGTTAAAGGTTTCCATGTGCTGGCCTTGTTCTAAGAACTTTATTTTCATTAACTCCCTGATTCTTCACAACAATCATAGCAGCTGGAGGGTTACTCTTAGCTCCATTTTATGGAAACTGAAGCCATGGCTGAGTCACTCACCCAAGGTTTACTCAGACACTAAGTAGCAAAGTTAGGCTTCCAACCCAGGCCATCTGGTTCTAGAGCTCACGTTCCCAACCACTTAGCTGCACTGCCTCCCAGGAAACTCTGTGAGCATAGAAAGGGAGAGGTGGATGCCAATGAAGGCAAAGCTCGGTGGGTTCTGGGACCCCACTCCCACTTCAACCAAAGAGGGGCCCATCCCGTGTACTGTGTTCCAAGGGAAGACAAACGTTTTTCTCTATTGGACTTCATTAACAAGAGAGGTAAGAAGTGGGGGCTGTCAGAGCACGTGGTCTGCAGGCCCCTTATCTCCTTACTGTGATTGTCCCCAAAGCATCCTGGGCTGGGCACTGCTGGATGAGCAGAACTGTAAGATGAGGCTTAGGGGGTGGGCTGCTGGGAGTGTTCTGCCTGGCTGGGGAGACTCAGAGGTGTTGGGGCTGGGACAGGGACAGGTGAGGGTGTATGGCATTCATGAGATTTCTCTGGAAATGATAGCCAGCCAGCTACCTGCTCCCAGCAGGGAATGACCCTGTCCCCACGGATCCCAGGGGAGCAGGTGGCTCTGCAGGCCCCATTGTACCCGGCTGCTTCCAAGTCTAGCTATGCCTGTCTGTGATGTCAGCCTGTCTGACTGGCACCCGGCCCAGCTCCGGTGTGCGTGACAGCATGGATGTGTTGAACAGGCTGGTGCAGGGCTGGGGGGATGGGTAGGGGATGGGGAAGAAGCTGTGTCTGCCAGGAGTCCCGGTGGTGGGGGCAGTGGCCAGGAGGAAAGTGTATCTACTATTCTCCAGGGGCTTCCCAGCTCTGCTAAGGGATGTCCTCTCTAAAACTGGCTCCTGGAGACCCAGGCATGACTGGGGGAGCAGGGCGCCCTGAAGCAGCAGGCAAGATCCCAGTTGGAATTTTATCAGAACCCAGAATCCATCAAGGGCCAGTGATGCCTCCTCTGGGTCTGGGGCACCTTCACAGACAAGCAGCTACTGTCCCACCTGCAAATTTATCTGTGTCAAAGCTGAAGGTCTGTAAGAGCTCAGATGCTTCCAGGTCCTCCCTCTTCTCATGCTACTTTCTGCCAGGTCTGTGTCCAACTAGTCTACCACCGGTTACTCCTGCCTCTTTAGCTCTTACCTTCAAACCTCTGCTTGCCAGCTACTCCTTCTTGCCAGCTACTCTTCCCATATACTCTTAAAAACATTCTGGATTTCCAGCTTTTCTGACCCCTCAGACATTTTCTAGATAATTTTCTAGATAATTTTTGACGTCCAGACTCTCCTTCTCTGGCTCCTTTTATCCCTCAGTGCCTTTCTCACGCTGTGACTGTTCCTGCCTAGATGCAGGAAGCTTCTATCCAATTTTCCATCCTGCTCCAATGATGCCTGTCCCTGGTACTCCTGCCCTTATGTAATCCCCTCCCCTTGAGTGTGGGCTAGTCTAGAGATTTGTTTTTAACTGCCCCCTAGGAGTGATCAGATGTCACTTCTGAGATGAGGTTACAAGAGACTGCAGCTCTTGCTCACATTCTCTCTGGCTCTTCTTACTGGCTGCTCTGATGGCGGCTGGCTGCCGTGCTGTGAGTCACCCCATTGAGAGGCCCACGTGGCCAGGAACAGAGGGCATGCCTCCAACCAACAGGGAGCAGAGAACTGAAGCCTGTGGTCCAACATGCAGGAGGAACTGAACGCTGTCCACAAGCACGTGAGCGAGCTCGGAAGCAGAGCCCTGAGATGACTACAGGCTTAGCCAATACCTTGACTGCAGCCTGTCCCAGACCTTGTGCATAGCACCCAGCTAAGCGGTGCCACTTCCTGACCCAGTCGGTGATATCAGAATGCTGTTGTTTTAAGACACTAAGTTTTGGGTAATCTGTTACGCAGCAAGAGGTAGCTAGTATATTCTCTTACCCACGTACACATACAAGCTACTTCTCTGCCACCAAATGATTGTTTTTCAGATAATTGATTACAATGATTCCTCTAATCAGATCATCCAAGTCCAATACTCCCTGGTGCCAGCGATGCATGCTCCTCAGATACTCGGCCTTCGTGGTCACTACAACTAAGTACTATGGCCCCATGGGTGGCTCCAGCACCTGAGCCCTTTTCCATCCCAGTCTCTCCTGCCTTCCAAATTCTCCAATGGGAACTAGGGATTGATGAGACTAACAGGGCTCCCCTTACATCTTCTAGTGCACATATCATATAACCTTCCAACCATCCATCCACCCATCTTCTTACTCATCATGTTCATGTTCTCACCCACATAATACCTACACACTAACGCATTCAGCTAACTACTCAATTATCCACCCAGACTTTTACTTATCCATCCATCCATCCATCCATCCATCCATCCATCCATTCTTTCATACATCATGTTCATGTTCTCACCCATATACTACCTACACACTAATACATTCAACTAACTTCTCAATTAGCCATCTAGACTTTTACTTATCTATCCATCCATCCATCCATCCAACCATGCATCCACCCAGACTCTCCTTCTCTGGCTCCATTTATCCTTCAGAACTTTCTCACTCTGTGACTGTTCCTGCCCAGACTCACTGTAGTAGGAAACTTCTATCCTGCTCCTGCTTCTATCCAAGCATCCATCCAACCATGCACCCATGCATCCAACTGTCCATCTTCTCATTCATTATGTTCATGTTCATACTACTTACGCACTACTTACACACACTACTTACACACTAATTCATTCAACTGACCACTCAACTGTCCACCTAGACTTTTACTTATCCATCCATCCATCCATCCATCCATCCATCCATCCATCCAACCATGCATCCACCCAGACTCTCCTTCTCTGGCTCCATTTATCCTTCAGAACTTTCTTGCTCTGTGATTGTTCCTGCCAAGACTCACTGTGGTAGGAACCTTCTATCCTGATCCTGCTTCTATCCAAGCATCCATCCAACCACGCATCTGTGCATCCATCTGTCCATCTTCTCATTCATTATGTTCATGTTCTCATACTACTTATGCACTACTTACACACACTACTTACACACTAATTCATTCAACTGACCACTCAACTGTCCACCTAGCCGTTTACTTATTTATCCATCCATCCGTCCCATTCCTCCATCCATCCATCCATCCACCCATCCATCTATCCTTTCATACATCATGTTCATGTTCTCACCCATATACTACCTACGCACTAATTGACTCAACTAACTTCTCAATTATCCATCTAGGCTTTTACTTATCCATCCATCCATCCATCCATCCATCCATCCATCCATCCATCCAACCATCTATCCTTCCATTCCTCCATCCATCCATCCACCCACCCATCTATCCTCTCATACGTCATATCCATGTTCGCACCCATATACTACCTATGCACTAATTCATTCAACTAGCTACTCAACTATCCATCTAGCCCTTTACTTATTCATCCATCCATTCATCCATGTGTCCAACCACCCATCTATCTGTTCTCTTACCCTTCTATCAGTCACCTAACCATCCATCCACTTGGCCACTTCACCCATCTTACCCACTCACTCTCCCATGAAGCCAGTCATCCATCGGTAAACCTCAAACACTGGTATAAGTAACTTGAAAATGAACCACTCAGGAAGCCCTGCCCCACTACTTCTGTCTCAGAAAGGGATGCAAACTCCTCCCTGTATCCTTTCCTAACACCCCATTCCTCCTTCACACAAGCATGTTGAGCAGAAACAGGGTTCTGATATTAAAACATAGGTTCTTTCCAGTAACACCCCACCATAAATGGAGACAGAAATTTCTTTTGGGGGTTGGGGAGCTGTGAAGGCTGATGGGCTTTGAAGAAGACACATAAAAGCCTCCAGAGGGTGAAGCAATGCCATGAGGAAGATGGAAGAACACCAGAGAGCTCGGGCCAGTTGACAGAAGAGTGTGAAGCTGGCTGTGATGCTGATTCCAAGAGGTTCTGCTCTCCCAGCTGCAGTGCCAACAAAGTCACACCTCCACCAACTTTAGGCAGGTGGCTCTGAAATCCACATTCCTAGAATGGCCACAGACAGTGCATATTCTGTATCTTGGGGCTCCCATGCTCAACCACATCCATTCATGGTCGCTGCTTCCCTTTAAGTTCCCTCCTGTTTTCCAGTGATGCTGTGATTCTAGAACACAGGCCCAAAAATCTCCCCTCTAGCAGCGCTGGTTTGAGACAGGGAGGGATATAGCCAGGGCCCTGCCTGGAGCCTCGGGTCCCTCTCCCAACTCCTAGGCCTAGTCACCAGAGTTCTGAGTTCCTGTCACTGGACTGAGCTCTAATCACCACTCCAGGGAACGGAGTCCCACAGATCTATGGCTCCCACGTCATCCTGCCTGTCCCAGCTCCACTGGGAACCTTAATAAGCATTGCTTCAGGGCCAGTCACCCAAATCAATTAATGGAATCGTCTGGAGCAGCCAATACAGGGTGATGTGCCAGGATGGAGAGGCTTTTTTTATCAGTAAAATTGGCAAGAAAGTAAGTTTCAGGCTCACGACTTTCAATTCCAGCCTCCTCAAAGAAGTAAATTGATTTTCCCCAACTGAAGATACTTAATCTTGCGAATTTAACATTTCTGTACAAGAAAAATGTATATAGGTATATATATAAATATACATCAATTTCAAAGGGAGCTGAATCCCAGGGAACGTGTGCAGAGAGGCAGTGGCAATGTGATTCCATGCGAGACCTTGGGTATCTTCCATGGTGGAAAGGAGACTTTTCCTCAAATTAATTGGCTTGCTTATCCCAGGGTGTGGAGGTTTTGGCCTTATCAGATCCACATACTCAAGCAGTTAACCATGTCTTGGATTATTTCCATGGGGACCGGCAGCCTCCCTGAGCCTGCTGCCTCTGCCTGCCCTTGCAGCCCACCTTGCCAGGACAGACTCACCGACCCTCCAGTCCAGCAGTAATGCCTGCTATTGGCAGGTGCCCCTTGAGGCTTGTGTGTGTGCATGGGCGGGGGCAGGTGGGGACTGCGGACTGGCCCGTGCAGGCGAGTCTGGAGGTGAGGGCTGCAGGCTGGGGCTGGAAGCAGCCAGAGGGGTCAGCTCTGCTACTCGGATCCTGGTGTCATGCCAACCTGGGTTCAAAGGTCAGCTCCTTCTGCAACCGCAGGCCAGTGACATCCCATCTCTGAGCCTCATTTTCTGCATCTGTAAAATGGGCATTAGCTGAGCACAGAGCTCTGTCCTTAAGAAGTGCAGGACAAGTGGCTGGCATTGTTATTTCTCTCAAAGGCTCTGTTTTCTCACTTGGAAACTGGGCATAATCATTTCTACAGGACAGAGTTTCTACAGAAATTAAATGATACAACGCCCTGAGTAGAATGCCTGGGTAGTGTTGACAGGGGCTGGGGAGGGCGCCACAAATATGGAAGGAGAGAACGCGGAGTAGAATTCTGAGAGCCTGGGGAAGCTGTTGCCTCTTGGCTTTCACCACTGTTGCTCAGCGGGAGAGCAGCTCCGTGATGCCAGATCCTTCATATTTTCAAGAAGCTGGAAATGTGAATTTTTTAAAATGCAAAAATCTCTCAATTTTAAAATGCTGGCAACTCACATAAGAAAATGTAAGCAATGTATGGTCCCCAAAACCGTGTCTGGGGTCTGAGCAGGTCTATGTATCACCACTTTCAACAACAAACAACAAGAATGGTTAACACTTCCTACAGTGTGTACTCTGTGTCAGGTGCTCGGCTGTGACTCTGTTAAGCCGTTTACGCAAATTATCCCACTTTGCCATCTTGATAACTCTGCTAGGTGGGTACTATCGTCAGACCCGTTCCATAGAAAGGCACAGAAAGGTCCGCAGTCATTCCAATGTTCAGTCACTTCTTCTCACTCCTGGCCCAGCCCTGCCCCTATCCCTGCCCCTCTGCCTGCCCTCTCGGGGTCTCTTCTATTCTGAGGATCTCGGGGCTCCTCCCGAGTTTTTAGTTCTGTGCAGAGGTAGATGGTCATCCTATGAGAGGCACCAAGGTCCCTCCCAAAGCCCCTGGTCTCCCTCTAGAGAGACTCAGAGGACGGGACTTTCTCCAGGTGTCTACTGGTTGGTCCCTCTCCAAAGTGCTCTAGTTAAGACCTCTGGAGACTACCGGGTAAAAGAGAAAATAGTTCAGACTGCTTCCTAGTCTTCTGGGTCCACCAGCTGGAGAGGTATGGGAATCGAGTGCTCCTGTGTGCCTGGCACTGGGCTAACCACCTTACATCCAGCAGTGGGCTGGGTCCTCTCGCTGACTGCCGTGTGGTGGGAATCCATATCCGTATCATACAGGGGAACAAACTGAGGCTCAGAGAAATAAAGGGACTTACCCCAGTCACTCAGCAGAGCCAATACCCAGGACTCAAGTCCTGGTCTGACTTTTAAGACCAGTGTGACCTGACCGTGCCAGGCTACATGGCACTGAATATTACCCAGTCCCTGCATTTTGGGGGTCCTATTTCTCCTTGAAATCAGGGGTCCAAAGCTGGATTGGCCAGCAGATGTGCCAGGAGAAACTGGAAGCTGAGATGGGGTGAGTCTTCCTGCTCAGGCAAGAGTCTGCCGAGCACCTGGAAGGTGGAGTGTCGGACTGGAAGGCCTCTCCAGGCATCTTCCAGGCTCCGTCACTAGGGCCTGACAAAGTTGCACAAGGGAATGGGGGGTTTGATGATGCTGGAGCCCTGGGGAGCCTGGGATCCTTGGGCCCCAGCTCTGGTCTCTTCCCTGAGCGGGGCTCCCCTCACCCACAGTCCCTCCCACTGTATTGGGCCCCCACCCCCACTGCAACACAGAAGGGGGCTAAATCCTTGGAGAAGCCATCCTCCGACAGCCTCTCCCTTCAAAGCTGCCCACTGAACACGCTTCCCCAATGTTCTCCTTTACATTTTGCCTACATATTTTTATAGCCAAACAGTGCTTTCAAAGACTTCCTTTTTCATCTCCTAATTAATTTTTATCTTCCCAGACGGAGGGAGGACAGCACAGGAGACGCTGTTTGTGATGTCTGCTGCTCCCCGACAACTCTTCAAATGAAATTTCCTTTGGAACACCGGTGCCCCCGACGTTGTGCATTTCTCAGGCTGCAGGGTGGGCATGAGGGCTCTGGTCCCCCCCACCCCCATTCCCGCCCTCCTCTGAGCTTGACATCCCCCTTCCCGCTGCTGCCTCTGGATGGAGTGGGTTCTCTCCCTCGAGTTCTCCTCTCAGCCAGGGACTCTGCCTGAGGGGCTGCAGCCTAGCCAGGAACACACGCTAACCACAGGACCGAGGTACCCTGCCATGCCCTCCAGGATGCCCAGGCCTCAGCCTGCTCGCTTCCTGTCCTTAACGCACCTCCTGCAT
Organism: Lontra canadensis; assembly: GCF_010015895.1. Classification (NCBI taxonomy): domain Eukaryota; kingdom Metazoa; phylum Chordata; class Mammalia; order Carnivora; family Mustelidae; genus Lontra; species Lontra canadensis. The sequence goes on from NW_022631054.1 coordinate 4,285,029, forward strand.
CTGCTCCCCTTGGCTCCTCCCACCTCTTGGTTCATCCTTTGATTCAGAGAAGGTGGCCACTGGACGTGAATCCCTCGAGCGGCTACGTCCTAGGCGGCAGGACTGCTCGGGTTGGGGCGACAGTGCAACTGGCTGTGTGGCTTGGCTCTTCCTCCACCGACTCCCAGACCATGGTTGACTCCTTCCAGAAGCCACAGGCACACAGGGAGAGAGAGCATGGGCACCGGTGCCAGATGGCGGGGGTTCGAATTCCAGCTCTGCATTTCACTAGCTGTCGATGGCAGGCAAGTCCGTGGGAAGTCAGGTCCCTTCGGAGCCCACCTTCCTCAGGTGTCGAGGGGAGATGAGTGATAATAAAGGTGTCTACCGACCACTGTTGTGAGGATGAGATGCATGAATGCGGGTCAAGTGCCTGAACGTGGCTGGCCCCGAGTCAGTGCTAGACAAATATTACTATTACCGTTGACCTGGCCAATGTCTCCCGGACATCCTGTGGCTACTTCTGAAGCTGATCCCTGTTCAACCCCAGTGCCATATCCACTCACAGGCGGCGGGGAGGACTAGCCCTCCAGAGACCCTAGAGTGGGTGTGCGAAAGGGTGCTGCGTGTGCACACGGAATTATCTGTCCTTGCATCATGCTTCCACCACTGATCTGCTGTGTGATCATGGGCAGATCACCCACCTTCTCTGTTTCTCCAGGTTAACCTCAGGTTTCCTTCCAGCTCTAATTAGAAAATGATAATGAGGAGGCTACCACCTCACTGGGGAGAGGGCTGGGGAGTGGAAGGGGGAAGTATGACTGGAAAGCCCAGATATGGAGGACCGGGGCTGGGAGGGTGGGGAGGAAGGAAGCTCGTCTAGGGAACTTCTGGGCAGGTGCCATGCTTGTAGCTCATGATCTGAGGTATCCCCCAATTCAAGCCCCTCTCTGCTTACGAAGCGGTCCCATTGCTGCAGTCCCTGAAAGGGAACCTGGCCTAGAAGAACTTCACTTGAATTCAAGCAGGAGACAATGTGGCTAGACTTCCAGGAAAATTAACTGCTGATTGGGAGAGCTGGAAATTGGGGTTGGTTTTGCAGAGGGATGAGGAGTGGCTGATTCGGGCCAGGAGCCCTTGTGAGCAGGGGCCCTGGTGCCCCCACATCCCAGCTGGGTGACAGCACCCGTGTCCCTCCTCTGCCCTCCTTGCTGCACTGTTTGCAGGGAAGGCGTGTGAGGGCGGAGCATCCTGCTGGAGGTGCTGCCTGATACTGAGGACAGCAGCTCAGTGGGGAGCAGGAAGCAGGCTCCTGGAAGCCAATCTGAGCATCTTAGCGTGGAGGGAGGCAAGGGCATCCAATCCGCGGCAATGAGCCTGCACTGGGCTTATTTATGCTGCTTCCCTTTGATCAGGAGCCCTGCCTTGAGATGGGCTCATGTGTAATGCATGAGATGCTCTGGCTCAGTCAAAGGGCTGGGCCACAGCCTGGGGACAGGCACGAGCAGTCACACTCGCACCAGCATGCGCGCGCACACACACGAACCGAACCATCACACCTGCAAACACATGCATGCACCGGCCATCACACACACACACACACACACACACACACACACTCTCGCGTGCGCTATTACACATATACATGCATGGGCTACGACACCCACGGATGCCCATCCCCCCATGTTCACTTGTCTAGATACACCCATGGGGACATTCAGGCAGATAGACACACATACAGTCTCCATGCACACATGCATTTAACCTGTGTACACTCACAGGCATATACCCATATGCCCAGAGCACAGAGATGCCCACACACACATGCTTGCTAGCACACATGTAGATTTTTGCAAATACTCCTATCCAAGCACAAAGACACACACACCACCACACAGGCAGACTTTGCACACGGGTCCCTGTGTGTACACATACACACCTAAATGCATGTTTTTGTGGATTCTATCCTGTGACATACACACACACGTCCATACACATACTGACATACTGCTCACACTCATGAACACACACCCAGGGTCCCGGAGAGCTCCTACCGTGCCCGTGACAGTGCTTCTATCCCCCCCAAATGCATGACAGTAACCTTTCAGGAAGGCCACATTGGCTACTTCTCGGTGGAAGCAGCAATGTCATAGGAGGGTGCCCCTTTCCTCTCTCTCTCCTCTTCACTAAACATCTGCTTCCACCCTCCAGGAGGGTTACAGGGGAGGGGAGAATGCTGGTGGGGCTCTGGTGTGCAGGAGGGAGAGGCTTTCCTCCCGGTCCTCTCCTCTCCCCTCTCCTCCATCAGGCCCAGCTGGAGGCTCCGTCCATCCCTCCGAGGCTTAGCCTGGAAGGAGACCAGAGCTGGGGGTTCAGAACCAGGGCCCAGGCTTCCAAGTGACTAATAAATAAATAAAGGGATGAAGGGACCCACAGCCCCCAAGTTCCTGAATCCTGACCATTTTGGAGAAACCATGAGAGCCGAGATTCTCAGGGTGGCCCCGGGGCCAGCAGCAGCAGCGGCAGCAGCAGCACCTGGGAACTCCCTAGAAACTTGCTTTCTTGGCCCTGTCCCAGACCTACTAAACCCGAAACCCGGAAGGTGGGGCCCAGGAATCTGGGTTTTCTCAAACTTCCCAGGTGATTGGGATGCACACTCAAGTCTGAGAACCGTGGCCTAGAACATGGGCTTTTGGGGGAAAGCAGGCCTGGGCCTTTCAGCTGTGAGTGCTTGGGACAATCTGCTTCACCACTCCAAGCCTCAGTTCCCAAATGTGTCACGTGGAAATAATCACAGTGCGTACCTCACAGGACTGGTCATGAAGATTCAGTGAGGCCAAGCTAGGAGTATGGGCCGCTGTGAGCTCTTGGTGGTGGCTCTTGTGATTTTTACTTTCATTTCCAGAAGGACATTTACCGGTTCTCAGGGTCTGTCAGTCTCCTAAACCTTAGCTACCCAACCGGTTGGAAAACCTTGGGGACCTGAGTCAGGACACTATAAAGCAGGAGGAGCAAGAAAGCCATGGCCAGATCCTCAATGAAACAGTGACGGGGGCTTTATCCAGACACCAGCAGTCCAAGAGCATAACATGTGAAGAAATGCTCTTAAATGCTTGTTTAAGTTTTAACCTCCTCCCTTCCTTGAAGGATGTGCCCCCTGCTGCCCTCTCAGTGATGGAGAGCTCCCGGCCAAGGGCAGGTCAGGCTCTTGGGACACAGATGCCATTGAGACCTTAAGCCAAGGGCAGAGAGCCCCCTGGCTCCCACACCTGTCTGTGTGTGTGGGCCATGTTTCCCCTTCCCTCTTTTCCAGCCTCATCTTTCTACCTGTCCTCCTCTGAGGATTGAAGAAAACAGCACATTCACCCTGCCTGTCCCAGGTGTGAAGATTTGTGCTGGGACCAACTCAGGTGGCCATATCCTCATCAAAGCTCTCTAAAGCCAATTGGTCTCAAACAGGGAGGGATGGCCTGAACCCTGGGGATTCCTGGCCCATTGATGCTGTGAAATGAGCGGTGGACAGCGAAGGGCATGGGAGGGTCAGCTTGGGGGCACTGCAAGGGAGGGAGAGGCTCTCACCTTGAAGAAGGTCATGGTGGCCCCATCCTTCACAGCCCCATACTCGATTTTGGTTTGCTTGGCCAGGTCATCAGCAGAGTCGATGGGTGATTCCATGCGCTCCACGGTCAGAAAGGCAGCCAGGTTGGCCGTGTAGGACGAGATGATGATGAGTGTGAAGAACCACCAGATGCCCCCGATGATGCGTGTTGATAGGGCTTTGGGCATCAGTTCCGACCCTGGGAGAATGGAAAAGGCAGGTGGTCCCTGATGCGCGGTCTAGGGCTGCAACGCCTGGGATCTTGTTAACAATGCACCTTCTCAGGCCCCCTCCTGGGGCCCCCTGAACTGGTCCCTTGAGGGGTGGGGCCCAGCAATCTGGGTTTGGGAAGCCCTCCAGGTGGTTCTGATGCAGGCTGAAATGGAAAATCCACTGCTCTAGGACCACACATGTGCACATGTTTCACAGGCTGGTCAGCCCCGGTCACCTGTGGTTCAGAATGCAGGGGAGTCGAAACCATGGGGGCTCTGGAGGGATTCCTGTTCCCAGCCCTGTGTGATCGCGCCAGATGCTCTCCCTCTCTGGGACCCCACAAAGCCCGGAGAGTTGTCCTTCCTCCATCCCAGCCTCACACAAATACCGTGAGGCTGCCAAGGCATAATTGCAGGAGAGTGTGTTGCAAACACAGGCGGTATACAAACACGACATTGCCTGCTGGTGCTTTACAAGAGGAGAAAAATCAACATTTTTGGAAGCTCGTCGCTGAAACAGATCCCTCTTCCTCCCCGACCTTGGGTGTGGAGCACAATTTAGATGAAACCTTCTAACTGAAGTAATTAACTAGGCGGCTTTCAAGAGATTTAAATAGCAAGTGACTCCTGAACTTTCCAGAATATTTGGACCTGCAATCTGAAAAGTGTCTGCTTTGATATGGATGATTTTTTTTTTTCCTCAAAGAAATCACTCAAAGGAGAGTTTTTCAAATACAGAACTATTTTTCTCCCTCCTAATCAAAACCTCGTGGGGGAATACATCAGGGGCCGGGGCTTTGAATATAGCAGCTGGAGGAGGGCGAGGAGAAGCGATTCCTGCACTGGGGGGCTGTCAGGTCTTTCCCTACTGTCATTGAAAAAGGAAAATGTACGAAGAAGCAAGGTGAGGCTTCGGGACACTCATTAATAGAAGGGACAGAAAGAAACACTTCCGTTGAAAGCCGCCTGTTGCTTCCCAGCTCTGGAGACCATGGAGGCTCCTCAGGCTCCCCTCCCTCCCCAACCACATGCAACCTCATCTATCTGCCCCACCACCCCCCTGCTACCTCCCAGATTCCTCCAAGCTAGGGCTAGAGCTGTCCCCCCCATCCCCCGCAGGGGAGAATGACTTGTTGGCCTGGTGGACTGTGCCAGCTTCTGCTAGACCCCTACCCAGGCTCCTGCCCTGGCCTCTGTCATGACTGGGAGATTGCTTGAGTTGGGGGCAGCTCTCTCTCTCTCTCTCTCTCCTCTTCCTTCTTCATTCAAGTGCCCAGCCCAGGGCTTGGGATATAGTGGTCACTCAGGATGCTGGGATAATAGCATTCATTTGGCATTTGCTGATGGATGTTTACTGAGGGCCAGGGTTTGGACTGGGCCTTGAGAACACACACAGGTGAGTGAGGGACAGGGAGTTTTTGCCTCCTGGCTCCCCTTCCCTTCCTTGCCCCCTTGTCACCCACTGCCCCTTAGCGGGATCCTAATAGAGGCAGAGACTTTGGTTCCGTCCCCATCTCCCTATCCCATTCCCCAAGTTAAGAGGCTCTGGACATGTGACTTGACAGGCAGAAACAATGAGCTTTTGGCTCCTGGTCAGCAAGCTTGGGGAGGAAGTGTCCTCCCTGGGCGGAGGTCTCCTCTCCTGGTACCTGTCCTTCAGCCCATGGTGTCTCTGCACCCAGTGCAGGTGCTCTGCTCCCTGAGACATTTGAGCAGCTGCGGATTGGGCCAGAGGGCGGGCCAACTGGTCAGAGGCAGGTGCAATATACCTGCCCTCCCTCTGCAGGTTGTAAGACAGCGCTGTCCTTCTGTGCATACCATCCCTGAAGCACGCACCCCCTTGAACATGACCCTTCTCGCTCCCACGCTCCCCATGGCCAGATCGTCACTGAGTCCTATTCCTGCTACACCCTGAAGCTCTCGGAGTCCATCTCTGTCCTTTACCCCCATGGCCACCACCCCTGTTCAGATCTCATCCTCTCATTTCTGCAACGGCCTCCCACCCAGCCTCCCTGCCTCCAGTCTCCCCCTTCCTCTGCTCAACCTGACCCAGCTGGCATCTAAGGTGATGAAGCCAATAGTGGGGTTGGCCCCAGCAAGCAGGATGTTGTCCATCCATCGCGGCTGTAGCAGGAGAGGTTAGGGATAGAGCCCTGATCGGCGTGGGTGGGATGGCTTCTCTGTTTTAGCCTCAGACCCTGAGGACAGTCCAGCCCCAGGACCGGTGGAGGACAGGGACCTGGGACAAGGGTACACACCCAAGTCCCCAGGTGTCTCCAACCCGCTGGCAGCTCCGCAGGTCTGAGGCTGTCCTGGAGGCTGGGTAGGCTCTACCGACTCAGGAAAGGAGGCACCCCCACGCTCCGGAGAGGGGATCCCTGGGGAGAGAGGGCACCCACCTTGCTGCATCAAGGACCCCATCCCGAACCAGAAGCTGTTCAGCAGAGTGAAGTTGTTTTCCACCACCTCGGAGCCAGGATTGCAGGGGTGAGCATCGTACCACTCATAAGGGCTGAACCTGCAACAGGGAGAGGGGAGCGGTGGGGTGGAGCTGCAGGGGGCTGGGAGGGAAGGGGAGCCCATGCCGCGGGGAGCTGCCTGCTTAGCCAACATTGCTGGGCTGTCACTTTAGCATCAATGTACTCAGTGCTCTGCTGGGGAGGCAGGGGATGGAAAATCAGGGCCATTTTGCTTCTTGTTCTTTATTGTTAGTGCCCTTTTCTGGTTGTAAAAGTAATTCAGCAGCATCTCTTAAAAGTGCGCATGCCCTTCAACCTAGCAATTCTGAGACTCATTATCCAGCCTAGAAAAAACGCCTGTACAGGAGCATAAAGCGAAGCACGCGAGGGTATTTATCAAAGCATTGTTTGTAATAGCGAAAAACTGGAAACAGCCTAAATGTCCTTCAACAACAAAATGATTAAGTAAACTCCGTCAGAAGCAGGTTCTGCAATGTCACAAGGCTCAGAGAGGAGAATGAGAGCTGTCCGGAGGTCCTGACAGGGAAAGATTTTCCACCCGTACTGTTTGCTTAAAAAAAAAAAAAGTGATAAAAGATAAGAATGATATGATCACATTTATATAAATAGATTCCTAAAGATAAAGTGCTATGTCTCTTTAGATACATGCGTATACAAATACGTTGGAAGAGTCTGGAAAGAGTCCTAATTTAAAAAATACCAGCGTTTGCCTCTGGGGAAGGGAGTTAGGAGGGCGGCAGGAATTTCTGGGCATCCTGTTGCTTTAGGTGGATTAGAGGAATTTTTTAAAAATGAGAATGGGCTTTTCAATTACTTGTATACTTAAAATGAAAAAAAAAAAAAAGCAAAACATATGCTTCATAAAATATTCCAGCAGTATAGAAGAATACAATGAAAAAACAAAAGTACTCCAGGATCCCACCCCCGGCGAGAACAACGTGTTACATAAATGTTCTGATTTTTCTCTCTGAATATACAAATACCTGTATGACAGGGAAAGATGGTTACTTAAAGTGCCCCCCCCCCACTGACTTCTGAGGAAGAGAAGTCCTGATAACTAGAGGGATCTTTGTTTGCTGCCTGAATTCCAGGCGGGGACATGGAAGCTGGAGGAAGCTAGAGCGCTCTGGGGGAGACGGGGAGACCCTGGAGAGAGCCCCCCGAGAGGCCCACGTGGCCGGCATGGCTGACGTGGCTGGCGTGGCTGGTGTGGGGTAGGATGCTGACATGAGAGGCCCAGAAGGAGAGGCATGTCCAGTGGAATTTTGTTTTGTTTTTTAATGTATGACACACTTTAAGTGTGATGTTGGGACTCTTCCAACCCCCTTTAAAAAGGTTTAATAAATTATACATTGATCACCAAAGCCCACGTGAGAAGAATTTTGTTTTCACAAAGTGGGAAGATTCTACACATATGAAATTTTAAAGTGAGGTTTCCAACCAAGACGGAGATATTCAAAGGGAATGACCACGAACTGGCTCGAGGCTCTGCAAATCCATAGGCAAGAGATAAAGGCTGAAGAGAGGAGAGGCGGAGGCTGCTATGGGAAGCTTCTGGAGAAAGCCTCAGGAGAGCGGTGCATTTTGGTGGTCCCCACATTCCCTCCGTGACGTCCTGGGAGAGGAGTGACTGTGGGACTGCTGAGGGAGCTGGCAGGCGGCTCTGTAACAAGGTGGACTCCGCCTGGGGGTCCAGAGGGCAGGGGTTGGGCTGATGCGTGCCTCCCAGGTGCACGCAGGAGGGGGAGTGCCTGTCGCAGGGTACTGGCCTGCATGCCCAGACGCAGCCAGGTGGGAGGACACCAGGCCCACAGTGTTTCCCTGGACCGGATGGGCCCAAGCAGCAGAGAGATGCAGCCCAGCTTTACCCTGTGTCCTGTCTGAGAAGGGCAACGGGACTGTGACAGGGGAGACCATGGGGCAGGTCCTGCTGAAGTGGGCCCCTGAGCAGGCCAGGTAAGAGGTCCGATGTGCGACCAAAGGCAGAAATGTTGAGGACTCTACTGAACTCAAACTTCTCATTTCTGAATGGAAACAGTGTTTGTGATTAGAGAGACCCCTGGGGTTTCTGTGACCTGGATATGAGCCAAAAAGTGACAGACCCCAGGCCGAGCTTTCACGGAGCAAGGAGAGCCTCAGCCCTGAGCACACTGGGAGGCTGGGGGAGGGGGAGACCCAGTGAAAATGATTCCGGATGAGACCTCACCGGTCCTGAGTGTCTTACACACGCACACAGCCACGATATTTGTGATCGTGTTTAAACACAAGAAAATATCACACCGTAGTGCTACCTAGAACTTGGGACTTTCCTCTTACTAAGTCACCAGCCTCTTTCCAGAGCAGTTCTTCCGGATCTCCTTGCTCTCTGCAACTACTTCAGAGGTGTTTTCAACCACTCCTCTGTTGCTGGAACTTGGCCTGCCCCTGCCCCCCACTGTCTCATACTGTGCTGGAAGAAATAGCCCTGGGGACCCCTCCATGGGCACCCATGCCGAAGGGCGGCCCTACCCTCAGAGGAGAGACTTTCTAGATTTGGGGGCACTATAACGTGGGCTCAGTGGTGATTTCAATAGGCTATATTCCCAGGGGTGGACCTGCTTCTCATGCTCAAACCACCCACCTCTAGAAGGAGCCTCTTGGTCATCAAGTAATATAAGGGGCCCGGCTCTTCGCTGCCCCCTGATGTGGACAGCGCAACGGAGACCCATTTTACAGACGGGGAGGTGGTTTGGAGCAGTCAGGGGAGGGCGCCCCTGCTATCCAGGAGCTGGAAGGTCTGGATTCTAACCCCCAGGCCACAGGAGAGAACAGGAGTGGGCTGGATGCTGGCCAGTAAAGAAGGTGTCCCCGAAGTTAGTGATGGTTTTGGGTTAATGGCTTGCAGCTGCAAAGGACTGTCATGTCTTGCACAACGGTAGGAGCTAGTGGAGGCTGACCTAGCGATACTCGGTCTCCACTCCTGGGAGAAGATGACGTCCAGCCCCAGTGACAGAGGTGTAGACGGAGCACCGGCTGGCTGGGACCATCTCTTCCCCGGATGTGACTGGAATGGGGCACTCAGAGCTGGACCTGCTGGCAGTTCACCCTTGTTCCTGCCTCCGATTTTAGGTATGTAGGGTTATCTTCTTGCCCCAAGTCCCAGCTCTCCTGCCCTCTGTGGTGAGAAGGCACCCTCCCTCCCTTCCTCTCTCCTTCTATGTGTCCAGGCATAAAGCAGACCATCCCGGTGGTAGAGAAAGGCCTTGGTCAAGGCATGGACCCCTGGTGCTGGACAGACACAGGCCAGGCCAGGCGCGTCTGCAAGACAGACAGTCCTGGACCATGCCACAACCGCCCTGCAGGGAGTCTGGGGCTCTGCCCATGCTTCGCGGACCCCAGCTCTCGGGCAGCGGTGTCCAGCTCTCCCGCTGCCAGCATGGAGCGGTCTGAAGGACACAGACCACATGGAGGGGGGACAGAAGGCCACGGCCACCCTAGAGATGTGTCGTGCTTGATCTTGACAGTCTTGGAAAAAAATCGAGTTAGTGGCTACCTATAAAAACCATGAGGTGTCACATAAAAAAATCTGAGTCTGTCTAAACACCAAGAGCACTGCTGTGCTGGGCCTGCATTCCAGTCCAGAGCAGTCTGTTGGGGGCGACAAGCTGCTGTCCCTCTGGCCAAGTGTGTGTCCTCTGGGCAGCTGTGGCCTCTCCCCTTCCCTGCCTCCCCTCTTTCAAGCTTCCTGTCCAGCCCCATGGGCACTGGTGTTTGTCACCCCCATTTAAAATGGACGGGTCTTCCTCGGGGGTCTGACTCTGTAAGAAAAAGCTTTTGGACCTCGGGCACTGGCTGAGCCTCCCTGAGCCTGATTTGCTGCTTCTGCAAAGTGAGGAGAATTATCCCCACCTCACAGGACCTTCGTAAGGATCAGGCGGGGTGGGTGTGAATTAAGTGACTGTTACATAATGGGATAATTGTACTGTGACACTGTTCATGGCCCTGTGGCTAGGTCCCTTGTCCTTATCCTGTCCCCTGAAGTGTCCTGTGTCATTCCAGCAGCTGCAGAAGTCTCATCTCTTCCAGAAAGTCTCCCCAGGTAGGGTGCAAGTGGTCCCCCTACCTTCCCTGACAGGAGGCAGGGGGCAAAAAGCAGGCTGAAAGACCAGGGGTTGGAGGGGGACTGGGCGCACACTGGAGTCATGCTGGAGAAACCGGAGCTGTTTTCTAGGGGTAGGGAGCCCAGAGGGGGCTGGAGTTGCTAAAATTATGGTGAAAGCTCTGGAGAGTGTCTCCTGCTTTCTAAGTCTTGTTAGGCCATTAGAGGAAGCTGCGTAATACAGGACTCTCCTGAAGGCTGGCCGGCTGGGCTGGGTGGACAGGAGGCACCCGCCTGCTGGCAGCCGAGGGTTTCGGATGCAGGACAATTTCATCCCTCACATCCTTTCCTTTGGTCTCTCTCTGTGCGGGAGGAGGGAGCGAAAGGGAACAGGGTGGGAGGAAGGCTTTCAAAGAAGACTTAGGAGGAGAAAAGGCCTAAACACAAAGTCCTTGTATCTCAAATTGCCTCTCCAGAGAAGTCTCTCTTCATATCTTGTTAGGGTTTAGAGAAGAGAGAACCAGGGCAGGGGCGAGAGCCTGGAAGGAGGGGGCAGAGGGTCCAGGGCCCAGGAGCCACCCACTTGGGGCCAGGGCAAAGGACAAATGTCCAGGTGGCCAGGGATGTGGATTACAGACAAAATCCTAGGTGGTGAGAGTTCAAATGCCAGTCACTTGTCGCTAGGATGGTTTCAGTGACCCTCAGATGTCTTCCCTTCCTGGGGGTGGAGGGATGAGATAATTATGTCACATAATGCCTCTAAAGCACAGAGCACAGTGCTTGGCAAACACTAGGTGCTCAGCAAACACCAAGCTAAACCTGTGCCCTAGTCAGCTCCTCCCACCATCCACCAGCAAGTATGTGCTGTGTCTCTTTTGTGTGAACGACCGAACGTGTAAGGGGGTGGCCTGCATGTGCTACGGACGGGGGCGTATGTGCCAAATTTTTGCACATGCGCCCGCATGTGCATATGTGACACGATTCCTCCTGCTGTGTGGACCAGGAGAACACAGTCTGCCTTGCACATTTCAGTCCACTTGCTGGACCATCCAACACACCTAAGTCTGCTGTCCTGGGTGCCTGGCCAGGCGGTGCAGCTCTGGGCAATGACTTAGCCTCTCCAAGCCTGCTCACAGGGCTGGGATAGCACTGCTGCCTCCCGGTCATGGACACAGACCAGGGGAAGGCCTGGGGAATACAAGCTTGGCATGGGGCGGGGGGGGGTGATCTGTGGAATATTCCTCGAAGGATACAAAGGCATCTGAGCCTCAGTGAGGGAGAGAGGAGCAGGCACAGCAGTGGCCTGAACCTTAGCCAGTGGCTAAGGACTGTTGAGGTGGGGACCAGTCTGGCTCCCTGAAACCCTGACCTTGGGCCAGAGCTCTGGCCAAAGCATGGCCCTTACCTGGCAATGACAAAGAGGACACAGCTGACCCCCAGATAGGCGAGGAGCACGTACATCCAGATGTCTGGGGACAGGGGGTTGAGGAAGGAGAAGACACTGGGGTTGGTGCCATTGGGCTTTCGATACAAGATGCTCACACCGAGGGTCATGAAGGGCTTGGAGAAGTCGATGGCTTTCTCGCGGACATGGGTGATGGTCAGGGGGGCCACGGCCAGATCTGCCTTCTGCAATGAGAGAGAGACACACACACACAGACAGGTGTGAGTAAAGCTTCAGACTAGCAGGAGACAGGCACCTCTTCTCGGAGGAGGGGGAAGGAAGGCAGTGAAGTGGAGTCATTTCCAAAGCCTTAGAGTCACCTGACCACAATGTTTACAAGTCCTTCTCCTGGGCAGGGCCACCCACAGCGTGCTGCGGAGACAGTGATGAATTAGATGGAACCCCTGTCCTCCACGAGCCTCATGGCCTTCAGGAAGAGGACAGTGGCATCAACATGCAGAGAGGAATTCTAGGAAAGCTATACCCGTGTGGTTCATCCTCAAAATGGTGCTCGGTCAAATAGATACAGTTCAGCAATCTACAAACATTTAAAAATAGCTCATGTTCTTTATTGGTGACTTTCAAACATCATGAAGAGGACACAGAATCCAGAATGGACCTTGCTTGAATTTGCTTTCCTCTCCTAGCCACTTCTTGACTGCTTCTCCCTATTTTGGATATTCTATACTTCCTAAAAGCCTTAAAATCCAGTTGGACAAAAATAATACCCTCTTTGGAAGCAGAAGTGAGTCCAGAGCCCTCTTCAATTGGTGAGGGGAGGGAAGAGGGCAAAGAAGAGGAAGAAAGGAAGGGGGTGGGGAAGGCTAGGAATGTTCCTGTGCTGGTCAATTTTAGCTCATCTCAATTTTAATGAGGGTCTAATTAAAGGTCTATTATCTCCTTGGTCTGAGCTTTTCCTGATGAACAGTCTATAATCCCTCATTTCCATCATTTCAGCCTCCTCCCCACTGTTCTCCAGCTCCAGAGGCCCCATTTAATGGCTTCCTTTTTCCCACATTCCCTTTTTCACCTCCATGCTTTGCACACCCATGCCCTATTGAGAATGCCCTCTCCCTGTTGGCTCTTATCAGCTTTCCGTATTTCTTTGCACATGCTACTTCCTCCAAGAAGCCCTCCCAGATAACCTCCAATGCTAAACCCCATGAAGCTTGCTCTGCCCCACAGTAAGGTCCTAACTGGCTCAGTTGGAATTCAGGATGTGTGGCCATGTGACTTTCTGCCTTACCTGCCTATTTGCCTGTGTCTTCCTAAGGGCAGTCAGGGCATAGCTGATGCACTGCTTTGTCCATTCCTAACCCCCATCTCAGCTCTGTAATATTTGTTAATAGAGTTCCTCTGGGATGGCTCCTGTGGATATTCACATATCAAAATGTGAACTGAGTTATCACTTCCCGGTGTCGGGGATGGGCTGGACAGAAAGAGAGGCCAGGTCCTGAAGACCAGCCCTAAAGACCCTGTTGCAAAGGTGGGATGGCTGCTCTGAGACCCCTTTCCAAGACAACAGTCTCTAGGCAACTACCCAATGTCTTGGTCCAGATTCATTCATTTGTTCGTTCATTCATTCATTCATTCATTCATTCATTTTATGAGCTTTGCTAAGCACTAGGGATACAGAGCTGAGCCATGAAGACACGGTTTCTGCCCCAGGGCTTGCAATCTAGTTGGGGAAACAGACACTAATCAAACCATTTACTAAATGGTAGCTGTTAATGCCAACTCTGACTTCACCAATCCTAGATTAGGAACCAGCAACCAACTGAAATCAGACTTTAAGGAAGGGAAGCCTGATCTGGGTAGACTCCGCAGGTGCCCCAGGCTGGGGGTGGGGGATGCTGGCAAACACACAACTTTGACATTGCCAAGCCAATGTTTTTCCTTTTAATAGAAGCCCCCACAGTTGATTATTGACATTCAGAGCCTAAGCGTTCAGTGAACCTTAGGACCTGGGATGGACGGGGAGGGGGAGCCTATTAAAAAGCATGCATCACACTGGGACCTTCCGTTTGTCAATTTCTGAATGTGGGCATTGGAAATTGCCTATCTTTGAAGGCAGAGGAAGGAGAATGCCCAGCTGCTGCCACCCTGGCCCCCTGGGGTCCTCAGGGTGTGTACAAAGGAAAGCAACAAAAAGAAGGGAACTATCAGGGAAGACACAGAGAGAGTAATGTGTACCTGCTTGATACCAACTGTGCTCCAGTCTGGGACACAGGGCTGAGCAGGAGACCCAGCTCTTGCTCTTACAGACTTTCCAGTCAAGTGAGCCCCCACTGGGGGGTGCCCATAGGACTCAGTGGGGTGGGGACCTGGCTGGGATATCCTGGAAGGTTCTTTTGATTCCTGAGTTCTAGGATCCTCTATAATGTTGGCATTAGAGGGGTGTAGTGGGCTTTTGTTCTAGAACATGGCCTCCCCTGGTCCTGTCCCTTCAAATCACATTGCTTTGGGAGAACCTCAAGGTCAATATGCCAATCTTCCTCTGGCTTTGACAGCAGGTTGGATGAAAGGACTAACGACGGGAGGATCTTGGTGTCTGCAGCCACGTTTGTTTCATGAGAAGTGGTCCAGGACTGGCGAGGAAGCCAACTGCAGGGCTGTGGGACCTCCTTCTTCACCAGCACTGTCCTGGAACCTTCTGAATCTTCCCACCCTCATCCTTCTCTCCGGCTCTCGCAGGTCAGGAGGTCTCACAGGTCGGGAGGTGGGCGTCCGTGGCATTCTGTACCTACAGCAGCGAGTCAGCTGGTCAACCTGCCCTTCTTCATGGGGAGCTTTGGTGCATCTTCTCCCTTAGGGTTCAGGAAGGCTGGCGTTCTCCGCTTTGATTTGGGTTTAGGCAGGAAACGCTGCATTTCACCGTTGGTTACGATTTCTCTGAAAAAGGCATTATTTTTTCCAGCTTTCCTTGAAAGAGCAGAATAGATGTCAAGTCTCTGCTGTGTCAGTTCATTACTCAGAATGAAAGGCCCAACCTTGGCAGGCTCTTCCCACTTGAGCAACTTTTCTCTGAGGACGACTCATGAAATCAGAGGCTGTCAGACCTGGGCGAGAGGTCTTTAAGAACATCTCTTCCAACCCTCTATTTCTTATGGTGGGAAACTGAGGCTCAGAGAAGAGCCAAGGCCTTTGCTCTCATATTCACAGTAATCATGTCCTTGAACAAACTAAACTTCTCACCTGTCCAACACATTCATGGGTCTTACAGATGATCTGTTGGCCCTGTCTGCCTGAGGACCTTTCCATACCTTTTTTAAACCTCTCAACTGGGCAGGGCAACCCTTCCAGGACCTTACTTTATCCGCACAAGCAGATTTCCACTTCCCAAGAATCTGTCCGGACCCACCTGGCAACAGCCTCTCTTACTAAACTCTATACTTGCCTGGGGCCCCTTGGAGCCACCACGTCTCCAGGAACCAGAATGAAGGCGAGAAGGAATTAACCAGATGCAACTCTGTATTTCAGCCCAGAGGTCCAGCCACCTTGACTTCTGGCTGGACACTAGCCTTGTCCCAGAAAGTGAAACCAGGAAAACCTCCTCTCAGATTCTAAGAGTGGACTTGTGACCATGGTCCCACTTCTGGCCACTTACCACCTATCAGCCTTCTCTTAAGCCTTCTCTCTCTCTCTCTCTTTTAAAAGATTTTATTTATTTATCTGACAGAGAAATCACAAGTAGGCAGAGGCAGGCAGAGAGAGAGAGAGAGGAGGAAGCAGACTCCCTGCTGAGCAGAGAGCCCAATGCGGGGCTCGATCCTAGGACCCTGGGATCATAACCTGAGCCGAAGGCAGAGACTTTAATCCACTGAGCCACCCAGGCACCCCTCTTAACCCTGCTCTTAAGCCAGAGGTCCTCCCTGAGGAAAAAGTCTAAGCCCTGAACCCCAGCTTGCTACCTGAGTCTGGTGTCCCTGTTGGCCCCTGCCTACTTGCATTCTAGGCATAGTCTTTACCAGATTCCCCATCTCTGTGCTCTGCCTCTTGGCTGGGATTCCCCAGGGTGTCCTGTTGCTCAGATCGGGACCTGCTGCAGTTACAATAGTAAGAAGCATGGTCATTGCTGGATGAGTCCCATATGCCAAGCACAGTTAAGCATGCTAATGTACACCATCACAGACGATCCTTCCAGCAGCCCTGTGTGGCAGTAAGTGTTACCATCACATTCTAGATGAGGGTGCCATGACTCAATCAGGCCAGGATGTTCGTTCAAGCTCTACTCCTTTGGGTGACAAGTGTGGGTGGCATAGGAATGAGCATAGCTGCCTTCCATGTTGGTGAATGGCTGAGCCAGTACTCGGACCCACTTCACCGTGACCTCAAACCCACCACGCAAGCCACATGTACGGGGCTGAATTGTGCGCCCCCTCCAAACAGGTTCAAATCCTAACTCCCTAGGAGCTGTGAACCTGACCTTACTTAGAAATAGGCTCAGGGCGCCTGGGTGGCTCAGTGGGTTAAACCTCTGCCTTCGGCTCAGGTCATGATCCCAGGGTCCTGGGATAGAGCCCCGCATCGGGCTCTCTGCTCAGTAGGGAGCCTGCTTTCTCTTCTCTCTCTCTGCCTGCCTCTCTGCCTACTTGAGATCTCTGTCTGTCAAATAAATAAAATAAAATCTTAAAAAAAAAAAAAAGAAATAGGCTCTTTTTCTCCCCCCACTGAAACAGTCTTTTATTCTTGCCACTGAGATTAAACAGCGTCGGATGGATTGCTGGGAGAGTATCCTGGGCTGTGCAGAGGAAGGACACTCTCTATCTTCAGTGGGCGTGTTCACCTCCCCAAAGATCAGGCTCTCTCTGGCTCCTGCTGAGTGCCCCGAAATTCATCAGTGAGCTCACGGCCGCTCCTGGGCGTGCAGCACTGCGGGTTCTGACCGTGCGATGGCTCCCGGCGGGAGCCCGTGTGCATCTGGTCTCCGTGTCACAGTTGTTCCCTCACGTGTCCCCAGCAACACTCCCCAGGTTTCAAATTCCCGTAATACCATTGCACACCTATCCCAGCAGCCAAAATTTTAAAAAAGGTACGGATAATACCAAGTGCTGATAAGGGTGTGGAGCGACGGGGTCTCTCCTGGGTTGTGGGCGGGAATGTAAAATGGTGCTACCCCTCAGGTCTCCGGTTTTTAGAGAAGAATGGAGCTCAGGACAGCTGCATGGAAGTGGTGCATCAGGCAAGGTATGTGGGAAGGAGCACGAAGTTCCCATGTCCTCTCTCTCTTGGGGCGCGCCACCCTTCTCGCATTTCCATGTGTTCACCAACCCAGAAGCTCTGCAAAAATGGTCTTTGCAGAAGTAATCAAGCTAAGATGGAAGTCATACTAGATTCGGGTGAACCCTACATCCTAGGCCTGGGCTACTCATAAGCAGAGAAGAGGACACACAGGGACACACTGAGAAGGCCCTGTGATGCTGGAGACAGAGACCAGAGTAAGGCAGGATCAAACCAAGGAGCACCAAGGATGCCAGCTGCACCAGAAGCCAGGGGAGAGGCGAGGGACACATTCTCCTTCAAAAGGGACCAATCCTGCCAGCACCTTGATTTCCAATTTCTGGCCTCCAGAACTGAGAGAGAAGACATTTCCGTTGTTTTAAGCCACCTAGCTTGTGGTCATTTGCTGTGACTGCCCTGGGTCACTCCTACACCTGCCACTTAGGGCCAGGACAGGATGATCGGAGTTCCTTCCGCCACCCCATTCAGATGAGCAGGCTCTATGGCCAGGCCTGCCCTGCCTGCTCTGAACCTGGGCTGCATTCCCAGAGACATGAACCTGACTCTGGCTGCCCACCAAGGGTGCCACGGGGTCTCCCCAGCATACACTTCGTATCATCTGGCTGGGCTGTTGAGCTCTACGGCTGCAGAAACATACACTCATACATTTACTCTCACTTCCCTCCAGATCCTTCTGCTTCTGTTTCCACAGTCCCCCAAAACCAGTCTCACTCCTGCTGCACATGCAGGACTTCTCCCCAGGGCTCTGTCTGCTGGCTCTCTGCCCACGTACATGCTATCCTGGAATTCCCCTTCCAGTCTTTTCTCAAAGTGGTGTTGCTCCAGCTAGAATCCCCCCACTCCCAACCCTGCTTCATGTACAGAAAGTGCTCTTAGGATAAAACATTCTTATTAGGGGTTCCTTAGCCTTTCATGATCTAAGAGAACTTTCTGTCCCAGAGAACGTTCTGTAACGGTGGGAATGTTCTCTATTTGCATTGTCCAATATGGTAACCATTAGCCACATGTGGCCAAGAGCTTGAAACGTGGCTATGTAAGAGAGGAACTGAGTTCATACTTTAATTAATTTCACATAAACGAATTTGAAAAAATATTTTTATTTAAGTTTTAAATTTAAATAACCCCCATAACCAGTGGCTACTGAGCTGTCAAGTGCAGACCTGGCCCTGCCCACCTCTCCAGGCTTTCCTTACCTCACATCCCCTTGCTTGCTTTCTACTAGCTTCTTTCAGACTCCCCAACTCCAGCTCTTTCTCACCTCAGGACCTTTGCACGTGTGAGCTCCTCTACCTGGGACTTCTTCCTCCACAAACGCTTTGTCTAGCTAATGCCTACTTCTCTTTCAGATCTCAGCTCAATTAAATCAATTAATTAAAATCCTCAGGTGACGTCAGGTCTCCCTGGTGATTCATCTCATGGCACAAGTATTTTCGCTCCTAGCACTGACCACAGTTGGGTTTTTAGAGAGGCTTGGTGATTTCTCCTTCACTGGACCATAAGCTCATGGGAGCAGGGTCTGAGCCCGTGTCTTTCCACCACCATGCACCCTGGGCCTGGCACAGTGCCTGGCTCACAGCCTGCCATCTGTAGACTCTGGGACTGGATGAATGGGGATGTGTAGGGGAGATACCCAGTAAGAATATCTGCAGAGCTGCCTGGCTGAGCACGTGGTAGTTTACAGGGGGACAAAGCAAGTCACGGGGCCGGGTGGGGTGGGTGTCTGCCGATGACTCCCAGACTCCACCCTTAAGAAAACACAGTGCTCCCGGAAAGCCCATGGACACTGACCTGACAACCAGCAGCCTCAACGACCCACACATTACAACAGAGGGGAAGCGGTGCTGGTAAATTCCTCAGTGTCCACAGATGGGTCACCTCCCAAGACCTGTAATCCACACACTGGCTTCCTGAGCGGTAGTGGCCTCACTACCTGCCAGTGAGGAAGGATGCTCACACCTCTCTCTGGCCCAGGAGAGCTGCTGAGTCTCTCTCCTTCAGGAAGGAAGGGCAGGTGTTCCCTGCTTCAGGACCCCAGGGGCCCCAGGAGGGACAGGCCACAGCTCCATCTCCAACCACCTGCCCCTTTTGCCACCTCATGGGCGTAAGGTGGCATCAGCCCAGACAGGCCCTGCTCAGTGACCCCCCTCTCCCTCCACATGCCATGAGGCCCTGGTGATACGTTCCCATAGCGCCCCTTGTGCTGCTCCTCCGTGTCCTTATCACAATTAAATTCTTATTTGTAAGTCACTGTTTAATACCTCCCTCACTCCTCTGCTGGTGTGTGAGCTCTAGAAGGGGGGGTACTGACCTAGATCGCACACTGATGCATCCCTCGGGTGAGCTCAAAAGCTGGCTCCAACAAGGGGCTCAGTAAAGTTCTTTTGCAAGACTGAGCAACGAAGTACCCCCAAGGGTCCCGACCAACCCTGACCACAGCCTAAGGGGACTGAGCTCTGGCCTCCGTTTCCCTGCTCATCACCCCCGTTCTCCCCGAAGCCACGTGACCCATGCCAATCTGCCTGGGTCCTGCACTCCCCCCAACCCAGGCCTGTCTCTCACCAGCGTTTTTCCAGATTTAGGCCTCCGCTCCTTGTACCCTGGCCCTTGATGGGCCCCTTACTTCTGGTCTGTTCACTGAAAGCCCTCACCTGTCCTCGTGGCTGTCCTTAGGTGGGTCCTGGTGACGTCTTCAGCTCCATATCCCTCCCCGGTCATTGCCTGGGCTGCTTGGCCACCCTGGGGAGGGTCCACCCTTTGGGTTCATCTGTGGTCCCCCCAAGCCTGTCCTGCTCCATCGAGGACTCTGCCCTACCCCAGGTGAGCTCCCAGCAGGCCTAGCTTGCACGCACCTTGGCCCAGGCTTGGGGAGGGGGCCAGAGGTGGGGGCAGGGGCAGAACCTTCCCTGGCCTTGGAAACAGGCCAGAGTTCAGGTCTGTTCTGTGTTTGGGAGAACATGGGACACAGTAGGGTGATGGCCAGTACGTCTGAGACTGGATCTTCCTGTCACACTGCAGCCTGCCTGGAGCCTGGGAGACCACAGCGCATGGGCTCATTGGCCATGTTGGGAGACATCTTCCCAAGTCTGTGTCCTCCTTCACTCACCCACATGCGCCACCTGCCACTGCACTCCAGGGGGCCGGAAATGACCCTGTGCCCTCCCTCGATTCCTCTGCATGCTGCCAGCCACAGGACAGGGAAGACATTTCAGGAGCTACTCCCACCTCCCCCAAGTCTCCAGCCCTTTCCTCTAGGGTTTCCTGGGATAGACCAGTGGCCACTCCCCACCGGTTTCCGAGCCTAGGGCTCCCAGCCCAGGCCCCGGTCTGGGAGCCAGGGAAGCCTTTACCTGGACACACCCGTCTCTCAGGACACGTTCCCAGGCTGAAGAGTCACACAGATTCATCTGTCCATTGACTACTGTCTGCTTCCTGCTAGAATTGAGACCCAGAAGCTCAGGGAAGCGATCCTGCCTGTTTGCCCACGGCCCTATCCTCCGTGCTAGCATGGGGCTCTTACCTCAATACATTTAATGGCCAAAAGAATAACTTGATCACAGGGAACACTGGAAAGAGCCACCTTTGGAGTGGAAAGGTCACCCGGGAAGCACTTCCGCTGGCCTGCCACACTGCAGTTCTCACAGGGGAACCCTTAGTCACGGGTGGTACTGGCGATGTCCCACCGATGTGTGTGAGACACATCGATTGGTGTGACACCAACGTCACACTTCATCAGCACTGTGGCCATGAACAGCCTGGGAAAACCCCTACATAACTCCAGAGCCGAGGCCAGGTGCTAGGAAATGCCTGTGTAGACGGAAGGGTCACCAACCCAGGCTTCACATACCGGTCCCTGAGCTGCTGGACGCCCAGCAGTGAGAAATGAAGTCTGTGCCTTTCTCAGGCCTGCGAGAAGGGTCTGATTCCCGAGTGCCAGCAAAGGCACAGCAGGGCGGGCGTCCCCTGCTTTGTGGCACATGATGGGGGAGGCCCGCATGTCTGTTCCCACCTCCAGAGGAAGCCCCCTTCCCCATACCGTGCGTGACCACAAGGCAGGGGTCTGCCCAGGCCTGGCCTAATGCTGCAGGCCTCCTGATGGCATGGGGACCCAGGGAGCTCCGTGAGCTCAGCTCTCTGGTCCGTGCTCCGGATAGCTCTCCCTCGGTTTCTCCTCCTCACTCTCCGGTCTCGGCTCAAGAGTCAGTCTGGCAGGGAAGCCCAGTCGTCTCTCCTGGTCTTACACATCCCAAGTCTCCCACACTGCTCTATGGTGCCAACTGCTGGTTTAATACAAGTCAGCTTGGCTGATTCACTGTTTGTTCCCATGGGTGGGGGAGAGGGGTGAGGGGCAAGGGCCATGGGCATCTACCTCTAGTCTCTTTAGTCTCCACCCTGTGTCTGACACATTGTGGGGACCGGGTTCGGACCCCTGCCCTTGAGCACCAAGTTGTGGGCTTTGGCCCTGGCCACCCTCATGTAGGCACCAGTGGACACTCACCTCCGACACGCCCGGCCCACTGAGGGCGCTGCTGGGGGGTCCCCGTGGGTTCCCATGCCTGCCGTGTCAAATCCAGAAACGCCTGGAAATCAGGAGCCCGTGGAAAAACCTCTCCCCCCACCACGTCTCTCCTTATCCTGAGACACACTCTGCAAGTTTTTTCCAGGGTGTCGACTGAGGGACTGGTCACACTCAGTGCCGACGGGCTCAATAACGATTTCTTGCTTCGGCGTTCCACACCCCTGCTCCATGTCCCTGGCCCTCACTTGCTCCCTGGCACCACACCCCAGAACTAGGTGTTACCATCTAAGCCTCTTCCTCAGGCTCTGCTGTCCAGGAGCCCAGCTGAGACTGTTCCAGAAAGGTCTGTGGAACGAATGAAGGAACAGTTGACCCTCAGCAGGGTGAAACTCTCGCTCCCTCTGACCTTCGTTTCCCTCCAATCCCCCTTCACTCTGGAAGCGCTGTTGTACCTGTGCCTTGACTGTTCTGGCCCTGGGCTGGCTGGACCCCAACCTCCAGCCAGGCTTCTTCCAGGTTTTTCACAGGTTGGTCCCTGCTGCCTGAGTCCTGGCAGCTAACAGTTCTTTGGTGAATCTCAGTGTGGCCCAGTCCTTCCCACATCCCGGGCCTGCTTCCCTGCTCCTTCTCAGGCAGCTCAGAGTCATTGCCCTGGCAACCCGGCTGCCCTCCCAGGAGTCCACAATCACATGCCCTTGAGGAATCCCCTGCCCTCCACTGCCTTGTCCCACCCAGGCCTCCACCTGCCCCAAGAGAGCTCCCAGCACGTCTTGCTTTAAAGGGCATTGGCCAGCCTGGAGGAGGTGGTTTGCCAGAGCCTTTCCTGGCCACACAAACAGGGGCTTGGGGTTGCTGCTACCATGAATGCAGGGAGGCCAGAGCTAAGATCTGATTACTGGTTGAATGGCAGGGGACACCATACGTGATGGGGCCATAGCCTTGACACCTGACCCTCCTTAGGCACCGGATGGGAAGTTCAATGCTTAGGACCCACAGCCGCGCCCCTGGGGAGGGTGTGTGAGTCCGTGTGCTCCCTCACACACCCTCATTCATCGACACCTGCTCCATGTGCCTGGCCCACACCGGGCGCTCAGGCAGCAGCCAAGAGCTGTTCATCAGGAGCTCACTGTCTGGAAGGAGGGTGTGGGGGGGTGATGGGCCCCTGGAGCGATGCCATCCCCTTTGCTCGGCACTCAGCATGACCAGGAGGCACAGGGGATGTCCGGGCTCTGCTACTTCTCTCACAAGTGAAAGGATGATACACCCAGGCTACCCACGACTGCTCCGTGTCTCCTCCCCGTTCTAACCCTTGTCTTGGTCCAGCCTCATCCACTGCCAGGAAAACCTCCTCCCCTGCTCTAAGTGAGACGTGACAATTGAGAGAGGAGAACCATGGCTTGCTGTGACTTAGAAGGCATGTCCGCATTTCCTTAAGGCCACGCTCCTGCTTCCTCTCTGCCAAACCGGGCCCCTCTGATTCCAGGGCTTCGGAGAGCAGCCAGGACAGGATTCTGGGCTCACAGAGAATAAAGTTCCCAGCCTGCGGCTGACCCTGTCGCTTGTGCCAGAATGGATGCCATTCACGCCTCTCCTTTGAGCTCCCTGCCTGCCACGTGTGACCCTGTGCCCACACCTCTCTAGGAACCTCTCCTCCTTTGGCCTCTGTCACCCCTGCTCTCCTGGCTCTCCTTCTTCCTCTCTGGCTTTGGTGGCTCCGCCGTCTTGTGGAGTTCTCGTTTTCCTCTCTCCTTATGCTTCCTTGTCGTTTGGGTCCTCCCCAGGGTCCCATCTCTCCTTGGCCCGGCAGTCCCACCTCCGGCCGCCTCCTGAGGTCCCCTCCAAGGCTGGGCTGATGACTCCCAAGCCATGAACTCCTGCCCCACTGTCTCCTCTGACGGCCCAGTTATATGGCCAGCCACCTCCCAGCACCTCAGGCCCAGCATGACCTCCGTGCCTCCTCCACTCCTCGATTTGGCCAGGAGGCTCTTTATTTGGGGATGACACTGTCATCTTCCCAGCTGGAATTTCACACCTGTCCTGGTGCAAAAATCTTCCCTGTCCCTCAACTCCTTCATCCAGCACATCCAACAATCTTCTCCATTCTCCCTTCCCATCGCTGTCCCAAGCCACCCGCCTCCCTCCTTTCCCACCGCAGTGTTCCCTTCTTTCTCTCCACCATGCTCTCCTTCACTCGGGCCCCAGCCATGGCCTCCAGACTGGCTCCTGGGCAGCCCTACCGCAGTGATTTTCCTCCACCTGATGCTCATGTCACTCCTTTCCAGCTGTGACCCCCGGAGCTCTCAGGATGAAACCCAAATACCTCTGCTTAGCACCCAGGACAGAAACTCTGGATGGCAGGTATCAGGAAAGGCCAATGCCCCCAAGGGGAGTAGGGGGATGATGCCTTGCTGTGTGCCTCCGCTCTCTGTGAGTCTGATCACTGTGAATCAGTTTCCCAAGACTCCTATTTGGAATCAGAGGGGTAAGGTTTAGATCCCGGGTCACTGTGGCCCATCAGGATGACCACGGCTGGGCCCGGCCACTGCATTCATCCACGTGTGTACTTTAGACAGCAGGGGTGACCCTGGAGGGAAGGCCACAGGACAGCTCCCAGGGGCTGCTCATGTACTGGGCATCAAGCCCTCTGTTAAGCATCTCCAGGCCATATCTCATTAAATCATCCTACAAACCCTGGGAGGAAGGCTTTTTTATTACTCCCATCTCATAGATGTGGAAAGAGAGGCCAGAGAGATTGAGTACGGGCTAGACCCGGAATCTGAAGTCATCTCTATTGGATTCCAGGTTCATTAACACACCTGGGAGTAATTTAAGGCACGGACGTGGACGTGGGCAGAATACCTTTGAGAGAGGAGAAATGAGAGGGAGCAGGCAGTAAAGCTGGAGAGAGTGAGAGTCTGCGAGAGCCGGGGTGATGGAGAGCGAAATCACTGCTCCGTCCAATCCATCTGTTGCTTGCACCGTTGGAGCCCACCGTGCTGGGGCAGGGGTGCGAGGAGTGTGTCAGCAGGAGAGGTCACACCCCCACCTGTCCCATCTTCCTCCGTGAGCCTGGCTCCCTGGAAGGCCGTATGGCGTGGGACAGAGGAGAGCAAGAGTGTCTGAGAAGGACCTCTTAAGTCCTGCTGGTCAGAGGCTCCACCCAGGGCCTCCAAATGGGCCTCGGGGGGCAGATTCTCACAAAGGTAGGCATTCATCACTTTTACGTCTGCGTTCAGATCCCTAATAAGGAAGTAATAATATTGCCAAGCCTTTACCACACTATCTAAGAGCTAGTGAGAAGACTAATTATCTGACGACACTAATAAATGGTTATGATGTTATTAAAAATGGCACCAAGCTAGGATTAATAGGCTCATCAATTGTAGGGAATCGGGTTTAACAAGGTCCCCTGCCTGTCCCGTCAGGGCCCGTGCCTTGATGGATACCGCGCCGCACGGAGGCCGCAGATGAGGCCACCTCCCCTCTTTTCCCCAGCAGAGGGTCAGCTGAGAAAGGTCTGGCTTACCGCTGGGTTTTTCTGAGCCGCCCCCTCACAAATGCTCTTCAAAGCCTGGAGATGGAGATGCTGTGGCCACCAGGACTGTCGCCGGCCCTGCTCCCTTCCACAGGTGGCCCCCACGCTCCATGGGACCCCCTCCACCTCCCCTGTCCAGCCTGCCTCTGCAAACAACAGGCACTGGCACCCACTGGGGCCCCGCATTCCAGAGCCCTGGCACCAAGCAGGAGTAGGGGAGCTGATAAATGGAGATGCCTCTGGGGCCTGCTGACTAATTTCCATAATAATTATAGTTATTACTAATAATGGTGACACCACTACTCCCTTCCGTTTACACTGGATTCCACAATCTAGGAGAGCTTCCCCACCAGCTGTCTCCTCCCAGCCGCTCAACCTGCTGCGGAGAACACAGGGTAGGTAGGTAGTCCATATTAGGTGTTCGTATTCTCCATGTTGAGTTAGAACCTAGGAACCCGGGGACATGAAGGGACTTCTTCAAGTCCCCTCCCCGGCCTCAAAGGAGTAACCATACGATACAGATAAAAATAAGAAGACAAGGACTGACAGGGTGCAGAAGACATAACGCACGTGTGTGAGCTTAGCCCTCACGGCCTATGGGGCTGGCTCTATGACTGTCATTCCCGTTTTACAGATAGAGAAACTGAGACAGAGAGAGGCCAAGAAACTTGTTGAGGGGCGTGTGGCTAGGTAGCCGCAGAGTGGGAGTCAAGCCCAGCCCAAGTTCGTGCTGGTGACCAGAAGCCTCTCCCACCAGCCTTCCACGGGAGCCTGAGTTCTGGGGGCCCTAGGAAATGAAGGTTTTACTTGAGCCTTCCCGCGTCTCCCTCCCCTCCAAGGCTCTAGGTTCCCTGTAGAGCATCTCCCCTGCACGGTAACAATCCCCGTGGCTGGTACTTTCCATGCCAAGATCTACACTACAGGACTACAGGAGCCTACTTTGCCCTGGCTCCTGGGGTCAGGATGGCTCTTCGCACGTGTTGGAGCACAGGGCTTCCGAAAGCAGAGAACCTCCAAAGACTGCTGCTTTGAACACCACTTACGAGCCGTGGGTCCTCGCTGCTCTCTGCCTCAGTTTCCCCATCTGTAAAATGGGTGGTAGGAGCAGGACCTACCTCACGGGGATGTTGTGAGGATAAATGAGGGGAGGAGAACATAAGGGGTCTGTATAGATCAGGTCCTGGCATTCGTTAGCAGGTCTTTGTTGACAGATGCCTCTGGAAAGCTGAGGGGCTTGGGCTAGAAGGCAGAAAACGTTTGCTACCGGCCAGCTGAGCCTGTGCAAATAGCTCCTCCTTCCATTCCTGCAGCAGCTGCGGGAGCTCTGGTGGTTGTCCCTTCCTCCTATTTTAGACGTGGAGACACTGAGACTCAGGGAGGTTGATGAACATTCCCGGTCGCACACCTACGAGGTGCTAACATGGGGCCAGAACCTGAGTTCTGGCAGATCGCTTCTGGGCACCTGACAAGCCTTCCTCTTACTGAGGTCTTGCGGTGGGCGACGCCCTGCTCCTAGTCCTTCCATCCAGGGTCACAATAATCCTCCGAGGAGTGACGCCCATTCCAGAGATGGGAAATTGCTTAGAGAGGTTCCTCCTCACGGGCCCCTATTCACACAGCTGCTGAGTAGGGTACCGGCCCTTTAACCCAGGGCCCCTGCCTACCCCTGCCTGGGGCAACCCTACACTATGGCTTCGGTCTTCCTCCCAGGGTCCCACAAGCCCCAGGCCCCTCCTACCAGCTGTTCCTTCTTCCCAAAGCCCTGCCTGTCTGCTTCCCCCTACTCTCCCTCACCTCAGGCATAGCGCTCCCAGCTGAGCCTTGCTTCTCCCCTCGCAGAGCCCTCAGCTCCCTGCACCACCGGTCTCTCCCTTGCAGCCAAAGCCACTCAAGGCAGGGACAGACCTAGCTCTGCGTCCTAGAGTTTGGGAAGTGTTTTGTACTGGCACCCACGTGACTGGGACAGCCTTTGGTCTCCCCTAAAGGACCGAGAGGCATCGAGGAGCTGGGGAAGTCCTCCAGAGCGAGCTCACCAAAGACACCAGTGGGAAAGACTCAGTCACATGGAGTGGGCGGGGGGTGGTCACAAGGGCGGGACGGGTAGTGCACGTGTGCTTGTGTGGAGGGCAGTGTCTGGGAGCTGGGGAGCACGAGCAAGGCAGGCCCACGGGAGTGGGTCCTTCCCAAGGACCTTTGTCTCTATCTCCCCTGCCCCCAGGGCTCTCACCTGCTAGGATGCCCCACCCCGACATGCACTGGACTTGACCAAGCCTCCTAGGGCATCCCTAGCCCCAGGGGCTCCCTTCCTGCTTACGTGGTCGATGAGCTCCTTGATCATGCCGTTCCACTGGCCCTTGTCGTCCTGCGCCCCGTACTTGCCATCTTCCACCAGCCGGATCTCGTAGGAGAAGCCTAGGATATGGGCCAGCTCCTTGAGCAGGTCGATACAGTAGCCCTCGAAGCGGTCATTCCCGAACAGGGTCCTGTCAGATTTCCGGAACATGACGAAGGGCTCCTCCTGCAGGGATAGACGGGAGAGGGGCTGACAAAGGCGGCGTGGGTCGGGGGAGAGCTTGGTCTGGAGCCTCTCCTCATCTGTACTTTGTCGTGGCCCCTGGCACGAGGCGGGGGCTTGGAGGGTATTTATGATGAACTGTCTGATGGTCACAGAGCTGGAAGGGGTGGGACAGGCATTTGGACTCAGGCGATCAGATTCGAATCCCATGCTCTCTACCACACCATCCGTGCAAGGCCAGAGGTTCTCCAAGTGTGATCCCCGATCAGCAGCCCCAGCGGCATCCAAGAACTTGTGAGAAATGTACACTTTTCAGCTGCACGTGGACCACTGGGCCTGAAACTCTGGGGTTGGAGCCCAGCGTCCGACTCTTGATTTCGGTTCAGGTCATGATCTCAGGGTGGTTGACTGGGCCCCTGTTGGGCTCCATACTCAGTGGGGAGTTTGCTTGGGATTCTCTCACTCCTTCTGCCCCTCCCCCCACTTACTCTCTCTTTCAAATAAATATATAGATCTTTAAAAAAAAAAAAAGAAAGAAATACATCCCTCCAGGGGATTCTGATGTCTACTCTTGCGTGAGAACCCTGCCATACCAGACCCTCCATCCAGTATGCTCCCTGACTCCTCCCCCCGATACATTTCTGTCCTCCCTAGGTTCTCAGTCCCCAGCCTGAGGATCTGCTGGGTAAGTGAGGGATGTGGATGGACCCAGGTTGCACGAGGAAATTGTCAACTGCCAGTGCCTGTGGAGGGCCTAGCCCACAGCCCAGCAAGGGCGTGCTGGACAGACAAATGGCATTGCCTCATTTAACTTTGATGTCACCCTTTGCGGGGAGGGACCCACAGTCCCACTTGACAGATGCAGAGAGTGAACTCACGAGTACGCGTGACTGGTACGAGCTGAGCTCACACCATTACACTGGCAAGGAGAGCAAGTGAATTCAGGTGGGTGTAGCCCTGAAGTGCAAATTTGTAAGCCCCTCACTGAGCCAGAGGCCCCAAGATCCAGGGCACCTCTCCTGGTGGGTATGGGGCCCTCGGCAGGTAGCTCAGTAGCCAGGACACACATCCCGCTGTCCCACTTCGGGCTCTCTCCCTGCCTGGCAACGGGGAGCCAGCAAGGGGCTGTGATGAGAGCACAACTCCGTCTGATTTCTCATTTAGAAACAAGCTCTTCAGGGTGCCTGGGTGGCTCAGTGGGTTAAAGCCTCTGCCTTTGGCTCAGGTCATGGTATCAGGATCCTGGGATCAAGCCCTACATTGGGCTCTCTGCTCAGCAGGGAGCCTGCTTCCCCCTTTCTCTCTGCCTGCCTCTCTGCTTACACTTGATCTCTGTCTGTCAAATAGATAAATAAAATCTTAAAAAAAAAAAAAAAAGAAAGAAAAGAAAAGCTCTTTGCCGCCCTGCAGAGAACTGGGGGAAGAGGCGGGACAGACAGTGGGAAGTTGCCATTGACCTGGTCCAGTCTGAAGTCTACAGGGTGGGAACTGTGGTCTCTGACGTGGCAAAATCCAGGCCTACAGTAGGGACCCAAAGTCCAGGTCAACGTACAAGTCCGTGTTTCTACGGGGTCCACCCACCCAGCCTCACCGACAAGTCCCCATCCCTGGGCCATGGTGGATGGGTCACTCACGTTTTTCTGAGTCCTACTATGCACCAGACAGCAATTCAGGGTCTCACATAGGCTGCTTGATTCAGGCCCCCAAGGCCTGCAGGACAGGTGACATCACACCCATGCCGCAGATGAGGAAACACGGTCAGAGAGGGTCAGTAAGTTGCTCTAGTCACACAGGAGTTGAACGGCAGTCTGAGAGTCTGGCTCCCCTGCTTCCTGTCTGTAGCTCCTGGCCTCCTCCTGTGCCTTAACCTTCCCCAAGGCCACTTTGGCACCCCCCTACCCCCTACCCATGTCAGAATGCCTCAGGTCTTCAGCTGACAGGTGATAAGCAGTAGCTGACAGAGGGCACATGTACTGGGAAACCCATGTGCACAGGCCCACGAGAAGGGCACACACCCAATTATGGAGGCCTCTCATCATCTGTCAACCAGTATGGTTATTCCTTTGACACTGTGGGCCCCTGGGGACAGAGTGAGCCATGGCAGGCCCTGAGAACACCCTCACTGGAGATCCTCCGGAGCAGAAACCCACCAGCATCCTCCAGCTGGGCTCCCGCTGTGACAGGTGGGCTCCATTCTCTGCTCCTGGTCCCCCAGTACTGCCGCCTTTCAAAATCCCAATCCCACCCCAGGACTCATTTACTCTAGGTTTTCAACAATCCTTTAGGACGATTCAGAGCAAGGATGGGGGAGCATGTGTGAGTCTCCAGTGGTTCCTGCCTCTCCAGGGTTTCTGAGAAAAACCATCTCTCAGTCTAATTGGGTGGAAGATATCGGGCAACTGACCCTTGGTCCTCCCCCCGGCTCCACCGGACCCCTTTCCCTGGCTAGAGTCCATGCTGAATCTCTGTGCCTCCCATCCCCACCCTGCAACCAAGTGGGCAGCTCACAAGGTTGGTGAGAAGAGCACAGGTGGGGCGGGGAGGGGCAGGGGCTACCTGGAGGGAAGGGGGCTGTGGTTAGCACACACACGTCATCGTGCAAATCCGTCTCTGGGAGGGTGCTGCCCGGAACCCTGGCATGCGGCCTGGGGGCAGGAGCCTCAGGAACCTGCCCCCTCCCCCTGATCCTTCTGGTTGGACATTCTTGTGCAGTGAACAAAGTATACCACTGTCCGAGTTGGCCCTGATGTGAGCTCAAGAAAGAACTGGAGAGAAGGTACTATCTCTCCCAGGAGAATCGCCAACCACACACACATTCCTGGACAAAATCGACCTCCTTCTGCAAAATGGGGAGAATCCTGGACCCCACCAGACAGGGTTGCTGGGAGGAGTAAAGGAGCCAATCTATGAAAAGCACTTACAACGGCGCCTGGCAAAGGTAAGCTGCCGATGTGATCGACGGATTGACTTTTGTTAATATCGTTACCGTCTTTCCGTGTGCTGGGTCGCCTGTGCCTGCAGTGCCCTTTCCAGCCTAGAGACCATGCCCAAGGTCAACAAAGGTTAAACACCCTAGCTGGCCCTGGAAAACCATTTCAGGGAAAGGTCCCTGAGATGGCTTACTTCTTGACCCTCCCTCCACGCCCCTCCCTGGGCCTATTCTCTAAAATTAGCACTTCCTTTGTGAAGCCACCGCAGCCCCAGAATCTATACATCTCCATATAAATACGCTGCCTTCGGAGCAGCTGTAAAATGCCATTAATTTCGGGAAGTGCTCTGCGGATGGCATACATATTTAACAGCCAAAGCCCAGAGCATTAAAATGGTGCTCGCCTTAGTAATGTGTCTCTCGACCTGCAACATTTCCTAGGGGGTAATTCTGAACTCCGCCAACTACTTATTCATGGACTATTTCACAATTTATTACTGGAAATGTCCAGACAGCCAATTCACAAGCTCTCTCTGCTGCTAATCGATTGCTCGGTGAAGGTGCCCTCAATTTCATAACTTCACGCTCCCCTATTGCTCTGGGAGAACCGCCGTAGGAGCAGGGTAATATTTCTCTTCAACAAGTCACAGGAAACAGGGGTCCAGAAAAATAACCTTTCCTGACTTTTCGCGGCCAGAGCTCTCCGTCTGGTTTCTTTCTGATCACTTACACCAACGGGAGAGCTGGGCCTTGGGCTAAGCTTCTCCCCTGGCCGCAGGACCTGCGGAGTTGGAAAGGGGTCTGTGGGGGGAGGAGGATGCAAGGGTGAGCTGCCCGGCACCAGCATTCCCAAGCCCCCCTCTGATGCACATTCACACAAGTGCACACCTGTATACACAATACTACCGGCACGGGTGTACCACATTCTTGATGTTCTGTCTGCCTGGCCCTGCTTGGCCACAGAGGCTGAAGGCTCTGGACCCAAGACCTTGCCTTCTGCCTGTTAGAACCAGGACAGAGCACTGGGAGTCCTGCCCATCCTGGAGGTGGGGTCTAGAGCAGTCCCTGGCCTGGGACCGCCCTCCCAGCCCACATCCTGGCCTTCCTTGGCTTCTCTGCTTCTCCTATTGCCCAGTGCTAGGGGTTCTGCCTGCCTGGCCGTTGAGTCTTACGAGGTCACTATGTGCACAAGGCACAAACACACCCACTGGTGTGACTCCAGACACCCGTGTGCGGCTGGGCCAGTCCCGCACCCACACACGCACCCACATGTGTGTCAACACTGCTGCTTTCTTCAGCAGCCTAAAGAACTCCGAACCTTCAAAGGCAGGGCCCCCAGGAGTGAGGCAGGTGTGTCTTCTCGGCATGTGAGCTGAGGTTGGAGTGGATGAATTTTTCATGAGCCCATGGGAGAGCAGAACCAGAACAGAAGCTGGGGCCAGGCAGAGAGGGGGCGAGAAATGGGAGGCTTCTAGGCTCTCGAACTCAGACATGGGGAAGGCCATCTGCAGCTCTGAGGGCCAGGGTGGGTGCAGTTAGGGCTCCGTCCATCTGTGTGCCCAGGGTAAGGCACCCTTTGTTCTTAACTCCAGGGTTAGGGATAGGGGAGAAGAGGAGGCAGGTTTCTGACAGCCCACAGGGAACTGCGGCCCTCCCCTGTGCTGAGACTAGGGAAAAGAAAGAGCAGAAACCCCTTTCATTAAGGGTCCAGCCCTATTCTCCGGGGGCAAAGCAGTCAGATCTTCCTGAACCCAGCTTTGGTATCTGCCTGTCACTCAAAGTGCCGTTTCCCAGACAACACCCTTGCAGGCTGGCCCCCCTCACCAACCCCCTCCCCCACCACAGTGCTCTCAGCAAGAGGTGCTGGCCCTGTTTTCAGGCTGCCAACCGCTGGGCTGGGTTTTCAGCCAGAGCAGCTAGGGCTAGGCCCCTTTTCACAACTGGTGCCCCTGCCCCAAATAGCCTCAACCTGAGAGCACCCCCCAGGACCATGCTGAGACTTTCAGGAGCATCTGGACCAGCTCAAGGTTTTTGGGAAGGAGGCCCCAGGTCCGTCCATGGGGGAGTGGGCCTCTCTCTCACTCGGGAGACTGAGGACATTTTCAGCGGGGCATAGAGAGTTTCTCAGAGACCAGCTCAAAGGCTGTGTGTCATAGCCCGTCCCCATCAGGGATCCTCCAGATGTTTTCCGGGCCATTTCTCTTCCTCCAGGAAAGACTGGGCTTCTCTCACTGACCCACAGGGAGAAGCAAACCTTACCCTCCATGAGCTCTGGGCACCGGGGAACGCAGAAAGCAATCATGGGCCGCCCCCTGCCCATGTGAATATCTGACACTGCAGGATGGGGTTAAGACAGTGCGCGGGACATGGGCTTGGGTGGGTCAGCAGCAATGTCAGAGGTCAAGGCCAATGGGGGCGGGGGTGGGGGGTGGAGGAAGGAATAATTATGATGTCATGCCCAGGAGCTCAGACTTTGAGCAAAGCAGATGATGAGGTCGTGGTTGGGTCTGGAGTCTGTCTTATCAACAGGAGACCAGAGATATGAGGGACACAGAAGGTCAAGGTCACAAACCCTAACGCCTTCAGGGGCCAGTCAGGAAACAAGGAAGCGAGAGGCAGGGTAGTGTTGACCATGGTCGGGGTGGCAGGGTTCTGTAGAAGGCAAGTCTGAAGCCTCTGAGCTACCCTGTGCTGGGAAGAACCTCTGTGGTCATGGTCAAGGTCATGGTCAAGGGTCAGTCTTCAGTGAAGTTCAGGGCTCAGGGGTGGACAGAAGCAGAGGCTTTCTCTAGAACACTCTGCATACTGTACTAGACCTGAGCTCCCCGGGGCCTGGATTTGTGATCAATAACAGTCATGAGGAACAACAGCAGCTCTCATTCCACATGCACTTGGTGCCATTCAGATTTATTAATCCCCCAGACCCTCAACTCCATGAAGTAGATACAATTAGTACCACCTTTCTTTTTCATGTGGGGAAACAGAGGCCTGGAGCAGTTAAGCAATTTCCTGGGGTCACACAGCTAATTAACTGGGAAGCCAGGGCTCAGACCCAAAAGTTTGTGCTCACAGTCTTGCCCCTGCACCCCGGTCACACTGCATGTCCCTAGCGGCTGCTGAGCTAGTGTTCGCCCGGATGAGGGGCGGGTGCACAGATAGGGCTGGGTGCGGGCCGTGAGCCAAGAGGGGCTTCTCTCTTTCCCCATCCCCGGGGGTGCCTGAGAGCCAGCAGGATGCTGCGGGTGGGACTTCCAGCAAGGGACTGAGTGCATCAGGTTGGGACCTTTGCAAGAAGCTGTGAGTGTTGATCAAGAAGCTTCCAGAAGGGCATAGGATGTCTGCCCGATCCTGCCACTACGGGTGTAGACAAATTCCGTGCACCTTTGCAGAAGGGTTTCACGCCCTTGAAATCAGGCTGCTGCTGCCATTTTAACAAAATGCACGCCCATGGTCTTTCAAGGTGTGTGTATCCGGTTTCCTTCTGGTGTATTAGGTCCAGCCTGCCGCTCCCTTGAGGGCATTGTTTTGTGGCTGAATCATCTGGGCCCACGTCATCACCCTTCTTCCTAATCTCTCCGAGCACACTCGTTTTACCTTTCTTTTTTTTTTTTTAAAGATTTTATTTATTTATTTGACAGACAGAGATCACAAGTAGGCAGAGAGGCAGGCAGAGAGAGAGAGAGAGAGGGAAACAGGCTCCCCGCTGAGCAGAGAGCCCGATGTGGGGCTCGATCCCAGGACCCTGAGATCATGACCTGAGCTGAAGGCAGAGGCTTTAACCCACTGAGCCACCCAGGCGCCCCTCGTTTTACCTTTCTTAATCTCATCTTGTGCGAAGTGTTTTATTTATATCTCACATTTTATGCAGCTCTGTTTTTAATCTTTTACCACCTTTTTATTATTTTATTTTTACCCTTTTATATTTTAGCTTTGTCACACTTTTATCCTTTTGCTTTCTGACATTTCGGTTTTACATTTTTTACCTTGTCTAGCTGGAGATGTTAATTATTTATTTTAATTTTTCGTCTTCCATAATGGCTTCCCTTTTCATCTCGTGTCTTATTTTCATTTTTCTCATTATTATTTTCCCTTTAACCTTTTTCTTTTGTTCCCTTTCAACTCTCTTCTTTTGTTTGCATCCACATCAATATCCTTTCAATGGCTCATCAGTCTCTAATCCCTTTGCTCTTTTTTGTTTGTTTCTTTTTAATCTTTCTAGATTTTTTTTTTTATAATTTCTCCCCTGTTCCTGATGAAATCCTTTGACTTAATGGTCTCAGCAGTCTGATTTTTATATTTTTTTTAGTTAACAAAAATTCAGTCAATAAAGGCAAGTGTTGGTGTTGAGGGCAATGCTGGGGGAAGGGGCTCATGCCCAAACCTGGGCAGGGGGGCAGGCATTTCCCCAGCCCTCCTGTCCTGGCTCTGTCACCAGTGGTTCACAGAACCATTGTGAGGGCTGCATCACCTTTGACCCGAATCCTCTCAGTGGTACAACCCTGGACACTGTGGGTGAGGCCCACGGGCTACAGGTGCTCCCTTGATTACGTGGACTACACTGGTGCCCCTGGTGTCTGCTGCTTACTGGGAGATTGGGGTTTAACTACCATGCCCCTTCTTGCTCCGGGGTGCCCACCACTTGCCACCAAGCATATGTCTGGTGAGTCACACTAGAGGGAGGGCACAGGACCGTTCCATGGTGCCCGGTTGAGCTGCCCCCCCCAGTGGGAGGCAGGTGGGGCAACTGTATCCCAGCGCCCTGGAAGGGTCCCGAGCCAGGTGTGCAACCCTGTTCTCTGGGTCCATCCCAGGCAGCCTTACTTGGTCTGAGCACTCCAAACCTGGCTGAGCCCTCCACTCTATACAGGATTTGCTCTATTCATATTCATGCATTTATTGTATTATATGTGCTTAGTTATAAGCAGTTATAAGGAGAAGCTGACCAAAATTGCCCTTCAAAGGTCTTTGGTCAGAAGCTACTGGGTGGTGATCAGGCTGCCTCTCCCAGCATGGCCCAGCGTGGGTCCCCCAAAACCGTGTTGAGTCTCTGAAAGGGTGGGTTCTGAGTCTCTGGACCCCCTGGAGGCCTTCCAGAAAGGGCTGGTGCACGGGGAGGGGGCACAACACTGGCCAGTTAAGAGGGCAGTGGCATGGGTGTGTCTTTCTCCCCATCCTGAGTTCCAAGGTACAGAGAGCCTCGGAGATGCCAAGAGCCACACCTTGGGGCAGAAGAAGGAGGTGCTCTTCGGTTTGGGGAATGGAGGGAGGATGGCAAGCTGAGTGACCATGGAGCTGAGCTCTTGGGATGGGTACTGTGGCCTATGGCCTGTGGGCTCCCCGCACCGGCTGGGCTCTCCGGGTGTGGCCACAGCACCCACCACAGCTGGGGGGACCATGGAGAAGGGCCTTTTCTCTGGGAGCTGAGGTGAAGAGGGGGGCCCAGAGTCCTGGGGCAGAGGGCAGCTACCCTGTCTACCCCATCGTGGTTTGTACTTGGGCTCAGGGGTGGGTGGGTGGTGGGAGATGCAAACACACAGGCCTCTGCAGGTGGGCTTCCAAGCAGATCTCAGACAGGTGTGAGGACCAGTCCACCCCGCCTTTCGGAGCAGGCCACTGACAGCCACCCCCTGGGGTCTTTGGCCTGTGACCATGAGCAAGTTGCTGTGTTCCAATGACTGCGGGCTTTCTGAGAGACCCTCTGTGTTTCCACAGCACCTCCCCCGTCTCCCAGGCTCGAAGCAGCCCCGAGAGGTGCCCGGTCTGTGCTGCCCAGTCTGGGTCCTTCCACCCATCCCCGGCTCACATAGTCCCTCCTGTGGGGTGGCAGGCTCTTACCAGCACGGTGGTGACGATGAGCGATCTGTTTGTCAGAGAGTCTGTGACATTAGGGCCTCGGCCTTTGGCGACCTCCGTGATGTTGAGCCCCTCTGCAGGACTCCACACACCCACCTGGATGGACAGACAGACAGAGAACAGGGCCTTCCAACCTTTCTCCACACCAACAAGGCCTTTTGCTCGTTCCTCTTCCTCAGGAGCATCACGAGGTAACATGCTGGGAGCTGACCTTTCAGACCACCCTGTTGCCTCTCTTCTTCGGGGAGGAGGCCCTCAAGGTGTCGAGTCTCCTGAATTCTGCCACCTACCCGCCTTTGCTGGCAACACCAGCACAGCTGGTGGGAAAATGCAGAGGAGAAGGTAAGCATAGATACAGCCCGGAGACCTCAGCCCAGGCAGGGGTGGAGCAGGTGCACTAAGAAATCAGAGGTCCTGGGGCAGAGGTACTCCGAGCCTGGTGGGCCTCCTCTTTCTGGGGAAGATGCTGGGCACCCAGTCACTCACTCACTGGGTCTCCACTCAGGTGCCACCTCCTAGAGCCACGCAGCCTCCATAGCCGGGCAGGGCCTGGAGCCAGGGAGATGTTCGCTAAGCATTTGTAGAATGGGTTAACAGCGGAGGAGATGTGTCCCCTGCAGGAAGGCAGGCCGGGCAGGAGCGGGTCTTTGTAGTCGTTTTGGGGATCGCAAACCAGAGTGGAGGGCCCTCCCTGCGGGCCCGATTGCCACTGGGTTTGGAGGCAGTTTGCTTTGTGGTTTTACTTGTAAAGTGGGCAGATGGGGTGGGGTGGCGAAGGTGGCATCGTTGGTGTCCCCACAGTGCCCTGGTTGCTACGAGGCCCGAAGCTGGAGAAGGCCGGGCAAGAGCCAGCTGACTAACCCTTCTAATATCCCGGTCCTTGGGAAGGTGCTCTGCTGCCCAGCTCCGCTCCCCTCCCAGGTCCTTTCTCTCAAGGATGGTCTTGGCATGCCCATTCTGTCCTTGGCCTAGCTGGGGGGCACTCAGGAAACTTAATCAATTAAACAGAGAGGCCGAACGCAAACATCCCATTCAGAGAGCTGCGCAAAGCAGATAGCAGGGGGCCTTGTAATTATGCCTGGGTAATTCTGCCCTAATCCTCCCAGAGCCATGAGCGGGAGCTGGTGGGATCAGCTGTGACCCGGCTTAGCAAACAAAAGCCAGGAGACAAGAGGCAGGTGGCTGTGTTTGGGCTTAGCACCCTCTCCAGGCAGGATTTCTGTCTGCGCAGACCCCCCAGAGCCCAGAGGAGGATGGTGTCAGAGAGACCCTTCTCTCAGGTGGGCTGAGCTCACAAGGGGCCCCAGCAGCCCACCTGGAGGCCCCACAAACATCTGTCCAGAGGTTCCTGAGCAGCTGGAATCCTGTCCCCCACAAGCATCTATATGACTTCCAACTGTGAAGCACCAGGTGCCCTGAGGACATAAGAAGGGCTAGGACAGAGGAGTCCCCAGCCCCCACAGAGACTGTCTGCCCTCGGTCCAGGTGGCTGTGAGCAGGGCCCCCGGGAGGGCTCTTCCTGGGTGTTAGCTGTAGTCTAACACCCAGGGATGGGCTCAGAGAGGGAGAGCTGTCGCGATCTACTGCCAAGTCTGCTGCAGGCCCGGGAGCACCTAGCAGGGGTGTATGGGCAGGTGGAAGCTCTCCTCAGAATTTGAGGCCAGCCCCAGCGACCGACAGCTGACAGAGCAAAAATGAGACTCCATTTGAGTGGGAATCATTGCAGTGACACTGGCGGACGCGGAAGGGCCCCCCAGCGTGGCCAGGTTGAAGCACGAAGCACTGCCCCGTGAGAACTTGGACATGAGGAGGTTGGACCAACAGGTCTCCCTGATTTTAGGAGCAGAGGCCGCAGCCCCTGTGCCTCAGGGGCTGATGCTGTATGTGGCATGAAAGAGTGATAGAGGAGAGGTGGGGTTTCCCTGGCCGGCCCTACCCAGGGGCCCACAGGAGTCTATGGGGAGACTCAGGGGTGAATGGAGTTAACTTGGCCATGAGGTACAACCCAGCCACAGCCAGGTGTGTGCCTGAGGGAGGGAACCCAGGAGACAGAGGCCACTCCTACAAGCAAGGAGCCCCGAAGGCAAAA
Source organism: Lontra canadensis (assembly GCF_010015895.1). Taxonomy (NCBI): domain Eukaryota; kingdom Metazoa; phylum Chordata; class Mammalia; order Carnivora; family Mustelidae; genus Lontra; species Lontra canadensis. The sequence continues at coordinate 4,323,498 of NW_022631054.1, forward strand.
AAGGGGCCCATGGGAGTGGGTGTGAATGGGCCATGGGGAATGTTCTGGGGGCCCTGGAGCCTGGGCCTGGAAAGACAGATTGGGTTATTTCTTGGAGAGCCATAAAGGCCCAGGAGAGACGCTGGGGTTTCACTCGGCACTGGGGGACCACAGACACCAGTGGAGCAGGGCAGGGCTGTGCTCTGGGAAGCTGTGCACGCAAGTGTGTGTGTGTGTGTGTGTGTGTGTGTGTGTGTGTACACTCAGGAAGGCGGGAGGCTCAGGGTAGAGGTGGAGAAGCCAGGGTGCTGAAATCATCCAAGGAAGAGGCCTGACCCAGGGCAGACAGCAGGGGACAGGAGAGTAATCAGGGCATCCTGAAGGCGCAAAAGTATCAGAGCCGGCCCCTCCCTCTCTGGGCTTTTGCTCCCTGCACTTCGTACCCCCACTCCCAGGGCTGGACAGACGCCCTGATGTGAGAGAGGGTGGCCGAGCCTTTGGGCCAAGGTCCCAGGGATGTGCAGAATCAGGGGCTAATGTGGACTCTTCTCCTCAACCCGGCAGCCTGACTTGACAGAATACATGGATGATTCCCAGACAGCAGAACTGGCCTCATTATAAACATTTGCTGGTGGCCAGATGGAGGCCTCGGCCCCAGAAGGGTCTGCCATCCTCATCCAGACCCCCGGAATCACTGAGGCCTTAGAAACCAAGAGCGGAGTGTTCAGAATCCATACACTTCTACCTGTCTTCAAGGATAAGAACAAACTCCGGTTCTCACACAAGCAATCATGTTGCTTAATTGTGGATTAAATGCTTCCAGTGACAGTGAGCTCACTATTCCCCAGGTAGGCACTCCCAGTTGTTGAAGTTTGTTACCCAAAGTCAGGTCTGTCCTTCTGCCCTCTCCCTGAGCTTTACATTACTGTTCCCAGGTTAAGCACCCCCAGGGGCCTGTGCTCACAGGGTGACCGCTGGGGTGTCGGCCATGGCCACTGTGTTCTCCACTCCTTCAGCCCAACCATGCCTTCAGGTTCTCCAAAGGGCCAAGGCACAGGCCACGCCAGGTCATGTCAAGTCCCCCAGGTCTGGTCCCTCCCTCTCCTGAGCACCACGTACCTTCTCCAGGCCATCCTCCTTCAGGCTGATGATGTCCAGATCAAAATCTGTCCGTAAGCCACTGGTTTTGTTGAAAACAATCCGTCCAGTTAATCCTTCCCACTGAGCCTGCCGGAAGGGAGAGGGCACAGCGGCAATTCCTCGGGCTCATAAATCATCATTCGGTACAACTGTACAATGCTTCATTTTAATTACTCTTTGCACTGATACTGTTCCCCCAAGACCATGATTAATTAATAATCACCTCCATCATTGCTCGGGCTGTGGTGCGAGCCAGCGATTTCCATAAATTCTATTATGCTCTTTAGCCAGCGTTACATTAGCACCTTCTCGTGTACAACATCGATCTCAGATGCACTCAAATGAGCCCCCGCCTTGAAGCCATGAGGAGGGGGAGCCTACGGCATGTCCCCAGAGAGGGGCAGGGAGGCAGGCGGGCGGCGTGGGGCAGGAAAGACCTGCGCAGAGGCGGGAAAGCCGAGGGGCCAAGCCAGTCCCGGCTAGAGGACCAGACGCTTGGAGGAGAGCAGGAGGAGACAGAGAAGTCCCCTTCTCCCCCGCTCCATGGGGTTACGGATATGAATTCAGGGGACAGAATGCCAGGTCCATCCACAATTTGCTGTGCGACCTGGGGGATTACGCTCTCCTCTCTGTCTCAGGTTCCTCAACTACAGAATGGAATCCGTAATAGTACCAAAATGCCACGAAGGAGGAATGAGATAAATTCTGTAAAATACTTAAGACGGTGCACGGTACATACTCGGGCCCTGGACAAATGGCAGATTTTTTGATCTTTTGTTGCCATCAACATCGCTAACACAGAGAGTCTGGGGTTCGGAGAACACCCCGGGCCCAAGTTGAGGTCTGGATAGGAGTAGGCGATCTGTGGCTGACGGCCCCAATTTCCTGGGCTGCCTGTTTCTGTTTCCTAAACAGTGGATTAGAACTCGACCACACCCACATGTTTACTTATTGTCTTTGGTGGCTCTGGCCCAGGGACTGCAGGCCTGAACAGTTACAAAGAGACCATCTGGCCCACAAAGCTTCAATATTTACTCTCTGGCCTGTGACAGAAAAAATTTGCGGCCTCCTTTCTCGAAAATACCCTTTCGGGGGGTGCCCAGAGTTTACCTACGAAGTATTTCCTACCGCTCAGAGCATGTAACCTGCCGTCTGGTGGTGCAGGCCGGGTGAGGTCACCATCCCCATGTCACAGACAAGGAAGCGGCCCGAGGGCAGAGCACCTGTCATCCAAGCTCAGATCCCGGCGTCCCATCTCCCTCTGAGGCTGGAGCTATGTTCTTTCTCTCCCTTCTCCGCAAGGGTGGGAGGCCGCAGGCACCCAGGTGAATGTCCGAATGCCTTCTATGGGCTTTCTATGTCTGGGAGAGCAAACCCACGCATCCTGGAGTCCTTGGGGACCAGGGGAGCTGTGGGCTGATGGGACTGGGAAGGAGGCGCCAGAGCATGTGGGGGTTTTGAGGGTGCGGGAAGTCCTGAATATCGCAGTCCTTGCCTTCCCACCGTCCTTAGTCCTTGCCTAACCACGCGGGTCAATATCCCCTGTGGGTTCTGAAAAAGGTTTCGGGGCCTCTCCTTGGCCGAACGCCCATGACCCTCATGTTTACACTCACAGTGTGACAGCCACATTCATGGGATCATGGATCCCTGGAGGCCACAGTGACGCCTGTGGGGCTCTCCAAACACTTGGGCAGCTCTAAGGCAGCGTGGGAAGACTGAGGCAGAGAGGGGTGGGGCCCGGAAAGGGTCTGGGAGGTTGTTCAAAGGAGATGGATAGAATGTGATCTAACCTCTTTGAGCTTCAGGAGGGGAAAATGACCTGTTTCCTAGGTGTTAAAAAAGATGCATGAAGTGCGTAGAAAGCGCCTGGCCTCCACACCTGAGACTATGTGGCCTATACTGCTGTTTCTTCTTTGTGGTTTCCTTTCATGGAGCTCCCCGGGACCAGGGCTGGCGCTTGGCTGGGAGGAGGGCTGGTTACTTGGGCCAGGGCCTGAGGCCTCAGCAGAAATCCCATCATAGAAAGCTAACCTCCTTCCCTGAATGCACTGATTTCGTCTCGTGACATTCCTGCCTGGTGTGTGTCACTGTCGCTCCCGTTTCATGGTCCTAGACACTGAGGCTCAAAGAGGGGCTGAGCTATACACAAAGTCCCTCATCATGGTGGTGCAGGGCAGAAGCCTGGGCAGCAGGAACAGAGCTGAAGAGCTTGGCCTCACCATGCCCAAGTTTTGAGGGAGAGGCTTCTAGAGCCCAGGGGGCCGGAAACGGGGCTGGGGACAGAGATGGAAAGATCAGAGAAGGTGAAGACCTCTGTTTATGGCTTCACAGAGATGCTCAGCTCCCTGTCACTGCGGGCTGCCTTCCCCTACTCTGCACCCTAGGCTCTCTCCGGCCCCCCCGGGGAAATCACAGCAGGTGCCTTCAAACCTGCATTCAGAGTGAGAAGACTTCCCCCTTGTCAGCTGTGGAGGAATGAAATGCCAGCAAGGGCGTAGACTGTTGGTGGGCGGGCGGGCGGGCAGGGCAGGGGGCCACTGGCAGCTCCGCCCCGTGACATTTCCTGGCCTGCCTGCCCCTTCCAGCCACCGCTCAAGACTTGCTAAATGAAAGATGCTTCACACGCTCTGAACTCCGGCCTGGTATTTTCCAGCTCCTCTCGGAAATGCCAAGTCTTTAAAATGATTTACTGTCACGCAGTCAGGTGGGGAGACGGGCAGCTCGGAAATGGTCTAAGGGAAGACGGTGTGCTGGGCTCAGGCGGGCGACTCGGGTCCCAGGCTCCGGCCACTGTGGCATTGCGGGCAAGCCACGTGGCTGCTCTGGGCCTCCGTTTCCACCGTCCTCAGATGCAGGCGACACAGAGATGTCCCTGAAGGGGCTCTTGTAAAGGAGCGTGAGTGTTGAGAGCCACTCGCCTGGCCAGCAGCCAGGAAACAGGAGGTACACCCGGGTAAGCCGGTCAGCCCCGGGAGGGAGAAGGGGGCCCCTTCCTCTGGCGTACGCCATGACGAACCTGGTCCCCTCAGGGCTTCAGAACTGAGCCTCAAAAATTCCAAGAGGTGAGGGGCAAGCAGGGTGGGCATTCCCCAAAACGATGTGGCCTGGGGAGCCTCGTTAGCTAGAAACCCACCTGGGAACGAGAAGCCACAGCGAGGCAGTCATAGTGACAGAGAACATAGCAGTCGCCCCTCTGTTGAGTATTGACTCTGTGCTAGCCTCTGGCCTAAGTGCTCCACACACACCCTAACTCACTTCTTCCTGCAACAACCCTAAGAAAGTCTCCAGACTGCAGAGGCAGACCTAAGGCACAGAGAGGTTCAGAGCTTGTCAAAGGTCCCACAGCTAAAAAGTGGATAAAACTTCAAAGGCATTTTTGTGTGGCTCATAAGGGACCCCAGGTTGTGGCTTGGGTCACCGACCCCCTCACTCCGGCCTCTGGCCCCTCTGCCGGATGCCTGCCGAGGAAGGAGACACAGTGGGCTAGGAGTCAGGCCTCAGAGCTCCCGGAGAACAAGTGGGTGATCCCCCAGGTTAACCAGGCCTGCTCAGGTCACTGGACAATCAGCCTTCTTCTGCAGTTTTGAGGGGCTGGGTCAGAAGGGACTGTCATATTCCCCTTATGCCAACACAGCTGACACCGGATGGAGCCCCTTCTGGGCATGAGGAGAGCCAGTGGCAAGGACTTCATGCCTCCCTCACCACGATGGTGAGAAGATGTTTGCCATGGGGGGAAATGGATGCTCGGGGATGTCTAGGAACATGTGTGAAGCCACACAGCCGGGAGAGGCAGAGATGAGCTCCACGGGCATGTGCGTCAGACTCTACAGCCCGTGTCCCATCCCCATTCCTTTAGGCGCCATTCCCAAGCAGGGATGGGGACCCCGGGACTTGCAGGAAAGCCCCCCTGTCTGCTGCGTATAAGGTGGTGACTCTCTTCACTATACACCCTCCTAGAGCTGCCTTCCTTTGCACGTGGGGTTACGTCCCCGAACGCGAGGACTCGATTCACATCTGCTCCCTCCTGGGGCTGTGAGCTCGGTGAGCGCCGGGGATCGTCCGCCTTGGTCCCACTGGATCCCCAGGCCTGGTGCCCAGCAGGTCCACAACAGCCAGCTGCTGAATAATGGAATGAGCGCTCAAGGCAGCCTGACTCACGGGTCCGGTGTGACTGCCACGGAGCCACCGTCATACACCCCTTTCCAAGGGCTTCTCTCCACGGCACCTGGAGTCGCCTGGACATGGTCACTCCTCTGACCCGGGCTAACCCTGCCCCGATCTCCTCTCCGAGCCTTCTTCATCCACCATTTACTGGGATTTGATTCTGCCCACGTCCTGGTGAGATGCTCTGTGGACAGTTTGTACACCGTCTTCTCAGCAACACCAAGGCCAGTACTCTTTATGCCCATTTTACAGCCAAGGAAACTGAGAATCAAAAGATTGATCCTCTCACCCAAAGTCACACAGCTTATTGCGATACTGCCAGACTGCTTGGTCCTGGCCTTAGCTTCCCCACCTGTAAAATGGGAACGATGAACTGCCATCCACAGCTTACAAGGACAAGAATGATGGAGACTCCTTCGCAATTATCGGCTGTGACTGTGCATGTCAATGGTTGTCTCACAGCAGGACAGATTTCTGCTCTCTGGTCCCTCTGAATCAGCCCTAAGGATGGGACTTCTCCATAGCCGCAGAGCTGGGGTCCCGGGGGGCCCATGATGTGAAGAGGGGTTTGGAGGGCTGATTATCTGGCCAGCCTCCTCTGCCCCGCCACTGCCCTGAGCCCTGCCCCGCTTTCCACACAGGGGTCTCGTCTCAGCTTCCTGGCATGCTTTGTACCCCATTTTGCAGATGAGGCAACCAAGGCTCAGCAAGGTTCTCCAGCTTGCCCAAGGTCACACAGCCAGGGGCAGAGACTCTCATCTGTCACACTGGAAAGCCCACGCAGGTTCTGCTGACAATGCAGACTGCCCATGGCGACCCTTGGAGGCACCAGGGCCATAGCCTCTCAACTGCCCTGTGAGATTGGTCCTGTCCATCCCATTTTCACCCAAGGAACAGAGGCTCAGAGATGTGAACCAATGTGCCCAGGTTCGTGTGGACTGGAACTCGATTCTGCCTGCCTCCCACACCTGCGCCTTGGCTCTGCAGCACCAAAGACCCCCAGCAAGGAGGCCCGGGCGGGGGCGGCGGGGCAGAACTCACCTCCTTGATGAAGTTCATGAAGCGGCCGCCAAAGCGCCAGGCCTTGTGCCGATGGCACTGCAGGGAGTTCACGGTCATCTGCGGGGCCCGCTGGTAGCACACGGACACGATGTGGACGGCGTCGTACAGTAAGGCCGCGTCAGTCTGGAGGGCAGGGTATGTAGGGGTTGCCTGAGAGCAGGTCCCCAGCCACGAGGGAACTGCTCTGACCCCTCTCCCCTCCCCAAACAGGCACATGGGGTCCTGACAAGGGAAAGGCCCGGAGTGACCCCGCCCATGCCCCCAGTGAAGGCCAGGCTTGGGTGTCCTTGCTGTCCAGCTGATACCCAACTCCTAGCCTGTCTGCGGCTCAGACCGTCTCCTTCCTGGTCCTTCTCCCTCATCCCATCGCTCCTGCTGCTCCCAGGCCCTATACACACCTTCTCCTTCGCTGCCTCCTGGGCTCCAGCTGGTTACAGCTCAGAGCCCTCTGTGGCCAGGACCCCCGGTCTTTATCCTCGCACTCTGTAATACCCCAAGGACAAATAGCGTATGATTTCATTTAGTATCCCTCTATTGCCCTTGAAGGGGACTGTGTCTGATTCCTTGTGTTCCCAGGGTCCACCTTGAGGTCTGGTTGATACAAGACAGGTCTTAGGAAGGGAAATGGCAGCAGGGAAGACAGAGGTAGGGAAGAGAGGACTGAAGAAGGAACGGAGTGGGGGTTGCGAAAGAAGGGGCACCCGCGGATGTGGCCCGCCTGGCTGGGATACCATCATCACGCCGTCTAGCAGGCCAGACTCTGCCCGGGGAGCCGCCTGCAGCCGCTCCATGGACCACTTCTCCACGATGGCTGAGACATGTGGGTTGTCCACGTTGAGGATCCGGAACCCCGTCAGGTTCACCCCTGAGTAGCGGTAGGGCTCCAGGTCTAATGCATATAGATCCTGGGTGGAAAGAGGTTCAAGTTAATAAAGGTGTGGCCTGCTGTATGCTCCAGCCACCCCTCACCCTGGCCACCACTTCCCACCCCCGACTCCCTTCTCTGAGTGCTGGGAGCCCAAGGTTGCAACTCCCTGCAGAGCGCTTCCCGGTTCCAGGTGAGGCTTGGCATCGGTGGAGAGCCCGCAGGAGGGCCGGACGGGGAATCAACTAGAACGTCTTCGGACGGGTGGCTGACCTCACAGACTCACCGCTGCCCCCACCCCTGGGCAGGTGGCTCTGCTGGATTCTTCGTCTACAAAATGGGCCTCATACCTCCTTGATAGGACCCAGGACAACAGTTCACATAAAAGGCCCGGCCCAGAACATCAGAGGAGTTTGCTAATGGTCATAATGGTCATGTCCGATGACGGGGACACCCACTTTGGGAGGACCAAGAGCCCTGGGCCTGGGCATCTCCCAGTGACCCAGAGAGAAGCTGTTGTATCCCCCACGAAAGACTATTTTTTTAAAAATTCCTTTTCCTAGCTTTCGCACAGGGAAGGAAACCATCAACCAAATGAATAGGCTGAAAGGGACAACTTGAGAAGATGCTCACTGTCACTCATCACCAGGGAAATGCCCATTTCCAAAACCGCAAGAAGCGATCACCTCCCACCTGCCAGAATGGCTAAGATCAGAAGACATCACAAGTGTCGGCAGGGATGTGAAGAAGAAGGAACCTTCATGCATGGGTCGGGGGAACACAAACCCGTGCAGCCACTCTGGAAGGCGGTACGGAGTCTCCTCAAAGAATTATTAAAACTAAAACTTCCCTACGATCTCGCAATTCCACTCTGGGTATTCATCTGAAGAAAGCAGAAAAACTAATTTGAAAACAGAGGTGCGCTCCTATGTTCACTACGGCACTGCTTACAAGAGCCAAGATATGGAAGTGTCCATCCACGGGTAACGGATAAAGACCACGTGGTGTATACGTACAGAGGAATATAACTCAGCCATAAGGAGAACGACGTCCTGCTACTTGTACACTGTGGCTAGACCTCTAGGACATTATGCTGACTGAAGTCAGACAGAGAAGGACAAATAGCGTATGATTTCATTTAGATATATGGAATCTAAAAAACAAAACAAGCTCATAGGTACAGAGAACAAACTGGTGGATGCCAGAAGGGAGAGGGGTGGGGGGATGGGCCAAATAAGTCAAGGCGGTGAAGAGATACAAAGTTCCAGTTATCAAATAAGTAAGTCATGGGGATGTCATGCGCCTAGAGAATGCAGTCAACAATAGGGTAATCACTTTGTATGGTGACAGATGATAACCAAAGCTTTTGTGGGGATCATTTTGTAATGTATAGAAATACTGATTGGCTGTCCGGTACTCCTGAAATGAACATAATATTGTAGGTCAATTAAAATTCAATTAAAAAATGGTCTTTCTGCTCGGGACTCAAAGAATGCTGCTGCCTTCTTCTCTCCCCTCACCTCTGACATCACCAGCCAGGTCTCATCACCTGCTGTGTCCTGGGAGCAGTGGAATAACAATCAGGCTTTCTGTCCATAGTCAGGTGGTATCCAGTCTGGTGTAAGGAGTAGACCCCAGCCTAGGGGCCAGGAAGCCTGGTCTTAATGCATGGGGCATTCGAGCTTCAGCACTTCACAGCTCCAGCTCTGGGGCAAGGGGAGCCTTGAGGCAAGGAGACAGCGAGGGATTGAGGGGAGGCGTGTGTGTGTGTGGAGGGAGAAGCCAGGTGCTAAGCTAGGAGAAGCGGCAGTGGTGAGGAGGTAGGGAGAGCAGAGCAGAGCAGAGCTCCCTCCTGTTAAGAAAAAAACCCCCAAACTTATAAAAAAGGCAGAAGGAGAGCAGCATCTCCATTCAATGCAGTATGGGAGTGTCCCTTACCAGGCCAGCCCAGCCCTGTGATCCTCCCGGAGAAGGGGCCCAGGTCTGACTTCACAGCCAGCTGCTGCTTGAAGGTCCAGACTCTGGGTTAACTTGGAGGTCGTGGCCCATTGAAAAGATAAACCCCGATGTGGTGGCTTTATTACCCTTGCAGGACATTAATCTGTTTTGTAACCAACTGAACCGTCTTATTTGGTGTTTTTCCCTCCCAATAAAAACTCAATCCCTCCCAAGCTCTCTGAGCCTGTCTTACCATCCTACTGGCTCCCTTGTTAACGAGTTGGATGTACCTTTGACACATGTGCATCCTATATTTGCATGAGCCATTTTTTACTTTTTGAGAAAACATATTATTATGACGATCTAGATTGGTCCCTTCCTACTAGTGGTTTGGAAACTGAGTCCTAAGGTCCTCCTGGTGAACTCTCTATTCTTTTCTATGCTCTACCCTCATCAAGCTGCCTTCTGTCCTGGCCCCTGGTCCATCCTCTTTCCTGGGCCCCTCAACTCCTATACAGCATCCTGTGTTGGGAGAGAAGCAGGACACCCGGGGGGCTGTACTGTTCTCTGCACGCCTGCAGCCGTCAGGGCCATCACAGTTCAAACTTTGGTAAACTCGATGGTGGCTTGAGGAACGTTGAGCTGGTGGGGCAGCTCTTTCGCAGGGTGCTGGCTTCCTTTGGTCTCTCAGATATTCCCAGCTGATGCTAAATTCCTCCTGTTCTACCTGCACGCCCAAAATGGGTTCCTTCTGGAATGCACAGTGTTGGTTTCCTCTTGGAAGGTTTAGGGAACAGGGTGTCGGGTAGGGATCTGGAACAGACTCGAGCCCTGGGCAAGAAAATTTCATCCTAGCCTTGCTCAGACAACTAGGGTGCTGATTCCAGGCCAGGACTTGGGGTGGGCCTGGACTTGAAGGTGGGATCTTCAGCAGATGGGGGATTTCTTACTGAGTCAGCCCAAGGTTGCCTGTCCCAGTCTCAGTGGGGAGGGGAGGGTGGGCATCATGCCCAGCCCTGCACATGGAGGACGCCATCCAATCCCGACACCCCTGCAAAGTAGCTGTTTAACAGTACGCTCCTTCTACAGATGAGGAAGCAGTCTCAGGGGCATGCGGTGAGCTGCCTGAGCTCAAAAAGCTCATAAAAGTCAGAGCAGAATTTGCATTCAGGTCTGTTTCAGTGGGTGGGGGAGCTGGCTCGTGCTGGCCTCGGGGAGCTGACTGTCACGCTTCTTCCTGCCTCTGCCTCCAGGCACCTCTCCTTGCTTTCTTAGTACCAGCCTTGGTGGGAGTGTTTACACCATGGAAATTAGCAGCGCTCCAGATCCAGGGTTTCCCTCCCACACACTTGAACAGCGGGTGGCACACTGCCGTCTGTCTTATTCAAACACTCCTGTGCTTTATGCCCCAGTGATCGCCAAACATGTGACATGTACCTGATCAGTCTTTGGAGCTGTTCTAGGGCGTATAAGCTGCAGAGAGTCTGGGGTGCGGCCTGGCAACTCTGTGATTTGGGAAAACCCTCATCTTAGTCATGACTCCTGACAGGCGGAGCTGGGGACAGGTGTGGAATCAGAGAAGAGCAGAGGGGTGCGGGGAGGGCATGCCCAGAAGGAGGCCTCGTTCCCTGCAGTGCCTTCCCGAGCGCAGCACACAGAGACAGCCCGGGCAAAGCCAGGGAGCACAGACTGCGAGGCCAAGCCATCTGGGTCCCAGCTGCATCTACCTTCCTTACCTCCGTGGGTTCAGCTGCCAAAATGCAGATGATAATAACAGGACCTAGCAGGTGGGGTTGTCATGAGGAAGAAGTGGGTTCATGGGTGTGCGCAGAGCATGTGTGCCCTACGGGAGACATTAGGTGAGTGTTTGACCGATGCTTCTCTTCTGCTTTCTCTGGCTGCCGGTCCTCTGCGTGATGGGCATGGGATATGGCCCCAGGGACATGCCCAGATGTTGGAGGAGAGGAGCAGACAGGAGCTGGGTCCTTCCTGCTTACCCGTCTTGGCAACATAGGAACAATCTCGATGGGCTAATAGCTATGAGCACCTGTGAACCCCAGAACAGCAGGCAGTGTTCTAAGCGCCTTTTGTAAATGAACTCGCTGAATTCTCATTTCCACCTTATCCAAGGAGTGTATTACCATCACCCCATTTGGGAGGAAAGAAATGAGTCACAGAGAGGTTAGGTTTCATGGCTAACCCGGGGAGCAGTGGAGTCCAACCCGGGCAGCCCAGCTCCCGAGCCCCACCTCTGTCCCATGACCAGCCCGCCATCCACACAGCATTCAGAACGGTCTCTGGGATCCAACCCCCTCACTCCCATGTTTATGGATCCTTAATGCCTTCTCAGAATGAGATGCAAGTTCCTTAGATTAGTTCACAAGGCTCTCCACCCCTCTCCAGCCCCACTTTTCTTCCCACACCCTCCCATGTTTGTTATGGGAACCAAAGCACTTTTGTTCCCCTCCCTTTCTCCCTGACCACTGCCCATGCCCCCATCATGCAGCTTCTGTCGCTGTGCCAGCATTTATGCGTGTTCTAGCCTCTGGCTGGACCGTCTGTCTTCTCAACCCTCTTGGGTGGGCTATTCTCTGAGATTCAATTTAAGTGGCACCTCTTGCAGGAAGCCTTCCCTGACTTCTCCTTTACATATGCACAATAGGAGGGGGGTCAGGGGGGCTTTTGCTCTTATCCTGGGAGTTCTTGGCTTTCACTCCACCGATAACAACTGCTAGTGTCTGTGTCTGTCTCCCCCATGAACCCCTGAGCCAAATACCCCTGTCACCCAAAGTGGAAAGAAAGGTCAGCCAGCCAAGTAGCTCTCTGGGGCACCTAAACAGCAGTGGGAGGGTCTGGGATGGGGGACTAGTGTTTCACATCCTCCTCTCAGGGGGAGTTCTCAGTGAAGCCGAAGGCTAGGAAGGGTTTGGTAAACTGCCCGGGGTGGGGGAGGGTGAGACCCTTAAGGGCCCTGATAGAGTATCAGGAGATCTTCCCCCAAATCGCCTTTGAAGGCAGGTAAGGGGAGGTGGAGCCGTTTTGTTCTGCAGAATGGAGAATGTGAGTTTGGGGCCAGAGCTAACTTGTGGGGCCATGGAAGAGAAGTTGACTTCTGCCCCCAGGGGCCCCCTCCTCACTCCACCCCTGCACAGGATCCAGCCTCCTTTCCAAAGCAGGGCTGACCAATAGCTAAGGCCCAAAGGGTGCCAAACCATCAGCCTGACCAGGGTGTCTGAGACTCAGTTCGCCCTCCTCTAGGACTGGAGGCCAACTGGACTCCGTGGGAAGCGTGGCAGCTCTGGCCCTGGTGGGGGGCTTTGGGGGCTGGTGACAGCACCCTTCCCATCTCCAGATGTAGCACGTGGTCTGCTGACACTCACTCTGTGACTCTGTGTCCGCAGCCATTTGAGCCCGGGGAGGGGGGCGGGACGGGGCGTCACTGCTGGGATCGCTTCCCTCCCTGTCACCCCGAGCCTGGGGCACAAAACGTCCCCACTCCCATGACGTGAGGGCAGTGATGACGGGGAGCTGCTAAAGAGGCTTCTTTGTCCAGCTCCAAGTCTGTGTCCACATTGCCCTGAGACCCCAAACGCTGTACACAGTGAACCGTGGGCAACCTTGCTGCTTGGCAAAAAGTTGCTGTTCTCGATGCCAAATGTTGACACACTGAATTCAGTATCGACGAGGGACCTTTTAGAAACATTCAGCATAACATAATAGACTAATTCATTAGCACCCCATGGGTCTGACTGGGTAGAAGCTGAAGCTCGGAAAACATTGCCTTAAGGAATGACAGATGAAAATATCTTTCCCATGATATAACTGTTATTGCCGGGAAGTGGCATTAATTGTGATTGCTTATCTATTAATTTATTATAATTCTTTTTTCACCTCCAGGCTTTTACCTACACATGACATGTACCAGGGGCTCAGCTGGGGCTGATTAACGCGGGGTTATCTGGGAAAGGCTCGAAGCTGGCTGGAGCAGATAATGGCCGCTGGTGTAATTAAAATGTCTTCTGCGTGAAAGAAGCAAGTTTAGAGAATTTTTTAGAGGCGAGGCGCTGGTGATGTGGGTTTCCTAAAGGGAAGGCGATAAATGCCAAATGCCACCACCCTCCTGAAATACAGCCTCAACGGACCAATGGGCGCAGGGAGGCAGCATCACGAGGTAGGCTGTGAAGCCAACGGGGGATGGAGAGAGGATCGTGGAGCGGGAGCCGAGGGTGAAGCGGAATGAGGGCCGGAGCGGAGGGCCCAAGGGACACAGCTGCTGCCCTGGAAGGTGGGCGGGGAGGGGGCAGCTGGGGGAGAGGCTGGTGGACCCCTTCTCCGCTGACACACGCAGACAGCAGAGCTGAGCATGGTGGGCGGGTTGTCCCTCCCTGGGAAGATCCACTGTCCCTGACCCTCAGAGAGGCACGGGGAGGACGATCAGGGGGCCAGGACAGCCATGCACAAGACCGGCAGTCAGCACCAAGGCCTCTACCCCTGATCTGCTACGAGACTCTGGACAGCAAACTCAACCTCTCTGGTCCCTCGTTGGCCCCTCCATCAAAGAGGAGCAAAAACCCTGCCCTGGGAAGAGGAAAAGCTGCGATGTGAGAAAGGGCTTGGGAACCTGTGAATTGTGGGCCCTGCTGAGATCTGTGGAGGCTCCATTCCTCCCCCCACTGGCGTCAGTCACTACGTCTGGCCCATCGCTGCTGGGTGGCCAGAGGAGGCCAGCCCCCGCCTCGTGCGGGCTTTCAGCATGACAGCTCCCAGTGGAGGCCCTCGGAGCTGGACAGCTCCCAGCTGGTAAAAGCCCTCCCTCTGCCCCTTTCTTGCTGGGTGACCTCTCGAGCCTCGGTTTCTACTTTGCTATAAAGTTGGGCGATCATACCTCCCTTGGAGAGGCTCTCTGGATTTGTGGATGAGACGTTGTAAGCTGAATACAGAGAAGACCTACGCGGGAGCTACTTCACCCACCGAACTCTTACCTCCTACTCTACTCAAATAAACACCGGGCACTTGACAAAGCGTAGCGCTGTTACTGTACCCATTGTGTAGATGAGAAAAGGAGGCCCAGAGAGGTGAAGTAGCATGCCCGGGGAAGTGGAAGTATCTTGACTCTAACTCACGCAGGCTGGCCCCAGAGTCCATGGTCTTAACTGTTGCCATGACAAGATTGTTGATAACTTCGTGGATTACTTTCTACTTTGTATGGTAGTCATTTGCTCATTCAAGCATTCATGAGCGCCTACTGCATACCAGGCACTCTTGGGGTGCTGGAGATGGATAGGTGAACCGGGCACAGTCCTTGATCTCTATATGCATGAAGGAAGCCTGCCAGCTGGTGAGCGTTTGTTGGGTCCATCTCTGCACACTCTCTCCCACCCAAGTGCCCAGCTCAGTACCTGAGGCCTTGAGAGGATCTGTACGTGCCTGCTGCAAGTGAGTAAACGGATGCCTGAATTAAGGAAATGAAAAAGTAAGAGAAATGGATGCTGTCTAGGGCTGGAGGAGGCCCTGCAGCATTAGGAGCCTGCCCTGAGCCTCCCTCCAAGACCTCTAACCTTGACCCCAGGAAGGCAATGGCAATAATGAGAGCAACATGGGGGCACCTGGGTGGCTCAGTGGGTTAAACCTCTGCCTTCGGCTCAGGTCATGGTCTCGGGGTCCTGGGATCGAATCCTGCATCGGGCTCTCTGCTTGGCAGGGAACCTGCTTCCTCCTCTCTCTCTCTCTGCCTGCCTCTCTGCCTGCTTGTGATCTCTGTCAAATAAATAAATAAAATATTTTAAAAAAATGAGAGCAACATGGAAAGAGCCTTCTCTAGAGCCTTGCCTGAAGGTCCATAGGGCTAAGGGCCCAGATGTTGGTCTTAGTACCCTAGAAGCCCAGGGCTGCCATGCCTGGGGACAGGGCCTTGGGCCCTTGGAATGTGACCCTCTGCCTTGCTCCTCTACCTGGCTCCTAGCTCCAAAAAGAGGTAGAATATGGGAGATCTGGGGACCTTATCCTCCAGCTTCTAATGACTTTCCAGGATATAGCACGACATGGAAAAATCAACTTGGGTGGGCAGAAATCCAGAAAGAACTTGGGGAAGAAGGTGCCTGATCTTAGTCACCAGCTTCCAGAATCCCTTTCTCCCAACATGACTCCGGGCAGATGCCCAGAGCTGAGCCCTGGATCAAGAGCATGTGCAGGCGGGTCCTGAGCTCCGCCATGGGCACAGGGAACGGTGGGTGGGGAAGAAGCCGTGGTGTGCTGGTAAACACTCAGTAACCAGCTCTCAGGGGAGGGGAGGTTGCAAACCCTTCTTCATAATACCCACCAACTTTGGTGGTATGAATACTCCTTCCACCACAGCCAACTTCAAGCTACCTCCATGATATCACTGAACGTGGATTTGGGAGCAGATGACTACAACGGGTTCTAGAAATCAGTCAGCTCTCCAGTGAAGCTCTAACCTGTCACTTGGCCTTTGCTTATGCTGTTCCCTCTGCATGGCAAACTCATCCTCTCTCTCCTTAGTGAACTCCTACTGATCCTTCAAGGCCCCAGTTAAGCATCTATCTTCCTGCCTCAAATTTCCCACCTTCTGCCAGCCCCTCTGCACCCAGTGTCTCCTTCCACAGTGCTCCACAGCCGTGTCCAAGCATGTCATGGCACATGCCTTCCAAGGAGCTAGATGCGGAGGTGGGGACGGCACAGGATGGGAGCTCCTCAAGGGCGGGGCCTCCACGCAGTCGTCCTGAGACCCTCACCAATGCCCAGGCACTGGGGAAGGAGGGTTCCTGGGTGCCAGACGGATAAGTGAACACAGAAGCCTGCCGGGCTGTCGGTGACGCCGCCAGGTGCCCCAGAACCGGGCTGGGTGGAAAAGTCCTCCCAGAGCCCCAGAGAGGTGCTCGGACATTTACTCCAAGGCAGGGTGGCTGGGTGTGGATGCCCCTTTGCCGCAGGGATCCCTTTATTCTGCTGATTTCAGGCCACAACTAATTATCCTAATGGGTTTAAATGGCCCTCAATGTTCTCCGAGTTTGGACAGGACCCATCTGGAGCTTGCAGGTGGGCTGGCCCAGCTGAGAGTGAGTGGGCAGACTTCAGCACAGATGCTGCAGTATTTCCTGTTGTTGCATGAGGACTGAGACATCCTCAGGGAAGTGTGTGGGCTAGGAGCCGAGGGTCTTCCTAATAAGAGCAGCTAATACTTTTACCGCCTTCACACGAATCAGGGACTGCCCTCAGCATTTTATTTTCGGAGATCAACACTCTAGGAGGTAGAAGCCATTATCGCACCCATTTTGCAGACGAAGAGGCTGAGGCCAGGAAGTTAATGACTGACTAGTCCTCAGAAGGGGTTGTGTTGACACAGGTAGGTCTAGACTCCCTGTCCTGAGTCACAGCTCTGGGGTGTTTCTCAAAGTGGGTGTGCCACAGAGATGTCTCTGGGCCCTTGCCTGAGGCTGTACCTAGAGCCTTTGGAAGCAAGGCCAGCCTGAGTCTCCTCTTGCTGTTTCAATGGTCCGCACCAGGGTGATCGTGTTCTGAGGGGGTCCCACCCCAGCCCGTGTCGGGACCCAGGGGTACGTTACCAGAGTGGTGAAGATGAAGTGGTAGTACTCGGTCATCATGCCCATGGCCATGGCCTGCGGGAGAGCAGAGCATCAGCGGTGTGCAGGGAGTACCCGGAAGCCCCCTCCCCATCTGCACCCCGGCGGTGAGGACCAGACTGGGGTGGTGGGCTAGGGGGAGGTGGGCCACTCGGAGTGGGATATCCTCTGAGACCACCTCCCTGAAGTGATGACTGGCTGGCAGACAGCGGGGGGGCGGGGGTGGTGGTGTTTCCCTGGAGTGTGCTGACAAGTCCTCGGGACACATTCAAATACAGAATCTCGGGGCTCCTAGGTGACTCAGTCAGTTAGGCATCTGCCTTGGGCTCAGATCAGGATCCCGGGTCCTGGGATCAAGTCCCCACGTCAGGCTCCCCACTTAGCAGAGTCGGCTTGTCCCTCTCCCTTTGCCCCTCTCCCTGCTTGTGCTCACACTCTCTCTTTCTCAAATAAATAAATGCAGAATCTTGGGCTGTACTCTGCATGCAAAGATTCCAAATTCTGCAGGGCTGGGCTGGGCCCAGTCTTCTGGCTCTTCCACGAGCATCTCTTGCTTGCTACACTTAGAGAAATGCAGTTGGAATTAGCCCCAGACTGTCTTCTCAAGGGCTCTGGCTCCACCCAGCTGCACTCACTGTCCTGGCTTGAGAGGGAGGTGTGTGAAAGCCTGCCCCTGTCCCCGCCCTGGCCCCAGCCCAGCCAGGCCCCAGGAGGAGAGGCTGTGCTGAGGCTGATCCTCCCTGGAGGGGGGAGACAGCATAGCCCGGCTTCCCTGTTCCAGGTGACCACCGGGCAGGTCGCTCTGTTGCCATGGAATTATTACTAGGTGTCATTACGAAGCCTGCATTACCTACATTTATGTGTTTTATTAGAAACCTATAATCTATATTACTAACGACCATAATGCACTTTCTACAGAGTTCTTCAGAATGCCAGGCCCCCTAAGTGCTCTGGAAGAAAATGGTCCCAGGGTCAGGTACACGTGGAAAGTGCCACTCCTTCTCTTGCCCTCTTGGAGACTTACAACCCATGTCAGCAAGTTCAAGGCTCAAACCAGGCCTCAGCCAGCAGCCATGGTTACCTCTGCAGAGCTTGGGGTTTAGAGGGGCACACGGTCTCCAGTTTTAATTCTGGATGTTTTCAAGTCAGACAGACATGGGAGTAAATTCTCACTCTCTGGCTGGATGACCCGGGTTCTTTCCTTTCCCCAGGAACCTCAGGTTCCTCACCTATAAACTGGGCATGATAACCATTGCCACCTACCAGGGGGGCACTGACTGAGGGGCTCCGGACACCTGGCACATGGTCCCTCCTCAGCGTGACCAGCCAGGGTTGTGGCGGTCTCTGCTACATGTACCAGGAAAAGAAGGGAAGCACTAGGCGTGGGCCGTCGTCCAGGGAGGAGGGGTGAGGGTTCCCTGGGGGGCATCGGTCTCCTCCACAGTGACCCCACAGAGGCTCACACCCAGTGCCGACACTGGGCTACACTCTTTCCCTGCCTCATCTCAGAATCCTCCGTCCCCGTCTGAGGCAAAGATCCCTGGTTTTGTCTACAGAGGAGGGGAGGACACTGGGGCTCCTTGCTCTCAGGCGCACAGAAGTGAGATTCGAACCCCCAAGTGAGCTATGCACCTGTCTTGGGGTGAGGGAGCCTGGGGGAAGACACTGGCTGCTGGGCCGCCTGCGTACCCCCTGTAGGGCCGGACCAGAGGGTGGGACTTGGACCAATGTCCCCACCCTAACCCGTCCTGGGACTTGAAAACTCGTATCCCCGGCACGGCACCTAGCCCCCTGCGCTGTGTCTCTTCCTCACCAGCTCCACCCCACCAGGTCAGGACTTAGAGCTCCACAGAATGCCTCCTTCAATCACCAAGGCCACTTTCTGGGACTGTATGATTGCCTTTTACACAAAGCACAGGCTCAAATGGGAGCGTTCTGGGTTTCAGCTGCAGTACCCTCCAAGGAGGCTGTGGGTGATTTTGCTGTTTATTTCTTAGGTAGCTGGCAGAGATGGCTCTGGTTCCCAGCATGCCACACTGGGCTGTGTCTGGAAAGGAACAGAGGCCCATCCAGGACCCAGAGCCATCTCCCTCCCCCACGGTCGCTGCAGAGCTGAGCAGATGGCACGGGGAACTTGAATAAACCTCCCAGTAGTAGAATAACCACAAGCGTTCTGGGCCACGGGGAACTCATCACAGAAGACGCAGTGACCCCCTCCCCCCACCGGGGGCTGTTCCTGCCACCCCGAGGCCTCCCAGGGCTTCCCGAAATGTTCGGTCCTGCTCCGCTTCAGACCCTGCGTCCCACCTGCAGCCATAGCCCGGAAGCGAGCACTGAGGCAAGAGCCACCAGGCACTAGGCTGGGCTCAGCCCTGGCATCGCTCCGTCCTCACGTGGGCTCAGACCTTGGAGACCACACGTGTCCATTCTGCTGCTGCAGAAACTCACGCATGGGGGTCAGTTCATGCAGCCAGACTGAAGCAGAGCTGGGCTCCCCCCACCCCCACCAGCTCCAGTCACCTCCTGGCTGTGGGTGAATGGGGAAAGAGGGGGTGGGGGAAAGGGCAGGCAGGTCCTGCCCCTCCCTTCCATGCCCCGGGCTGGCTGGCACTCACACACCTGCTTGAGGATCTGGGCGGCCATGGTGTGACTGCAGTCGAAGATGATGCGGAATTCCCGGCCCCGCTTCATCTCCTTGAGTAGCGGGCGCGAGTCGTCCGAGTCAAGGGGCAGCTGGCGGATCTTCAGGCGGATATTGTACCTCGATGGGGCCATGATGAGCTCCTGCAGGCGGATGAGCCCTGGGAGGTCCCCGGGGTGCAAAAGACACACATGTACACACAGGTAAACACGGCTGTCAGCCTCCACAGACTCGGGTGAGCACATGGCCTGTGGCTGCAGATCTGTGCCCACACACAGACACACAGACACGGATGCGTGGCCCACAGAACTTTGGGCAGGTGTGTGGACAGAGCCACGTGGGTACAGACATGGCACCAGGATTCTTGGGTGTGGCCATGTGCACCAGGCTGTACATGCCGGCACACGTTCCCGGATATGTAGGCACCTACAAACACATGCATAGAGGGACATGTTTGCTGACACAGACATATGTTGGGACTTCCTTACACGTGCACATCAAAGCCTGTGCATACACAGACACACAGACACACGTACAGATTAGCAGTAGGTACAGACAGCAAATTCCTGCAAACCACGTCTATGTGCTCCCCTCTACACTAGCCTTTATGGAGCCCAAACCAGAGGGCACCCCTCTTCGTCACCCCACGTATGACACTGGGAAGTTGGGAACCTGCCTCTAGGACATGGGCACAAGTGAAGGCTGCAGGCTCAGGTGTACCAACTGTTGGACTATGTAAGACAAAGGTATTTGTGCCCCCAACCGAAGGACAGCCTACCTCAGTAAACCTGACTGATTTTTCCAGGCTCTGTGCAATCACCTCCTCCATGAAGCCTGCCCCTACTGCTCTTTCCAAACAAGACATGTCATCCCCCTCCCTCCTCCCTCAGCACTAGCCTCCTCTGGCCTCATCTCACTCCCTCGTCCAGCCATGGCCTCCTTAACCTCATGGACTGCGTCCCCACAGCCCCTAGCATGGGACCTGGCACTTAGGAGGCCCTCAACACAAATCACCATAATTGAACTGACTTACTGTTTTTTTTCTCCCCACACTGAAAAATCCATCCTCCACCTTGGCATTTTGCAAAACCACTTAATTTGGGGACTTCCAGGGAAAACTGAATGTCACTTCCTGGAGACAAATGGCTTACTTAGGTCTAATTAAGTTTATTTCCGTTGCTATTTCAAGGTCCATTCTTGCTGACTCCCTTCTGTTTAGCCTGGGAGTAAGCCTGCTGATACCCCCTCCCCACTCAGGGAGGGGCTGAGCCAGCAGGGGCCGGGGTCCCACTGGGCTGTCAGCCCATGCTCAGGACTCAGGGTCTGTGTCTTGACTGCACGCTCCACTCAGCTCTGCTCCATTCCCCCATGAACAGCAGTCTGCTTCTCCTCTGGGGATCAACTCCTCCCCCGTGCTTGGACCATGTGACTCCGAGGAGTCCATCCCCAGCTCTCAGGGCCCCAGCCTGGCCAATCAGCCGCACATTCCTCTAGGCATAGGGATGGGCTCAGAGATGGGTGGGTGATGCCAGTTGGTCCTATCAGATGACTTCCAGAAATGGTACCAGAGCAACTGGTAAGAAATACACCCTTTTCCACTTACCTCCAAATAGGGAGGCAGTAAGTCTAGGCATCACCACATAGAACCTGAGAAGGATTCCAACATGGCAGAAGTCAGGCCAAATAAGTCCTAATGATACCCATTTGAGCCTCTGGATCTAACAGTACCTGAAGCTGAAATGACTCTTGAGCTTCCCAGTAAAGGCAGCCAATCAAATCCGCTCCCCCTCCCTTTTTTTTGGTGAAGTTAGTTTGTTCTGGATTAAAGTTACTACTGCAGTGTCCCCTATCTGGACGGAGTCCCCCTCACACAGACCGCCTACTTTGAAAGCCTTCCAACAGAGCCTCCGGGTTTCCAAAGCCATTTCTGATTACAAATGCCTGGATCTGTTCAGCTTCTCCTTCGCATTCCGGAGGGCTGGACATGAGGAAGGCCATCTGGTGTACACCATTCCCCTCGGCTGGGGAGGACAGAGATCTATCCCTGTGACCTGAGCTTCCCAAGGAGCTCCCAAACAGGCTTTGCCATGGCCACCAGCCTCAGGACTCCCCCCCACCCCCCTGAAAGGTCCCATACCCAGGTGTGCGGGCTGGCGAAGGGCTCTGGTGTCTGGAGTGGTCTGGATCTAATAGGGGCTACAGGGCTTCCCAATACCAGACTTGAGATGGAGCCGGAAGGGGCCATCAGCTGACCTGCGCTGAGGAGGGAGGGACCACCGTCTCCTCTGGAACACATACCAGCCTCATCCTCCCTCCCCATCTTGCCCCAGAAATTCTCAGTGGGGCTGAACGATGCTGCCCTCTCACACTTGTTACCCTGGGAGGCGCCCCGCCTTCACTTCGCTCCCACTCGCTCAGTGTTGGGAGCCATGCATGGCAGCAGCAGGCACGTGAGCTTTGGGGATCCAGGACGTGAGGACAGGGACAGCATGCACGCTGGAGCAGAGACCACCGGAGTCTTCCTGTCAGCCAAGTGCACTGCCCCGTGTAATGCACAGTGACCCACATTCTCCGGTAGCAAATGTCAGACCTCCTTCTCATCAGTGTATTCCCGAAGGAGACCAGAGGCTCATCTCAGCCCACCCCAGCAGAGGACGAGGCTCTTGCTTGCCCGAGATGAGCCTTCCTTCCTCGCTGCTTCCCTAATCAATCTCTCTCAAAATATCTACAGTGAATCATGGTTGTTAGAATCATGCTTTTCACTTACAAAGCACTTCTGCATTCATTACCCTATTTAAACATCTCCCTGTCCTAGAAGGCACGCCGACTGTTCCAGGGTTACAAAGAAACGGAGGTCCATGGAGGGTAAGGTTCTGAGGCACGCTAGCAGTGGGACTGGGATTTGAGACCCAACTTTCTGGCTCTTACGTTGGGGTCCTTCACCTCGGCTTTTTCTAAGACCCTTCCTTTTGCCCTTGATATCAGTTTGCCTTTGTGTGCAGATGAGGTTACAAAGGTGACCACTTGTCACAGGGCAAACCCTGCTGCTTCCTATAATATAATCATTTGTGATATTCTCTCACTGATGTTCCGGCATCCTGAAATCATGCGCCAAACTAATGGCCAAAGTTGTTTCCATTCTTTTTGTCCCTGTGTTTTTGGTGGGTACACAAGATCATATTATAAGCCCTCCAATCAAACCCCAGTTTCTGTTTTGCTTCCTGCCCCATCAAGGACATTCCCACCGAACAAATCCCACCTATCGTCATCTAGGCTATCTTATGGTCATGAGGTAATCAAAGGGTTTAGAGTAAAGAAAGGCTCTTGCCCATGCTTTCCTCTTGCTCCTACCTCCCGACTAACCCCAGTGCTTTTCCATGAGGCTGCGGCCCCCCGCTCCCTGCTTCTAGAAACTGTTAACAACTCTTTTCTCAATGCCATTGACCTCTCTGTGTCATCATGCGGCCATTGTCATCCGTGAGGCCCTAGGTACACTCAGAAAGAGTTCTCTTCGTAGTTGATTGTAGGGATGACCCAAATTCTTCACCCCACTCTGTAGCTACACCCTTAGCCAGGTAACTTTGCAGGTGACCTCCGACTGCGGGCAGGTGACCCGCCTCACTCAGGATATTGGGCTCCAGCATGAAACCTGTGTTGGCCAATGGTATATCAGTGGGCGGGTCACAAGCAGACAGTAGAATTGGAAGGGCACCCTGGGTCTCTTCTTTTGCACCTCTGCAATTGTCTTGACCACGTGCCCAGGCTAGCCTGCTGGTGCCTGTCATCTCCACCAACAGTTAAATGACCCCCGGGCAGGGGAGGGATCCAGCTGAGACCAGAACCACCACCTGGCCAAGCTCAGCCAATCAGGGACCCCACAGACTTGTGAGCTAAACACATGCTTTGTATTCAAAGCCACTGAATTTTGGGGAGTGGTTGGCAGACACAGCACCACTAATTATAGAGATGGGTGTGCCCTCTTCTAACATCCTGATAGAACAAGGTTATGGCTTGGGTGCCCAGAGCTGACGGGGGCTTGCTTAAAAACCAGTCAGGGGGCACTCCCTTTCCTATCCGACTGTGCTCAGGGTAGTAACCACTGACTCGGTGAGCTGTCCAGGATGGTCTGCTGGACGGTTCCTAGACAAATTTTCTTCCTTGATAAGAGGCATGAGTCATGTTAAGAACAATCTTTTTGGCTCCTCTTTACTTCTATTTCTTGGGGGTGTCAGCACGTGAAGATGGGCTGCTCGGAGCTGGAGCAGCTCTATTTTGACTGTGAGAGAGAAGCCAAGAGACCTGGAAGGATATGGAGCCAGTGCCCCAGCTCTATTGAGCTGCTAAACCAGCCCTGGGTAGGACCATCTCCAGATTCTTGTCCGTCAGAGAACGAAGTGCCCATTGCTCAAGTCAGTGGGAACCAGGATGTCTGTGAGTCCAGCCTGAACATCCACAAGCATGCTGCCCCCAAAGCAAATCCAGCCCAAGCCTGCTCTGAACTGCTTCCCATTCTGGGGGTCTTGATGACCCACCACGTTGTCCCTTTGAAACATCCTGATTCTGGGAGGACACCTCTTACCACCCGCCAGTCCTCATCAAAGTCTTCCTATTATTTGACTGAATCACTAGTGCCCAGTGTGTTCTTGACCAAACCCGCTCCCTCCCGGACTCCCTCGTGTGTTTAAATGTTTGTTAAACTGAATTGAACCGAATTGAAAATCAAGTTGAATTAAACTCTAATTAAATCCTGCAAGAAAGGGTGTTCTGGGCACTGGTAAGAGTGAAGAAATGAAGATGGGATCCCCTCTCTTTTGCAAAGTTAATCATGCTGGAGGAGAGTGTGTGCCCCCGCCAGAGGCGGCTGGTCATTCCAGGCCTTCCGAGCTGATAATTGAGAGGCTCGCTCATATCCTCAGAGCGAAGGCACTGGAGGAGAGGGAGCTCCAGGCGTTAGCATCAGCTCTGAGCAGCCTCACGAGCAGAGCATCCCTCCTCCGCAAAGCCTCTGCCCCCAGCCCCTCCGGTCCGAAGGCCCTAAGACCGCGGGGCTGTGGTCCGCTCCTGTGTCTCTTCTCACTGCTTTGTGACCCTCGCAGCATCACCCTGTTCATGTCCAGTTCTTTCCTGCCATCCTGGCCCCAAGTTCTCTTCTAGGCAGCCCCTCAAATGCAGGCCTCCTTTGTCCCTGCCCACAACAAGGTGGCCACCCCCACGTGACTTCTGGCTCCTGGCTCTCCCTGCCACCCGCCCCACGAGATGCCGTCACAGCCACCTTCCGAAACTCTGCTTTCATTATTCTACTTCTGTACTCAACAACACTCAGTGGGCCTTGGCTGCTCCCAAGATCAGGTGTGAACTCCGAAGTCAGACAGTGAAACCTTCGCACAGCCTGATACACTCTGTTTATCTGACCTTTTCCTCCCACCTTCTAAACTTGAATCTTCTCCCCCTGCCAGGCTGCGCTCTCGAGGAGGCTGCCACGCACAATCCCGCCTCCTTGGTTTTTGCTCAGGCTGTCCCAGCCACTGGTGATGCCCTCATGCCTTCTGTCTGTCTGTTCACCCTCGAGGCCCCACTCATGTCTCTCTCCCTCTGGTAAGTCAGCCCAGATCAGCCAAGCCCGCCGAGCTTCCTCTCCCCGAGTGCCTTGGCACCGACTGTATGTACCCGTCACTTGACTCTCAGCTCTGATGGCCTGGAATGACCAGTGACCTTTGGGGATGTGCTCACACCCCTACCATAGGATTCACTCCTCCAAAAACGATGGGATTACAACATCCTCATTCTTCTCCCTTACCGGTGCCCAGGACTCTCTTCCTGCAATATTTAATGATGACATATTTCATCCTGATTTTTAATTCAATTCAATTCAGTTCATTTCAATAAGCATTTAAAAACATCTCTGTTGTACCGGGCCTTGTGCTAAAGCCTGGGGGCACACAAGGCTCATAGTCTGGACAAGCCACCACAACACTTCCCAGCAGTGTGCTAAGTGAGACCATCTAACAGGGCTGCCGGAATGCTGGCCGTGACCCGGAGTGGGGTCCTCACGCCCCTCAGTGGCAGCTCATGCTGGGGGCACCGAGTGGGGCCGGGGGCCCTGCCCTCCATGATCTCCTGTCTGGTACTGTGGGCATAGCAGGAACACAATAGAGGCTTGTAGAATCCCAAGTTAAACAGACAGCTTTTCTGAGGGATTCACTCCCTATGATTCCCACTCCCCATTAGAAGGTAATCAAGAGCTGACATAGAATCACAGGCTGCAGAACGCTGAAGAAGGCTTTTCTCCAACTTGGATGCTACAGCTCTTGACTTGACATGTGGCCAGAGAAGGGCCAGATGGGTTAAGTGACTTGCCAAGGTCACTTTCTCTTAAGAGGCCAGGCTAAGAAATGTCTTGGGACTTGAGTCTTCAGAAAGAAAGAGGAAGAGAGGAAACAGCCCTGTGTTACCCAGCTAGCAAGTGTCAGAGCCAGCGCGCACCCCTGCCCATGGATCCAGAGCCTGTGTCCGCGGTCAGCATGGGGCCGCCCACGTTTGCTGCAGATGGGAATGTGAGTCTAAGGGAGCCAGCGGCGGGGGGTGGGGCACGGTTTGTGCAGGGGTGAGTGCGGGTGCTGGGTGGGTGCTGAGAGCATGCTGTAGGGGGCGGAGGTGGGAGTGTGGGGAAGGTGTGAGGTGGGCTGTGGCGAGTGAAGGGTGAGTGTGGCCGGTGGGTCCTGGGCTGCAAGGCAGTGCAGGGGCAAGTGTCTGGGTGTCCTGCTAGGCTTGGGTGTGAGTGTGCACCCTCTCCCAGGGGCAGTTGATTTGGGCGAGCAAATCCTAGGTCTCTACCTCCCTCACCCCCTACCCTCAGCCCAGCCACACCCGGCTACCCACCTGTACTGTCGTCATAGACCACGGTGGCCGATCGCCACTTGAGGTACTGGACCAGGTCGAGGATGGCGTGGCTGAGGGAGGCGTAGTCGGGGTAGAGGTTCACGTAGAAGGTGTCCTTGTTGTCCAGCGGGTGGTGTTTCCAGCGCAGCTGGATGTGGGGCACTTCCAGAGCATTGCAGATGGACTGGACGGCGTTGGTGCAGGAGCCCTGTGATGGCCCGAAGATCGCCACCACGCCCAGGGCCAGCTGGTCACAGGCTGCAACGGAGGTGGGGGTGGGAGGAAGGTGAGGGGCTTAGTGCCTCGTCAGGCAGCTGGGGGCTGTGCCCACAGGGGTGCAGTGATTTCCGTGATACCATAAACACAGCGAGGGGAGACAGCAGCTGGAAACTTCCGGGGGCAGACAAGGAAGGGGCCTTCTGAATCTTGGCTTCCTCCTCTGGAAGCTGGGGTTACAATCGCCCTGACTCATGGATATTGGGAAGGTTGAGTGAGATCACGCATACGAGACCCTTAGCACTGCTCATGAAACAGAGATGGGGTTACTTTTGATGCTGTCCTCACTGTGCTGAGCACTGGCCCTGGGACACTCTGGGACCGGCCCTGATCTGGGCGGTGGGGGGGAAGGCCAAGAAACAGCTAGGATGAAACATCTCCCTGTGGCAACTGTGAAACTTCTAGCCCTAGTCTGTTCCCCAAAGTTCAACGTCCTCATCTCCCATCTTGCAGGACACTACCACGTGCCCACGTCCGAGATGCATTTCAGACCAAATGTGTCCCAAACGCTACCCTCTCTCCTCCTCCAGGCTCCCCTCCTCAGTAAACCACTTCCACTATCCCAGTGGCTTAGACCCTGAACATTGGCTTCCTCTTGACTCCTCTCGTTCTCTGTTGTCCCACATCCCACTCCTGCTGTGTCACCTTCGGAATGTTCCAGAATCAGAACTTCTTGCCACTGCCACCATCTTCTTCTGCTGGCACTACAGCTTCCTCAGGGACCCTCCCTGCTTCTTACTTCTCCCAGCCTCAAGTGGTGACATCACACGTTTGCTCCAGAGGCTCCAATGTCACTTGGTCTAAAAGCCGAAGTCCTCATGGTGACAGATGAGGCCCTGCTCACTGCAGTTCTTCCCCACCCCATCCCACCCCTGTCCTCATCACCATCACCACTTTTCTGACTTCAACTCCCATCCTTCTCTCCCTTCCTCACAGCCCTCAAGCCCCACTGGTTTCCATGATGCTCTGCAGACACGCTAAGCACACTCCTGCCTCAGGGCCTTTGCACTTATGGTCCCTTCTAGCTGAAGTGTTCTCTGCTCTAGTATCTGCATGACTTCCTCCTTCCCTTCCCTCAGGTTTCTGCATCCATGTGGTCTTACTAAAGAAGTATCACTTGCCCGACTTGTAATAAGAATCCTCCAGCCAGAATCCAAAACCCCATACCCTGCTTTGTTTCTTTATTTATTAAATGATTGCCAGAAGTCTTGTTTATTGACTTTGTCCTCCCACTAGAATGTAAGTCAAGGCAGCAAGGGCTTGATCTATGTTGCTTATTGGTTTATCAGCAATAAACGGTACCTGAATAGTACCTAAACGTGCTCAAAGCAGTACTTGGCCTGACCAGGTGCTTCACCAGCCTCTGCTGAGTGAATAAGTATTGACTCCCTGCCCTCAAACATTTTGCATTCTTGGGTGGGGGAGGAAGCCCAGGGGCTCCTAAAAGGCGCTCCCCTCCTGGGGAGGGGCTCAGGCAGGTCAAATGGCAGGTGCTTTTGGGGAGGGCAAACCCCGATAGGCACAGCAGAGATTTATTTATTTATTTATTTTTAAAATTTTATTTATTTATTTGACAGGGAGAGAGAGATCACAAGCAGGCAGAGAGGCAGGCAGAGAGAGATAGGAGGAAGCAGGTTGCTTGCTGAGCAGAGAGCCCAATGTGGGGCTTGATCCCAGGACCCTGGGATCATGACCTGAGCAGAAGGCAGAGGCTTTAACCCACTGAGCCACCCAGGCGCCCACAGCAGAGATTTAAATGAGCAGCCCCAGGCAGCTGGGGCTCCAAGGGCAGGCACAGGCTCATGTAAGGATTGTGCCTAAAAGATCCTTAAAGTAGGACCTTTCTGGGGGCAGTCAGGGGAAGGACTCCCCAGGAGCTCTCGCCCTTTCTTCTGGCAACTCTGATTTTCCTTCGGGCTCCCACCTCTCCCACACCCTGGCCGTGAGGGCTAGAGCATGACTTAGAAATGGGCCTTCTTTAGGCCCCAGACACTGGGTTGGAGGGTGGTCATGGGACCAGTCAGAGCCAATGGGGAGCCACAGGACCTCGCACCCAGAAGGTAGGACTCTCCCTCTACACAGGGACGTGGAAATAAGATCAGGAGCTGCGATAACCACCCTGTGCTCCCAAAGAAAGTGCAGTGCTTGTCTGAGAACAGAGTCAGTAGGCAGGTGAGCAGAGCCAAAGGGGAGGAAGAAATAAGAGCCCCTGGTCAAGCGCAACCTTGGACCTTGGGTATGTGAACCAGTATGTTCTCTTTTTGCTTAAGCCACGTAGGATTTGCTGTTTTGTCCCTCGCAACCAGAGGAGCCCTAACTCATCTATCCATAGAGCGTCCACAAACTCACCAGCCTGTGGCCGTGAGAATGGTGCCACGTGCACACTTATGAATGTATGGTACATGTAGAAGGAGGCAAGACATCGCCTAAGCATTGAGGGGCAATGGATTTAGACACATCCTGGCTGCCCCGAGGGCCTCTGGGAATGACCTACTGGTCTCAGGCCACCCCTAAGATTTGCAGGGCCCCAGACCAGTCTCCAAATGGAGGCCCACATATCATATGGCTAAATATTTAAGCACTATAAGCCAAGCTAACAAATTGTTATATAAAACACACCCTTTCCTCCTACCCTAACAAACACACTTCTCTAGCAACCTGGAAAATCAGGTGGGCATGGAGACTTCCCATACACAGAGATGTGGGGAAGGGTGGCACCAGTTCAACCTTGCCCCCCTCTTTTACTGCTGGCTCGCCCTAATCCATAAGAAGGACCTTGTTCTCCATGTGGATACCCCACTCCTATGTCCGAGCTCTGTCCATACTCCTACAAACAGATGCCCTTTGCTCACTCCTGGAAAGGGCCTAGGAGTGTGCCCCTGGCAGTATGGCTCTCCCTCTGGAGAAGAGCCCAGGGAAGAGGCTCATGCAGGCCTAGAGGTGGGCTCAGGGCCAACTGGGTAGGAAATTCAGGGTTCTAGATACTTGGAGCAAAGGCTAAAATGGCAGGGCACAGGCTCCTGGTAAGCAAGTGCCCTTCATCCCACTGACCCTTTGTCCTGGGAGGAGATACTAACCAGGGGAGGGCAAGGGCAGCCCCCTGCCCAAAGCACAGACCCAGAGAAAGGGGCCCTCTTGCCTGGGCTAATGGTGGTCCCAGTGGATGCAGAGATGTGGAGTGGTTTTCAGTTGATCAGAATGGGTGGTCTTTAGTGTATTTTCTCCTCTTCCTTGACCCTCCAACCTCTCCTCCCTTACTGCCTCCTGGGACCAGGAGGAAATATAGACAGTATTTTCCCTGAAATTTGTACTTCCCTCAAGAACACCAGAAAATGCCACTTGTGCCTTGGGTGAAAGATACAGCACTCTTGGTGGGCGGAAGCTAGTTATTGTCAGGAGGCTGCTGGAGCCATGTGGAACATGCGCCAGGGCAACCGTGTATGGGAAGCAGCAAGACCAACATAGGGAACATCTCGTGGGTGACTGGGATTCCTTGTGGCCAATACCAAGTGCAGGAGAAGATGCCCAGTGGGGTATGTGGCAGCTCCCTGGTGCTCCTACAGCTGTAAGACTGGAGTCCAAGTCAAGGAAGTGCTGCTGTCCCCACTCTTGTCACCCTACAGTCAACAAGCCTGAAGCAGCACTCCATGTGGGATCAACCCCAGTGAAAATAAATGCTTCCAAAATAGGACCCTGGGTTTGTTGATAAATTGTCCCATTTCAAGAAGTCTTCTTTTAGGGGCCCTTGCCCCAAGGAGACCAGGCCCTGACCTGTCCACTCACTGCTCATTCATGTTGCTTCCCTCTGGCCACTTTGTCCCCTGAGAGCAGGTGCTCCATGAGGAAGAGATCATGTGTGAGTTACTGTGTAGCCATGGAGGTTATATAAAACATGAAGGAGATAGCAACAGTGAGTGATTGCTGTCCAGGCTTGGTCACTCCCCTCAAGCTGTGGACACTCTGTAAAATCTGTAAGTTTCTCTCATGCACTATCTTCTAACCCTATTTGAACCTTCTAGCTGTCCTCTGATATCCTTGGTTTCCATCCTTTGCCTCCTATCTCTATCTTTTTCCTTTTCCTCTGGGACCCTCTGATGGATAACTTGGTCAAACGACTATTATATTTCATTCCCTCCACTACCACTTTCAAGAATCTGCCTTTTGGATTTCCCCCTTTGATACTGCCTGGAAACAGGCAGGCAAATTCTTCCTATGCCCTCACCCCACCCAGCCCAGCCTCTTAGATCATGGTCCCCTGCCTGGGTCCAAAGTCTAGGTATCCGGTTTGGCTGAGGCAAGGGAGAGTAGACCAAACACAAGTTATGGTTCTGCAGAGGATTATAAGGATGATCTTGAAGGAGGCAATTTTGATTTTGACATCAATTGTGAAGACAAAGTTAAAGGTGACCACAGTGATGGCGGTGAGGGCAAAGACCATATTATTGATGATCATGGCCATGGCACCTACAAAGATGGAACTGATGATAATGTTGACATTGTGGTATAATGGTGTGATGATGATGGGATTGATGTTGGTAAAATGTCAATGTTGTGATGTAATAGCAATGGTGATGGTAGGAATAATGATGGTGATATGCACATTGATGAGAGAGGATGTAATAACAGTCTGATGGTGATGACAGTAATTGTGGGATGATGTTGGTGTTGATGAGGCTGGTGATGATGATGATTCTGGCACCAGGACAATGGTGAGGATGAGGAAGATTATGATCACGGAGTGGGGATGTTGGCAAGGGTATGATTGATGAGATTGGTGTCGATGAAGATGTCAGTGTCATGACTGCCAATGGTAGTAGGAAAGATGATAATGATGTTGGCACTGATGAGATTGGTGATGAAGATGTCAATGTCATGACTGACAATGGTAGTAGGAATGATGGCGATGATGTTGGCACTGATGAGACTGGTGATGATGAAGCTGTGGGTGTATGGCAGTGATGGTGATGATGACAGTAGTGACCGTGATGGTGGTGATGATGTTGTGAAGAGTGGAGGTGATACCACTGTTGATGGTGACAACAGTAACTGGTGATGGTGCATTGGCATTGACAGTAGTGACAACGGTGGTGATAGGAGGATGATGGCCATGCTGAGGTTCATCCTACCAGAGATACAGTGATTATATCTCACGGCTAGGTGCCAGGAAGCACCTGTCCAATCACCTATTTCTTCTCTTTGGCCTCTCTCCTCATCCCTTTTTCTCCCCCCTCCATGTTCCTTCCACCTTCGGAGGCTCTTCCAGCCTGGAAGAGTGCTGCTGCCCCCGAGGGACCAGGGCAGGGGTTACAGCAGCAGCAGCAGCAGCAGCAGCAGCAGCAGCAGGAGCTTTATCTCCAGATGTTTCCAGGGCAGCAGCCAACTCTTGTTCTGGCAGCCCTGAGCACACACTGCAGTAATTACATTATTTGTAGCTTCAATTTGGAATCCATTTTCTGGTCATTTTACAGTAGCTCAGTGGTTCACAGTCATTGCAGGAGTCCACAGCCTGAATGCAGCCCCCCTCATCCCCTTTCCATGGCAATTGTAGTTATAGCAAAAATTACCCCAATCAATTTGTGTCTTAAAAGGAATTGAGCAGCCCAGAGAATAAGTCAAGGCAGAGGAGCCTGGGGAGTGCTGGGTCGATTCCAGGTCTGCTCTGGTCAGGCTTGGAAGAAAACACAGGCACTCTCTGGGTTGCTGGCTCAGACACCATTTGGCAGTCACTCATCTTTTAATTTTCTACAAAACAGTTAAAAATAAAGACAATAAGTGAAAGTCCCTTTGAATGGGGGAAAGGCCTCTTGGGCCTCCCGTGGAGGGAAGGACTAATTCGAGCGGAGCTGGTGGACGTGCCAGGCTCTGTGCACAGCGCCCGCTCCTCTGACGTGGCCCAAGGTGGCTGGATCCAGCTGTGATGGCAGGATTAATCATTCTCATTGGGTTAATTAGAATTAAGCCCAAGGTGATCCCCCAGAAGAGCCTTAATGATGCTTCAGAAGAATACATTTACAAAAACCAAAGATCAAAAGAAAAAATAAAGATCATGGGAACAAGGGACTCCCCAAGGGATGGAGTGTGCCTAAGGGGGAAGCAGGATCCAACTGCAGAAATGCCTCCAGGGTCAGACAGCGGTGGTTCCAATGACAGCAGGGGTCTGTCTTGGGTATGGTATCTATAGGAGGGACATTAAGGGAAAGTGATGGCAGAGAGGAGCCTCTTAAACTTTTTATATTGAGATGTAACATCATATAGTAAAGTGCATCAGTTTCAGGTAGACTTCCATGAAATTTTACATATAATTGCATCCATATAACTACTACTTGGATCAAAATATAAAACATTCCGAACACCTAGGAAGGTTATCTCTTCCCCTTTCCAGTTAATATATGCTGCACACTCCTCCCTTTCCCAGAAGTGACCACTGTTTATTCACTCGACATTATGCCTATGAGGCTCATCCATGATGTTTTGTGTAAGGAGAATTTTTTCTTCTTCTTTTTTTTAATTGTTAACTTAAATTCCATGAACAACTATACCCCAATCTATCCATTCTCCTGTCGATGAACCTTTAATTTATTTCCTGTAACATTCAGCTATTATTGATAAAGTAGACAGGAACTCTCTTGAAGGCATATGTCTCACTTTAGTGGACACTTCCAAACTCCCCTGAGAAGTTCAACCAGTTTTCACTCTCACCAACACTGTGTAGAAAAAAATAAACCTCATCCCCTACCTCCCACTATACAGAGAAAATCAGTGTGAGACAGGTCCTAGAGCTAACCATGAAAGACAAAACAACAGAGCTTCTAGGACGTGGGAGCAAATCTTCATGACTTGAGGATAGACAAAAATAGAACACAAAGCCATTAACTGTAATGGAAAATATTGACAAATCAGACCTCCTTAAGAACTTTGTTCCTCAAAAGATGTTTCTAAGACAGTGGGAAGGCAAGCTCCCTTGCTGCAAATACAGGCAATGCGCAAGTCCCACAAAGGACTCCTACCCACCATATGTAAAAGAATCCTACAAGTCAATAAGAAAATGACAAGCAGCTCCATTTTAAAAATGGTTAAAAGGCTCAAAAATCACTCCAGGAAAGAGAAGATCTGAATGATCTATGAAAATTTGAAAAGATGCTCAGGACCTCTGGTCACCAGGGAAATACAAAGTGAAACCACAATGAGATATCCACCACACGACCACCAGAAACAAAACTGACTTTATCAAGTGTTCATGATGGTGTCGACTGTTCCCCACTGCCGTGAGCCCCCCAGGGGGCTTGCTGCCAGGACTCTGGAAAGCCATCTGGCTGAACACATGACATCCTGTGACCTCATACTTCCACTCCTGCGTGTCTACCCATCAAAAACATTTGTGCATGTTTGTGCACTAAAAGATATCTACAAGAATGTTCATAGCAGCATTGCTTTCTGGGCCCAAATGGAAACAACTTGAATGTCCAATGATACATTTTAGTTTAAAAATTGTGGTGTGGGATGCCTGGGTGGCTTAGTTGGTTGGGCAGCTGTCTTAGGCTCAGGTCATGATCCCAGCGTCCTGGGATTGAGTCCCACATCGGGCTCCTTGCTCGGCGGGGAGCCTGCTTCTCCCTCTGCCTCCATCTGCCAGAGTTCTCTCTCTCTCTCTCTGACAAATAAATAAATAAAATCTTAAAAAAAATTGTGGTATATTTGTATAGTGGACCACTACACAACAATAAATAGATTCCTATTATATCCAATAACATAGATGAATGTCAAGGGTATATTCTACACACTGCCAAAATGTACACACTGGTATTCTATTTATGTAAAGTTCAAAAACAGACAGAGAAGCATATGTATGGCACTGGTAGTCAGAACAATGGTTCTTTAAGACAGCAGTGAAGAGGCAAAAAGACATAATATAGGAGAAGATGTGGACGATAATCACATAATCACACACACACACGCATCCAGGGATCACAGTTTAAGAGGTGAAGACTTGACCTTGTCTGGGGACTTGGGGTGGGCTCCTCTGAAGACCTAGACAAGTGGCAGGGCGGGGGTGAGATAGGGAAGGGGCATCACAAAGATAATAGCAAGTGCAAAAGCCCTGTGGTAGGAGAAAGCATGGCACCTGGAGGACCACAGGCAGGGCTAGAGCCCAGAGGCCAGACGTGGTTGGAAAGTCACATCTGGGCTGGACTGGACAGGTCCCCATGGGCTCTGATGATTTGGAGAAAGAACAAAAGGACACACCAGCTGGAGTTTTAAGCAAACAAGTCAGGTGGTGGGGGATGAGGGGGTGTGGCTTTGGTCCCATGGCCCTGTCTGGCTGGACTTCCAAAACTGGATGTTTCTGTCCCAGATCTACTCACCCGCTACCTGGCAGTTCCACATCGCATGGAACTCTAAGTTCCCACTGGAGGAAGTACCTCAGAAGACTCTGGGGTTCTGCCCTGGGCTCACTGCTGGCTGGGGAAGGCCCCCGTGCTCACTCGCAAGTATGCTACTGAAGAGTCGTCATATTATTTTAGAGACTTTTAGAAAAAATGGACAGAATACCCAGCCTAGCCCTTTGGGGTCATCGTGCCCACGTAAACCTCTGTTCTGATTCCAGGCGTTTGTTCTGTGTCCTCACCTTTTCACTGAGCATTTTTGGTTGAGTTCAGTCACTTTCTAGCTGGACGAGGCCAGGCAGAGGATGCCAGCAGGGGCTCTCAGTGGGGAGGTGGATAGCTGACTGTAAGTGTTGGCCACAAGGCATGCGGAGAGAGAGCTGAGAGGATGCGGGTAGAGAGGACAACAGGCCAGCATAAGGAGAAGGGTGATGGGCAAAGGGCCACTTTCCGAGGCTAACAGGGTGGGGTTCTTCCAGTTTGTGTGCAGGCTGCCTCTGAGACTCAAGGAAGGGTCAGGGGTATTGTGCTCAGTGTCAGGGATCCTGTGCCCTTCAGTTTACAAGGCATGGAGGAACAGGGCAGGTGAGAGAGGGACCAACTGTGGAGAAAGTACTTGTAGGTGAGGCCCTGAACCTGATGGCTCAGTGGGTAGAGAGCAAACCAACCAAAGTAATAAGAGAAAAGTCAGTATAGTTACCTTGTACATGCCAGACACTGTTCTAGGCACTTCACAGAAATGGGTCCATATTGTAGAAGAAAAAAAAAAAACTGAGGCACAAAAACTGAGGTACAAGGTATATTGTTCAAGGTCACAATTAATATCAGAATAGACAAGATGCAAGGCTAGGCAGTCTGGCTCCAAGCTCATGCTACACTGCCTTTCTATGCTAAGATGTTTACCCACAATGGGGCTTTGGAAAACTGAGCCACCCCCAGGAAGCACTTTGGCAGGTCTATACCTGGGAGTCCAGAAGACTTTGATTAGCTACTGGGAGCCCCTTAGAAAGACCAAGGGGATATTTTGGATGAGCCTCAGTCTACCCAACATGCATGAAGGACACTGTCATTAAGTTCAGCCGACAGGGGCCCTGAGTAATGTTGCTCAGGCTCTCATGCCCCATTCTCACATTATTCATTCATTGTTTTATCCAATAAATATTTCAATGAGCAGTTACTACATAGCAGTCTTTTAGATGCTAGGGTTTTATCAGTTAACAAGAAAGAGCCTTCCTTCCAGTAGTATTGGAGAGAAGGGGAAACACATCAAATACACACCATTATTTAACTACAAACTGTGGTAAGTGTCTTGAAGAAGAAAAGCAAGGGGTTATGATGGCAAATTGTAGGAAAAATGACCTTCTCTTCCCTGGGAGTGAGATTCCTTAGGTCTGAGATTTTTAAATGGAGTTCCAGGGAACTCTAGGGATATATGGAAGCTATTTCTAGAGTTATCTGAGCCTCTAAATTCAATTAAATGTATATGTGTATAAATTGTATTTTTAAAAGAGTAATGGAGGAGCATATGTGTATACTCAAATGTGCTATATGTCACCTTGGAAACTGCTAGCTCATTCAGGTATTGACAAGTTGCTCCCCCCCCCACACCCGAGGATCTTGGAATAAAGTTCTCCCGTCCTGTCTGTGCAGTCATTGGAGCTTATTGTATATGTATCACTAATAAAGAAGGATGCAACCCGACATTTGTTTTGTTTTATTTTGTAAAATTCAGGTGTGGGGAAAACTGACTGGATTTAGTAAAACTTATTTTTATGACTCACAATTTTCCTGCTATCGTGCAGCTAAAACAAAATATGGAAATGTACTGAATGCTGAGGCTAATGTCAAACTTCAAGTGTCATCCATAGACTCTGGGGTCAAATTGTGTGAGCCATAGAAAAAGCTTCATTGTTTTTTAGTAAGTCTTTTTATGGCAACTTAATGTTGCATATTTTAATTATTGATATTCTGGGTAGGATTTCAATGAAAGAAAAACAAGTTTGAAAATTCCAGCTTCAGTTCAAAGGTGTTGGGGATATGAGCTGACCTCTACATTTATACCTCTTCAGCCCCATCTCAGGCCTCATTCTCTACCTCCTCCCATGGCCGCTCATTCCCTCATGGCACCTGCCAGTGAAATTCCTGGTGGACAGCCTGGGGAATGACACAGCCTAAGCTGAAATGGAAATGAGGCAGATTCCCAAACCAGAAGACATAGACTCTGAGCCTGAAGCCCACCAAAAGCTGGGACCCGGCGTCAGGACCCTGGACAGCAAACAAGGCTGCCTCTGTCCCCATCCTGAAAGATAACAGTCAAGACTGCATACTCACCCTTCTTGGTGGCCTCAAAGCTATCATGAAAGTGAATCCTCTGGATGTCATAGGTCAAGGTTGTGTTGGGCAGCAGAGTCCTGTTCCTGTTGATGATGTTGGCAGAAAATCGAAAGGCATGCTCCTCAGCATTCATGACCTGGGCATTGGGGCCATCCGCATACTCGAAGATTCCTCCTGTAAGGGATGGGTAAAATCGTGTGTGCTGCGGAAGGGGAAGGGCATGTTAACAAAGATGCTTGGCTCGAAGGTTTTATGGACAAGATTCCCCTGCCAAAAGTGTTCAATATTATCCTAGATAATTCCATGCATAGAAATTGACTAGAGCGTAAGAAATACAAAGATCCTCCTAGTTTATTTCACTCAGCCAGCAACAGAGACTGACACCACAGACTGACAAACAGCCAAAGAAAATGACCAACTTAGTAATATTGCTATGAAAATTCCCAATAGAGTGCTGGCAAGTAGAATCTATTAGAATATTACTGGGAAAACATACCATGACCAGGTATAGTTATGTTCAATATAAAGAAAGGGAGGTTGAACATAAATCTATGAATATCATTCCATCAAGAGCTCAAAGGAAAAAAAATAACATATGATCAACTCACAAGATGTAAAAAGGCATCTGATAAAATCCAAAATCCACTGCTGTTAAGAATGCTTAATAAACTAGCACCAGAAAAGTTACTACCTTGAAGCATCTTTAGCTCAAATCTGCCTTCAATATCACACTAATGGTAAACACTAGAGACATTCTCATTAAAGAGATAAAGGAGGGGTAAAGATTCACACCACACCATTAACCAACAAAACAAGAAAGAAAAAGAATTTAGAGATACACCTCTTGGAGGAAAAAAAATTCTTGCAAATTATATAAATATTTTCCTGAAAAACCTTAATCCCCAAACACAAAAATTAGTTAAGAAGTAGCAGGAGCAGGGCACCTGGGTGGCTCAGAGGTTAAAGCCTCTGCCTTCAGCTCAGGTCATGGTCTCAGGATCCTGGAATCGAGCCCCGCATCGGGCTCTCTGCTCAGCAGGGAGCCTGCTCCCTCCTCTCTCTCTGCCTGCCTCTCTGCCTACTTGTGATCTCTCTGTCAAATAAATAAATAAAATCTTAAAAAAAAAAGTAGCAGGAGCAGGAGGGTCGAGTTAAATAACCAGTTAGCACAAATTAATACAATTTCTTTATATCAGCAACAACTGTAAGGAAACTTAATGGTAAAAGATCTCCTTTCTAAGATCAACAAAAATATTACACAATGAATAAGAAAACAAATAAGAAGTGAGCAATCTCAGCATTGAAAATGACAAAGACTGGGGTGCCTGGGTGGCTCAGTGGGTTAAAGCTTCTGCCTTCAGCTCAGGTCATGATCTCAGGGTCCTGGGGTCGAGCCCCACATCAGACTCTCTGCTCAGCAGGGAGCCTGCTTCTTCCCCTCTCCCCCTCTGACTACTTGTGATCTGTCTGTCAAATAAATAAATAAAATCCTTAAAAAAAAAAAGAAAATGACAAAAACACTACAAGGGAGGGATGTAACAGCAGACTTCGATGAGGAGACATAGCATGGTCCATGACAGTTAGGCTCAAGAATAGAGGTGTCAGTTTATTCCAAATTAATTTTTCAGTTTAATGCAATTCCAATCAGAATCACAGAAGGGTTTTTTCTTTTACTGGACAAGATGACTAAAATGTATCAGGAAGACTAACCAGGAGATAGCAGCCTAAAGAGATGACAGGTGATCTGCACTGCCGGATTTAAAAAGCATCATAAAAGCCAAAATAATTAAAAACATGTCCTAATGGCATATGAAAATGCAGACAGATCAATGGGATAAGATAAAAAGCCCCCAGAAAGAGATTCAAGTAGAGATAAGTATTTAAGACATGACAAAAGTGGCTGTTTCCAATCAGTAAGTAAAATATAATTTATTCATTAATTGAGCTGAGACAATTATTCAATTATTTGGGAGAAATTTAAGTTAGATTCCAATCTTAAACCATATATCAAAATAAGTTCCAAATGGATTAAAGATTAAAGAGCAAGAAATAAGGGAAGGAAGGAGGAAAAAAAAAACAGTATAAAGGTACCAAAAAAGAAGATGTACGTGAATATTATAGAATATTGAGGTGGAAGAGCTCCTTCTAGGCATTATAATAAAGTCAGAAACCAAAGAAGAGATGCTGATAACACCACAGAAATAATATATATCGAGTAATAATATATCAAAACTACCATGAACAAAATTAAATGGCAAACATCAAACTTGGAAAAATATTTATAACATATTTGGCAGTATAAAAGTTGATGTTTTTATTTTATAAAAATAAAAAATAAAAAGTCAACAAAAAACCACAAATACTCCAAAAGCAAAATGTGCAAAGGGCAAGCATGGGCATTTCGCTAAAGAAAAAATAATACAAAGCAGCTATTAACATACGAAGAAATGTGTGTCTCCCTAAAAATCAAATAAACTCCATTTCAGCCAACAGTGAGATACCACATCTTGCCTGTCCCACTGACAAACATAAAATAACTTAAAACACCCAGGTTTGCTGAGGGCGTTTGGAAACAGACACTTGCTTGACTGTTGATGGAAGTGGCAACTGGTATACCTCCCCTTCCTGGTGGCCATCAGCAAATATCAGAAGCTTTAAAAATGCTTAGGTCTTTGATTCAATATTTCTCCTTGATTCAATACTTCTGTTTCTAGGAATTGACTCTGATAGCAACAATGGACACACGGATCACGTATGGAGAGGAGGATCTAGGGATGTCCAACACCAGAGAGGGAGTCCATAAACTGTAATAAGCTATATATTTCCATGGAATAGCAAAAATTTAATGATTTGGGAAATACCCACGACATATTTTTAAGTGAAAAACAAAGGTTATAAAGTTGGAGATACAGTGCAATTCCACGTTAGAAGAGGGAGAACAGAAAAAGATAAGGAGGAATCTATCCCATTGACTGAAAAATAGGAGGGGTTTCTAAACAGCACAAGCGAACAGTCCTATGTGGTAGATTTCTTATTTTGTTCTCTGTGCTTACTCTTTATTTTCCAAACGAAGCTTTATGTTAATGTCTTTACTCTTTTAAAAAATCGACTTCATGGCGGTATTATTTACGTTAAGAAATTCCACAAAATGCATCTTGTTTTAAGTGTACAATGATTTTTGGATAAATTTATGGCATTGTGTGACCATCATTACAATTCTGAACATTCCCGTCACCCCAGAGAGGTCCCTTGAGCCTGTTTACGGTCAATCACAGTTTTCAGCCCCAGCCCCAGGCAACCACTAATTTACTTTCTGTCTCTAGAGATTTATCTTTTCTGGACATTTCATATAAATAGAATCATGCAGTAGGTGGTCTTTGGGTCCTTTTGCTTAACACATTTTTGAGCTTTATCCACGTTGTAGCACATCTCAGTGCTTCATTCCTTTTTAGCTGTTAAATAATAGTACTTTCTCTCGCATTTTATTTACCCATTCACCACCCAGTTAATGGGTATTTGGGTTGTTTCCACCATTAAGAAATTTTTTTTAAATGAGTATTTTAAAAAGTGAACAAATCAATGTACCCCCCAACCCAGTCCTCCAGCAGGCTTACAATCTGTAACACGTAGTGTGCACACATGGGAGTCTGCGTGGGTGTGCATACACAGGCTGGGAAAGCACATATAACAGGATGAGAAGAATACATCCCAAAATGTCAAGAGGGCTTCTCTTTGAGTGGCAAGATTGTGGGAGACTTTAATTTCCTTCTTTGTGTTTTTCTGTATTTTCCAAAAGTTCTGCAGCGAACATGTGTTCTATTTCTAATCAGAAGAGCCATCATGTGATGGTGTGTATGTGTTTAAAGGAAAATAAATGATCAAAATACCATATGATCCAGTAATTCTAGGGATTTTAATTTACTGCTCGGGATTTAGCATTTCTGGGATATAAATTTAGAATAACTTAGAGATACATAAACACATTTATGTCGAAGGATATTCTTGACATAATATTGAAAAAATAGAAACAACTTAATGTCCCAAAGTAGGAGACTATTTGATGTATTAAAAGCCATCCATATGGCAGAACAACTTGCAGGCATTAAAGAGTGAGGGTACAGGATGGTATGACATGGTATCTGGGATTTGCTTCAAAATCATAGGGGAGGGGTAGTTGTGAAGGGGATACAAATAGGTCTGGAAAGGTCATGGGTTCCTGGTTGCTGGGGCCAGGTGGTGGATACACAGGGATCCATTATACCATTTTCCCTAAATGGATATGGCAGACATCCTCCGTAATAAAACATTATTTAAAATCATTGTATAAATAAGACAAAATGAACAAATCATGGTAGTGCAATCAGAAAAGAGATACAATATTATTTGCAGACGCTTATTACTGTTTTCTTAACAACTCAAGAGAATCAGATGGAAACCTACTAGAAGCCAGACAGCTCCTCAAAGAGCCAGCATACAAATACAGAAAAAATGTACAGCCTTCCTATACATCAGCAATAAACAGTGAGAAATTATAAGGAAACAGAGAGACCCTATTCACAAAGGCAACAATGAAAAAAATAAAATATTTTACAATAAATGTGCAATTCTTATACCAAGGAAACTACAAAACTTTACTGGAGGACATAAAAGGAGGCTTGAATAAATGGAGAGACATAACTTTCTCCTGGAAGAGAAGGCTCAATATTGTAAAGATGTCAGTTCTCCTCAAATTAATTT
This sequence comes from Lontra canadensis, assembly GCF_010015895.1. Taxonomy (NCBI): domain Eukaryota; kingdom Metazoa; phylum Chordata; class Mammalia; order Carnivora; family Mustelidae; genus Lontra; species Lontra canadensis. The sequence goes on from NW_022631054.1 coordinate 4,365,498, forward strand.
ATATATTTAATGCAATTCCAATTAAAATCAAAAAGGACATACCAGAAGGGCATACACCAAAATGTTAACAGAGGTTCTTTCTAGAAAGTAAAAAGATAATGGATTGCTTTGCTTAGTGCTTTTTTCCTCAAGTCCTCTGCACTGAGCAAGAGCTTTGGTAATAAGGAAAAAAGCTTTAAAAAAATGCTCTTAAGGAATACCTAATGATACAGAAAATGCCCCAAATGCCCCCAACAAAGCAACAAAATTATATTATAGTTTGAATTCTATTTATCAAACTGAAAACACATTATCTATATACCTTAGAAAAAAGACTGGAAAGATTTGTACCAACATTTGACCAAATGAGTATTTCTGGATAGAAAGGGTTTATGGATATTCTAGCTTGTTCCTTGTATTATCTTGATTTTTCCAGGTTACTTACAATAAATATGCATTCTTTTTATTATTTTAAAATGTAAAAACAAAAAAAAAATTATTCAAGGGAGCCCGGGAAGAAGTGTAGTCATTACAGATCTCCAGCCTAAACAAGGGTCAAAGGTCAGGGGACAAGGAGACATTTCCAAGGGTTTTACTCCTTCCCAGCCTCTCACATCTTGGCAGTTGGGCTACAAAGGAGCGGGGCTGATAGCTCACTAGGGGACACATCAGGCACTGAGATCCCAGCCTGGAGGGTATGCCATTCAGTTCCATAAATACCCACCGATCTCTGCCACATTCCAACATACCACCGAGTCCTAGCACATCAAGAAAACTTAACATCAGGCTTCTGCCCCACAGGAAAGCTCGGGCAACCACAAGCAGACAATAACCAGCCAATGTGCGGGGCTCAGCTATTGGACGCAAAAACGGAAATGTTCCCAACTCAGATTCTGATGACGATTATGCCTCAGTCTGAGCCCTAGCCCTTTCCACTGGGGAAGTTACTCAATCTCTCTGAGACTCAGTTTCTGCATCTGCAAAATGGGGCACCTACTTCCAAGGGTTGACCATTGCAAGGAAGAGAGAAAATTATGTAATGAAATGCATGTCATGTGGTGAGAACTTAATTCATGACAATTCTCAAAAGAATGCCATTTAGAAGAACAAAATCAATTTTAAACTTCTCTGTTCTAGGCCAGTGGTCGACAAGCTTTTTCTGGAAAGGACAAGACATTAAATATTTTGGCTTTGTGGACCAGATGGGTTTACTTAACTCTTCCTTCGGAATGTGAAAGTGATAGACAATGGTTTTGCAAACAAGTAGAGCTGCGTTTCAATAAAACTTTACTTACAAAAACAGGGGGCCAGCTGGATTGGGCCAGTGGGCTGCAGTCCATCCCCTCTTCTAGGGGAAGGGCAGCCTTTATCTTAAAGGGAAAAGTCCCGGAGGGCCTGGAGAAGGTAAGACTATGATAGTACTAACCTGCTGTGCAAAGGATCCCAAGATGTGATGTTGAGTTTTGAATGGGGAGGAGGGGAGAAGGGCCTAAAAGGAAGGCAACAGCTAGGATGTGGACCCAAAAAGGGAGAAAGGAGGAGACGATGACTCATGGCCAAGGGTGGATGAGGCTGGTACGAAATCCTCCACGGCAGGAAGGGGCCAGGTTAGCACGGTGGTGCCCAGTGCTTCCTTTCCAGTGAGGCTGCACTGAGCTGTCACCTCCCTTCCTTACAGGAGACCTGACCCTGAGTAAATTTGGCCACAGAAAATGGACACCAGATTGTGCTCTTTGGGGAAAGTGAGGGCAGGGTCCAGCACAGGGTGAACTGGGGCAGAAAGAAGATAAGAGGTGCAGGAGGTGGGATGAGAGAGAAGACAAGTCAAAACAAGCAGAGATTCAGAGAAGCTGGAAACCCAGGAACAGTGTCAGAGATGCTGCCAGGAAGAGACTGCCCCTCCCCCACTCCCAAACCCAGTGCAAGGATAGGCATCATTCTACTTGAACATGTCAAGGGCCAGGTGACCCCAAACATTTCAGTGTCTCGGGACACCCCAGCAACAAATATTTGGGTGAACATAGAGGTTCAGAGAGTGGGTTCTGGAAGCAGCAGAACTGGGTTTGAACCTTCCATACATAGGTTGCACTTTTCTATAGAGAATTGTTCTCAGCTGAAGGGAGACACCTTGCCCAGAAGGTTAGCCCACTCACTTTGACACTGGGGGCAGTTTGCAGTCACTGATGACTCATGCACACTGGGGCTCAAAAGGGTGGTACCCTGGCCTCTGGGATGCATTCATGCCCCAGAGCCCCCCTAGCACCTCCATGCTGTATCAGGCAAATCCAGATCTCACCCAAGGCGGCATCTTTGCCTACCCTGTCCCTGTCTCTACCCTGCTTTGCTTATTTGCTGACAGGGTTTTCCTAAAGAACTCTCTTCCCCTCTATCAACCTTGTGTATCTCAATCCCTGCCTCAGGCTCTGCATCTGGGAGACCTAACCTAAGATGGGAGTGGCATGATTCCAGGGGAAGTATCAATCACACTATCTTTTCATGTTTTTGAAGGAAGGGAAAGGGAGCAGTGAACCTCCCTAACTGACAAACTGTCAACGGTTCTTCTACCTTCTCCCTACCTACCTCTTGAACCCTTTCCCTTTTGTGCAGGGATCTGTACAGATCCAGAACCTTTGGAAGCTCCAGATCTGATGGGCTAGGGTTCTGATTTATGGAAGAAAAACTGCTTTGGGTCTTGGTTTCTGGAGGTAGCACCCCGCCCCACTTAGAGACAGTTCCCCCACTCAATTGGCTCCTCTCCGTTTTCTCCCTTCCCATACATTCCTCATGATCGTTATTTAAAGAGGCTAATAAGTAGGTTGGCACCGTTGATTAATGCATAATCTTAATCATGATTGCATAGTGTAATTGGCATTAATTTGAAGAGCCAGTTCATTATGAAAATAATTGTCACTGCTTTCTGCTTTAATAAAATGGAGCAGAGACACCAGGGCTGCGGAAGAACTGGGGTGGGGTGTGTGTATGTGTGAGAGAGAGAGAGAGGGAGAGAGAGAGAGAATTAAATCCCAGAAGATGTAAGCAGGGGTGGGGCACAGCTGGAAAAGGAACATTTTCTTCAAACAAAATCTCGAGTGGAAGTCCACTGGGTAAAAATAAAAAAAAATAATAATAACAAACTGATGTGTCAGGGATGATGTTGAGTGCTTTCCACACTCTTCATTGAATACTCACAGAACCTCTAAAAACCCATTAGCTAGAAAGTATTATTGTCCCATTTCACATAAGAGAAAACTGAGGCCCAGGGAGGTTCGGGATGCTCTTATAACTACTCCGTAGTAGATTCCCTTCTGCAACCAAAGCCAGCTTGTTAGAGTTAATTGTGAAATTTTCAAAGTGAGCCAGCAGCTTGAAATCAGCCACGGTGAGAGTATTTACACCACGGAAATAAGCAGATGCTGCAAATTAGGGCTTTTTTCCCTAGAAAGTGTGTTTAAGTCAAATACCGCTGCCCAAGCTTCTTTCTACCATCTGGGCACTTAGAGACTTGACAGCATGGTTCCTGAGAAGGCTCTGCAAGCCTCCAGGGCTCCAGCAGGCACAGGGCAAAAACCACTAGTTCAAACCTCCCCTGATCTCCGGGGTGATACTGATGGCCAGGGGTCGAGGAAGGAGGGATTGAATTAGCTGTGCCAACCAGAACCAACCTGCTTCTTGCTCCCTCTACCATGATGTGCTGTTGTATGTTTTGAGAAAAATTCTGAATACCTTAAGCAAAAATGCCCTCTTTTTTTTTAGAAGTAGGTTCCATGCCCAGTGTGGGGCCCAACAGGGTACCCGACTGAACTCATGACCCTGAGATTTAGACCTGAGCTGAGATCAAGACGAGTCAGACACTTAACCAACTGAGCCACCCAGATACCCTCTAGACGCCCATATTTTTAAAAATTCCTTTTTCTATCTCTAGAAATGTGCCCCATGGTGGAATTTCCCTGCCTCCCAGGTGAGCCTAGGACCGCCTGTGTGTGACCTCAGAAAACGGGAGGAAAGACTGTCCCGGCTGCCAGGCCAGGCCTCCTTCCTGCAACATTAAGGGCAAGGACCCTGGCGGTCCCCCCACCCCACCACACACACACATTCCCTCCCGTCTGTTGGCCCTAGAGACACCCAGAGTTACAGGTCTTAGGGCAAGGACGGTAAAAGGCTGAGTCCCTTTGCTTAAGCCCACGACCTCACGACTGTCTAGGGCTGCTCTAGAGCCTGTTGAGCTTGTCCTTTCTCTTGAACAACTCTGTGCTCCTGAGTTTGGCCCTGGCAGAAGCAGCCCAGCCCTGAGCGTGGGGAGCCCGGGAGACTCGGCGGGACCTGCACTTGCTTCCCCCCTCTGTCTGGCAGCAGAGTCCCAGGAGACACCCATGTTCCCACTACCAGGCCCAGGCACTGTCTGTCCTCCGGGGCTTGAGTCTGCTCTTTCTTTTCTGGTCTGCTTTGTTCTTTTTCTGAAGTTTCCAAGGTGTCGTGGAGATTAATTGAGACGCTGATCAGCGAGATTGTTGCTAACAGCCTCTTCACAGGGCCCGCCTCCCTGTCTGCTCTGATCAAGTTCTCTCCTCTCCCTGCCAGGGCCCCTGAGGCTCTGTGCAGCCTGTGCGTTGGAAGAAGTAGGCTCTGCTCTCTACTGTACCTTAGCCAGCCTTTGGGGGACCCTGACGGTGCCTCTGAACTTGGTTTTGGGCCTCTGTATGCTGTTGTCTCAGCAGGAGGAGGAGTCGGGGGACAAGTTCGATGGCTTTCCCTGCTGGGCATAATGTGGAGTTTGTAGAAGGCAAGCAGAGCCTAGCAGAAAAGGCCCAAGGATGGGTTTTGAGGTTATGCGTAAGGAGATGGGGCAAGGAGTAGGTGTGTCTCCCCTCATGTTCATTCGTTAGTTCATTCATTCATTCCCCAAGCAGTTTATTGGCTACAGCTGGGGACACAGCTCTATGCTGGTCACTGCGTGAGTCAGCCAGTGCCTGGGCATTCTCCCAGCCCTTCAGGAGCCCACAGCTTGGAAAAGGAGATGAGAGGAGGGGTGCAAATCAAAACACTATATGGCCAAAAATTCTCCATGTGATGAGAATGTCAGAAAGCTGGTGAAACTCATAAGAGTGCCATGGAGGTCTTCACGGAGGAGGTGGCATCTGAGTGTCTCGAGAGCTGAGCTGTGGAGGGAGTGCAGCAGCTGATGGTGAGTGGGGAGACTGGCCCTAGATGGGCGTCCCGGGCAGGAGGAAGGAGGGGACCTGCCCAGAGTCACACAGTTGGGAAGCAGTGGGGTCCACTGAAACCAGCCATCTAGCTGCAGCACCCACACACCTGACCATACATCTGTCCTCATCCAGACCCTCTCCCAGACCCTGTGTCCCTTTGGCACCTCCTCACTGACCTCCTGCCTGGATCCCATTCGCCTACCCTCCAGTTTTGCCCTCCTTCCTCCGTGTCTCCATTTCATCTTCTGAAAAGAAGGATATTAGCAGCATTTACAACACAGAGCTATTTTGAGGACTAAATGGCAAAAATCATCTCAGGGCCACGGTAGGACCTTGAGAGGGTTAAGAAGTTACTATTGTGATGGCCCAAGGAAGCTAGGGAGCACTTCCCGGAGACGGGGCATCCAGAGAAGCAGCAGACCCCGTAGGGTCCCAGGGGAGGGGCTCCTGATTGAGTCCTGGGGCCTGGTGGCAGTTGTTTTAATTGATCTGGTAATACGTGGAGCTTTGTCTGTACAACTCAGGGACATGCAAGTCAAATACTGTAGAATCGACCATGTCGGGAGGATGGCTGCAGGCTCCAATGCTGCCCAGAGATCCTGATGACCGATGGGCTGTCAGCAGGCAGAGGGACAGGAGCTCGGACTGCTGGGGACAGGGCTGGCAGAGGGGCACAGCCAGCAGTGAGTGCCCTTGCCGGAGGGGCCAAAGGAATGAAGACCCAGAATCCTTGAGACGCTGGTGGGACTGGCCCGCCTCCTGGAGGGATAGAGCCATGACGCAGCGCACCATCACGCACATATGCCCAGAGCAGAACGACTGGCCCCCAGCTGGCCTCTGAGACCCTTCCCAGTCCAGTCTGACCTCCCCCAGCCTCGGCTCTTCTACATAGCATGTCCCCCACCCCCACAACGGAGCTCGCTGGCCCATCTGTGCCTGTCCCTTCAAGCGTGCTTTTCTCCGCCTGCATCACCTTTCCTTCTTCCTCCGTTCCATCCCCATCCAAACCTGACTCCCACACTTCTCTTCTCAGCTGTGTCACAGGCACGGTTCTTATGCCCTAGTCCCACCCAGGGGCCGCTCATAGACACGTCCCTCTGCACAGCTGGGGCTTTCTGTGTCTAGAACATTCTCTGGCAATGGTGCAGCATGGCCAGCACAGGCCACAAGAGCCAGGGAGTTAGGAACTCTGTATTACCCCTGCCTAGGAAGCAGGGAATAGATGGGTGCATTTGTTTCCTTGCCCCTTCGAGGCATAATTCTGAGGTATGAGCTACTTTCTTGAAGGGCCCCAGAGGGGCTGAGTCCCAGGTATCCACAGCATACCCACTGGTGGACGCATCTTCCCTGTCCTCCCTCCCCAACTTGCTTCCCTGTCCAGCACCACCCGTCTGGGATCACCTCCAGAACCGGAACCCTTGCCGGGTCTGCTTTTGGGGTCCCTAAGACGTCTTCCCTGAGCTCCAAATTCATCCTCTGTAGGCTCACGCATATTGTGATGCAGCGGGTGCCCCCCACCCCAATTAGGCTGTGGTCTCTGCAAGGTCGTGACAGACCTTAGCCATCCTGGCGTCTCTTTCTCTCCCCCAGTGCCCCACTCACTATCTAGCACAGAGACGATGTCAAGACCCATTTGTTAAATAAACGCATTTATCAATGCACATCACACACACACACACACACACACACACACACACACACACAGAGTGCTTGTTCTAAAAAGCAAATTCCAGCTCTGGATGTTAATATTTCAGTGACAAAGCAAAAAGCACACAGATATCTTCAGACCACCCACTAGAAGATGCTCAGCCAGGAGGGCACCAGTTCCCGAAGTTTCCAGGCTGCACCCTGCCCCCAGCCTGGCAGTGGCTGGCTCTTACTAGATGAGGAAGCTTCTGCAGAGGTGTTTTCTGGAAGCACGCTTGCCGCCCCCTGCCCCCTGCCTGGAGGGCGAGGCGCTGTGTGCCTGGCAGCTTGGCAGATGGCAGGAAAGGACCAGCTCTGCCCTGCGGGGAGGGGGTTGGTGGCCCTACCTGGGGATCATCTCCCCACCCCCGGACCACCTGCTGCACGGAGTCAGCCTCCAGCAGTCCCTCAGTGCCAACCTGCCCACCCTCAGCCCTGCCCCGAGAATGCCAGGAGGCCCCACAGAAGGCCACACCGGATGTGGAGTGGGCAGAGGTGAAGGGAAGGGGGCGCAGAAGCCAGGGAAAGGAGTGCAGGAGACAGGAGCAGCCCGTTCTGCATTATTACTCCCATCCTCATCTGTTTTAAATATCAATTGCTATGCAGGTTAAATACTTATTCAGATGCCTTTTAGCTTAAAAGCAAGCTAATTGATCTCTGGAGATCCTGAATGAACAGTGAAGAAACTGCACTAATTATAGAATCAACTTCCACTTCTCTGTTTTGTTTTGTTTCTGCTCTGACAGCACCGCTGGAGTGACAAGGCCCGGTGTGGCAAGAGCACATGTTGTTTTCATTAGCACGCTTGTGCGCGCGTGCACGCGCACACACACACACACACACGTGCCAGGCCCCAGACTCTGGGAGGAGCTCACCCAGATAGAGCTCCTGGGCACACCTCTCCCAGGTAGGAGCTCTCAGAGGGAGGACCCACAGATGCCGAAAATACAAGCACACTTCACCCTTGGCCCGAATCCACTGAAGCTGGCTGCCCTCAGCCCAGCTACTCAATTGGCCCAATCCCCGGGCCCACAACACCCCCCACCCCCGCCCCAAGCTCAACCCAGAGGCTGCCAAAGCAATTCCAGGTCCACTTCTTACAGACCCTGACCTCCTCGGCGCTCTTGGCTGGTGACATTTTGCTGGCTTCCCAGAAGTAGATGGTCCGGCCCAGTTTTGCCCTGGGGCCGCTCTGGTCCCTCCAATGGCTCCCTGCTCATCGCTGGTGTGGGGGTGGGGGGCAGACTAGAGCCCCAGGGGGTCCCGACCTCTCCAGAGCCTGGACTTCCTTTTCACCCTCTCTCTCTCCCCCTGCTCAGGTTCTGAGTCCAGCTACTATGCGCATTGGGTGGAGGACTGACACTTCGGGCCTGGTTGGAGGGCAAATTCTATCTCTGCTATTTTGGTGACACCAGGAAACCACCCACTGCATGCAGGGAGGCTAAAGGCTCCTGTATGTTTGGGAAACTAGAAGTTCAATAAGGTCGAGCAGATTCCTTTCCTGCAGGACCTCTCTGGGCATTTATTCTGCTCATGTGCAGCCTCAGAGATGGGGGTAGCGTAAGCAACATTTCCCAAACTTATTTGACAGCTGTGAAAACCTTTTTTGGTAGAGCATCTCACTGAAAACATGCTTTGGGAATCACTGTGTTACAGTGCTTTGGGCAAAAGTGGTCTTTTTTCCCCTTCTGAGGTGTGAGCTATACGAGGTCCAGAGCCCGAGCCTTCAGATCTCAGTCTGCCCCACACACCCGGTCCCCAGCCATGAGCCCCACAGACACCCAGAAAGAATGAAGAAAGCGTGACAAAGTATGACACTGAAAGTGTTCGATCTACTTAACACCAGGGACCCCGTGTGACACATTTTGTCTCTTCCTGGACTGATTCTGGGACACTAGTGACTGCTTGTTTTAACAGAGCTTCACCGAGGTGCGATTACCCGGCCAGGCCCATTAGCCTGTGGCTGTGTGCAAGCGCACCTGGGCAGGTGCGGGCAAACATCTCACCTGGGGAGGGACACAGCAGGGAGGGAAACCCAGGGAGCCAAATCGTCAGCCCTATGCTTTGTGCCTCTCTCCCTGAGGGGCTGGAAGAAGAGATTCTGGCTTAATTATGATCATTAGCAAATGAGGCTGCTTGCATCTTTCACAAGCTCTAGGCTTGTACAAAGGAATCCCAGGCTCGCACAAAGGAATTCCAAGTGACCTCGCTCCCCACTGACTCTGTTGATAGAGATGTTCAACTACTCAGCCCTTCCTTTCATCCAGCACTCAGGGAGCACCTGGCATACAGCACCACAAGGGTAAGGGGGACCTCTACCTTGTTTATTTCCCCAAAGCTCTTAATGCAGGCTGAAATGGTCCCCAGTATTTGCCATCTAGTTGATAGTCTGCCACCATTCGAATGTCAGCTCTTTGAGCCCAGGGAGCTGGTTTCTCACATTCTCTCCAGTGCCCGCCACAGAGTAGGCACTCGGTCAGTATCAGGTGTAACTGAAGGTGTGTGAAACTTACAGGCATAAGCATGCATCACAGGACTGACCAACAGAACCCCAGCGAGGTAACACATGGACAGAGGCTTTCAACCAGGGCGGCTGCCTCGGTGGTGGTTGGGGTGAGGGGTCACACCAGAAGAAGTCAGAAGGGGACACTACACAAATTCAGAATGTAATTTGGGGCTTTGAAGTGGTGGGGGAGATGGCTATAGGAGCATCCGGATCAGAAAGCCGAGAGCTTCTTGCCAAAAGCCAGAAAGATACATCATCCCCTCTGGTCCCAGCCACTCCGAAAGCCCAAGGCTATATAGAAAAGGCAGGACAGCGGGTGCCTTCGAGAATGGGAACAAAGTTGCAATTTAAAAATCTGCATGGACCCTCAGCCAACGTGGAGAAAGCAGCTTGAATTTTAAAAAAATAAAGGTTTAAAGACACCATCCATGAAACCCTGCACTTTGAACAATTGCAGAGATAAAACTTTCCGCATAACCATCTGGTGTGGATTAGCTGGGGGACCAAAAGCAGTTCAGGAGCTGTACTAACGGGAAGAAACCCGTGTTCTCTGCCTTCTCCACTCATTAGCTCACTTAATCCTCGCAACGACCCCATGACCGGGATTCTTCTCTTAGTCACATTTTGTTTTTTTCAGAAGAGGAAATGGAAGCTCAGGGAAGTCAGCGATTTGTCCGAAATCATACAGCTTCTGCAGAGCCAGAACTTAGCCGGTGATCTGGTTTGAGTCAGGAGCCTCAGACTGCAAAGAGCGCACAGGTGATAAAATAGAGCATCCAGCTCCGAGCCAAGCTACATTCTCCTCCCCAAGCCTCATCTAAGAAAGGTTAACACCAGCACCCACAGCGCTTAAGTCTGCAGCTCCATGTTGCTAGATGGATGTCTAACTATTGAGGAAATGGTGTGTGGTTCTCATTCTACACGATGGGTCCAGTAGTTTCCCACTCACTCTTTCATTGCCTTATAAGGCTATAATTAACAGCAACAACAACAGACTTCAAGTATTTCCAAGCAGAGGGAATTAGGCCACGAGAATAAAACAGCAGACTCTTGTTTGCCAAAAAAGATCAAGCAAATGCCCCCTTCCAGATCGGGCCGTGTTTGTGCTGGGGTGGGCTGTCCATCGTCCTCACCCAAGAGAGGGGTGTTTCCAAACACGTGTCACATTTGCCGAGAGGCTGAAGCCTCCATGCTTCGCTCGAGAAGCAGGCTTCTGTCAGGGCAAGGCTCTCTGTCCTGGGATGTACCTTTAAGCCCCCCACGATAGCACTAACCCAACACCGCTGAAATCTAACACAGCATTTTCTCCCCAAACCTGCTCTTCTCCTGGGCTTCCCATCTCAGAGAAGGGGATCAGGGCCCTTCAGGGGTCCAAGCTGGAAACCTTGGGGTCTTCACCTCCCAGCCGAAGCCCCTCCTCACCCTGAGGTCCCCGATGACTCTGGGGTCTGTCACTGCTCTGTGTAGTGCCACCTGCCAGCTCACGCCCCATCCCAGGTTTCCAGACTTCCCAGGCCCTCCCTCCCCTCCCCCTTTCTCTTTCCTGTTCACCCTCCTTGCATCTGCCCCATGGACCCCCAAGCCCAAACTCAGTGGTGCTGGTGCTCTGCCTCACGCCCTCTGTAGCTTCCACCTGCCCAGAGGTTCAGGACCCCAGTTTTTGTTTGATTTTCAAATGTCTTCATAAAGCTGGCCCCATCTTTCCCCGCACCTTGTCTCCCACTAAACCTCTTCCACAATGTGTGCTTTAGCCCCATCCGACACTTTCTCAGCCCCACCCCAAGAACGGCCACGTCTTCATGCCTTTACTCATGACATTATGCCTCTCATCAGCGGCAACAAACTACTCGATCCTTTCTGGTGCACCACATCCTGGGCCAAAGGCTTTATGAACATCCTTCTGTTTAGACAATATCCCTAAATATTAGATTCTCACTGTGTTCCTCGGGAGGAAACGGAGGTTCAGAGGGAGTGTGACTTCCCTCCAGTTCACACCTGAAACCCAGGTGTGGCCAGGTAAACCCTCCCCATACACCACACTGGGGATGGGGAGTTTGAGCTTTGTCACTGCTTCTGTGCTGGTCCCTCAATGGCAGGGCCCTTCAGGAGAGGTGTTGTCCAAGGCCCAGTGCGGGGCCCACATACTGAGCTGGCGGGGAGAAAGCCCCCATCTTGAGTCACTGCACACCTGCTATGTTGTGAAGGGCCATTCTAGGCATTGGGGGAGACGGTGCTGGTCTAAGCAAGCAAGCTCCCTGCCTTTGAGGTACCAACTTTGTCATAAAAGCCAGAAAAGGAGTAAACACCGTGCCTGCAGGGGACTGGTTTTTCTGGCTCTCCTAGGGAGGTTCACTGCTATCTTAGTGTGAGGGGAACCTAAGAATGGATAAATCCGTCATCTCCCTGGGTTGCTCACGGACTAAAGCGGGACTGGATCAAAGAAATGAATCAATAAGCAGAAGGCTGATGACTGCTCTGTTGTGGGAAGTACAGAGTGCATCAGGAGTGAAAATGACCAGGAGCAATCCTAGTAGGTTTCTTGGAGGAGGTGATGTTTAAGCTGGCCCTTGAAGAGTGAGTAGAAGCAGGTGGACCGGGCAGAGGAACAGCAGGAGCAGAGCATGAGAGTCTGGTGATTTCAGCAAGCGGGCAGAGGCTGATGTGGTCCTGCCCAGGCCCCCGCCTGCCACGCCATCTCCTCCCTGGCATCTGTTTTTCTCAGTCCCTGCTTCAGAAAGCCCTCCTGCTCCTCCCTCCGGCACTGCTGTGCTCTGCTCACAGCTGACATGCCGTGATGATGGGTCTCCACAGCAGCTCCCCATCGGCGCTGGGCCAGGGAGTCCAGCAGCGGAGGACCAGAGAGTCCACTGGACAGGCACAGTGCCCAGGGCCTCCCAAGTCCTGCTTGCTGCGGGCAAGCATCCTCATCTTTAGGAGGGAGGAAAAGGATGGAGCGCCCCCTCTAGCCGGATAGCCAGTTCCACCATCAGCAGAAGCAGGCAGGCTGCAGCGCGGATGCCCAGGGCATGCTGCTTGGTTCCCAGTTCTCAAAGGCAAGGCCCTATGTCCGCCCCACACCCTGCTGCAACCCTGCACCCCCCCCCCCCACTGCACCTGGCTGAACCTGGGCACAGGCCTAGAACCACAGCTGAACAGTGCTGGGAGGGAGTTAAAGGGCCGTAGCACCCTAAGCCCCCAAAGCTCCTCTGTGCTAATGTGCACCCCAGCTCTGGGAGCTCATCTGCCCAGCTCACTTGTTGAAGGTCACAGTGTCCCCAGAGGGACAAGACCACAGCGGTCTGGAGCCAGACTGTCAGGCGCAGTTCACACCCCAGATCAGCCGCTCACCGGCTCCCCTCCTCTGCCTATCAGTTTTTATATCTGTGAAATGGGAATCTTGCCTTTCAGTGCCATGGTGCAGGTTAGAGGCCATGCTGCCCATAAAGCCTTTGGCCCCGTGCCTGATGCACGTTGCGGCCTGATTCTCCCTTCCTGCGGCTCTCTGCCGGAGCCTTGGAATAAGCCCTGCTCCTGAACTTGCCATCCCTGGGCCAGCCAGCATCTGCCAATGCTGGGTTCTCAGGAGCTACCATCTACTCTGGGCACAGATTTGGGGCCCCCTGTCACCCTGGGTCTAGCCATGTAGCACCTTCCCCTTCCCCTGTGCCACGTGGGTCTGGGCCCTCCTGTTCACCTGAGGTTCCCTGGGGTCAAGGGTCCCCAGCTCCAGGCCACTTCCCTGAAGAGGCTGAGCCCAGGCTGGCCCTTGGAGTCTCTGTGTCCTTCTAAAAGGGAGGCCCGGCTGCCCCAGAGCCATTCCCCACACCCATGCCTGAGTTTTGCTCCAACCAAGGCCCTCATGCTGCTTGTTTGGTAATGGTTGGGGAAGGGAGCTGATCGGCAAAATAGAGGCTCCATTTCTCTCTGGGACCAATTTATGAGTTTTCGACAGCAGCTCCGCTCTCCCCATTTCTGCCTCATCTCCGCCTGCCTGCTGCCCCCGCTCACTCTGGATTCCGAGGGAGGCCAGAGAGGTGGGACTCTCCCTCTGTTGGCCAACCAGCGGGGAAACAAACGCCCATTCTGGGGTACGGTGTGGGGAGCAGCCTCCAGGGCACCGGGAGGCCAGAGAGAGGCTGAGTCCCGGGAAGGTGGACCCCGACGACACAGAACCACCCCCTCCAGAATCCTCTGAAAAGAAGCCATGAAGTCTAGTGGTTAGGAGCACAGCCTGGAGGCCGCGGGAGCTGGGTCGGAGCTCCGCCCCTGCCAGCTGATAACAGGATGGCGGAGCTGTCAGTCAAACCCAGCGCCTCTGCCTCTTAACAGTCCGCCAGACCGCAGGCAAGCTCGAGGAGCTGTGTGTGTCTCCAAGTCCTTCCTACAGATTCCCAGGGGGATCTTGCTAGTACATAAGCATAGACAAATATCTTTTATTATTAGGATCGTCTGTGACCTTGTAACATTGCTTAACCTCTCTGAAGGCCAGCTTGACACCCAGGGTCTGTGAGGTCGGAGCTGCTATTCTCCGCTCTGCAGAGAACCTGGTGCACAGAAAACCCCGGATAAGAAGCAGCGGATGTTGATTTTATTACCGTTATTTCAGGGATTCCCACTCACACATTTTTCCATGAAATGGGAATGGGTTTGTAATAGATGATAAGAAAGCACGGTGTCATAGTTTCAAAGCATGGTGTCGTAGTTTCATTGGTGGCATTTTTTTTTTCCCGTCTTAGGGAAATACATAAAATTATGCATCTTACAGTCAGGGTGTTTTAGAATTGATGAAATCATAGCAGAGGAGGCAAGAAGGAAAGTTCGGAGGACCTGGCTCTGTAGTTCCTGAGGATTTCCCACCTGTTTGGGCACCTCCAGGGCCCCAGAGACAAATCTCTCTGGTAACCTGGGACCAATGTCCCCCCGCAACCCCCCCCCCACCCCGCCTCCCAAATCCACACCTCTTCCTCTTCTCCCTGACATCTGCCTTCTTTTGCCTCTTGGAGTGAGGTCAGTGTCCTTCTCAAGACCTTAGGTAGAGAGAAAGGTGCTCTGCCTTTCTCTTGCTCCCCCGGGCCCTGCCGAGTGTGAGGCCTGAGTTCATGGCACCAGGCTGAGAGTGAGAGCTGGATGGTCAGGCTGTGGGCATGCCCTGGGACCACCAGCGAGGAGCATGGTGGCTCTGCCACCCTCGGTATCCCCATGACTATGGGAAGACAGGACAAGACCTGAGTCAGCTGGGTGTCCGTCCCTGAGAAGCAGCTTCAGAAGTGGGACCCCACACCCAGAGCTCTGGCTGCTTCTTGGTCTCTAAGGAAAGAAGAGAAAGCAGAGAACCCAGGAAAGCCACAATTTTGGGGAAGTCAGGTGGCAGGTCTGTCTTATGGCAGGCACCCCCTGACCTCCTCCGCCAAGCAGCATCCCCAAGCATTTAGGGTTACACTTCTGCCTCAATTGCTCCAACCCCCTCCTTGAACTTCCCAAGACCCAGAACCTAAGTGCTTAACATCAGGCCCCACAGGGGCCTTTGATTGGCTGCTGCTCCTCCCCTCCCAGCCTGGAGGGTACCTCTTCTGAATATCACCCCGGACATCCCCCCAGGAAATTCAGACATTCAACCTCCTTGGGACTGGTCCTGATGATATGGGGCCCTGGGCTTATTTAGCCTCAAAGGAGGAAACCTTCTTATAGGGGGCACCCGCCTGATGGCTGGCTCTGTGCGTGATCTTCACACAGACCTCTCTACTGACTCTTTCCAAAAGATCCAAGAGGGGGATGAGAAAGCAGAGGTTTGGAAGCTGCAGCCCTTGCCCAGGGAGCAGTAAGCTGCACTCAGAAGCTCAGATGTGTCTGTTGGCATCTCCTAGCGCACAATCCTCACCGGTAAGCTGGGCTCCAACCTCTCCTGCAGCCCAGAATCTCCCAACAAAGCGATGATCAAAGGCAGGGAGATGGTGTTAGTCTGGAGCCTGGGGGGAAGGAAGGCCAGGCAGCCACCACAGCCTGGGAGCCCATGGAGGGCAGGGAGCAGCACCCCAGGCCCTCACCCTTGGTCCACAAAGCCAAAATATATGCAGAATCTCATCTTGTTCCTGGGCAGCCGAGGGCTCTGAGTCACGGGAGGGGACATTGCTCTCCAACAGGTAAGTTGTTCAACAGATGGGCAGTCGAGTGGCAAAGAAATATAATATTAATGTTTCTGGTTAAATTAACTGATTAAAACCACCCCAGGTAAAAATGTACGTATCAGCGCTTTGCTCACAGCAAATGAGGAATTAATGGAATATGGCTGCGTCTTTGTAATGAAACACAGACAGGGGCTGTCTGGAAAGGTTCTCTCTCTTCAGCAGCAGCAACGGGGGGTCTAGGGCAGGGAGGCCTGATCCATCTGTTAAAGGGACCTCCACTGATTGGCACAGGGGTGGTAGAGAGGGGAGAGACCCACAAGGGCTTCCTCTGGCCTGACAGGAGACCCGAGCAATCTGGACTTTCTGGCCCCCAATTCGCTGGAGCCTCAGAGAGGGCTCAAGTCAGAAGCAGAGGGCCACTCCCAGGGTGGGGTTGGGGGATTGTGTGTGGGGGGTGTGCGGCAAAAAGATGAAAAACACTGCCCAGGAAGCAGGACCATGGGATGTGACTCCAGCTCTGCCCCTGCAGACTTCCCATAAGCAAACTTTCTGGCAGGGCCTCAGTTTCCTCATCTGTCAAATGGGGAGGAGAATCAAAGTCTTCAGTGCTCTTTCCCAGGATGGCTTCTCTCGCATCTCAGCCTTCTAGAATGAATCCCAGTGTTCACCTTGTCCTCACCCTCAGCAGATAACCTAGTGGGGAGCTGAATCTCATTTGGGATGTGTCTGGATAGCCCGGCCCTCACATGGCTTTTGGAAAACCCCTCTTTTGACACAAGCACAAAAAGGCGCTCCTTTGTCTATGCAGCTGGTGACATGCACGTGTATATCCATACATGTACTCCATGCACTGGAGGCCCCATTTGGGCACCTGTATGTATACAAGCAAGTGTGCACAGACACAGCCATAGCCAGAGCACATGTGTGCAAACCCGTGCATACACAGCCGAATAAAAGCTAAAAAGCCATATTATGGTCATGCCCAGACAGGAGGGTGGGTACTGGGCACGGGCAGCTTGGGCGCATTTCAGACATAGCACTGGAGGTTAGGGACAGGGAGGGCACTGCTGGGGTGGAGGATCAAGGGCCACTTTCTTCATCAATGAAAGAAGTTTCACACCAGGGTTTCAGGAGTTCTTAGAGGCTATGACCCAATTTAGATAAGAGTGAGGTTTTGCATAAATTAGCCAGGTAATTACATCCCTAAGAGGTGTTCCCTTCATCCAGAGACCTGGAGTGGCTGGAGCCCCAGAGCCCCAGTCCTGGCTGTGCCTGGGCTAAAAGCAGGGGCTGGTTCTGGGCCTCTTCCCCCCACCCCACCCCCAAAGCTCCAGGAGCTCTCCAAGGTGCTGATGGCTGAATGCGGGAGATTGGCTAAGAGAAGTTGTTTCTTTGCTCCACTGCTAGCTTGCCAGCTGTGGGGAGGGTGGGTGGTGTTGAGAATGTGGGTTGGGTCCTGAACCCCACTATCCCATCCCTCACCCAGCCGCCAGGTGCCATGCTGCGGGAGAGGGTGGGAGGCGCCAGCCAGAAGACTCCTAATGACTCCCAGCATGCGAGGAGGCCTGCCAGGGGTGGGTCAGCGCTGGTATCGCAGTATCATTAGCTGTTTACCCTGAGAAAGTTCACACTTCTTGGAGGCCGCGCTCGAGCTGTCAGAAACACTGCACACAGCTCTGGCAGCTCTGCCAACTGCACTCCCCAGGGCCCGGCAAAACAAATATTTATTAGGCGCCTGGTTCTTGAGCACACGTGCACACACCTACTCGCACAGGGCTCAGCATGCCAACACACAGATGCAAACAACCACACAGACTTCTTCCCCAGACACACACAGAGACCTAGAGACACACAACCCACCAATCCACAGACAGATACACACATGTAGACATGCACACACAAACCCACGTTCTCAGGTAATACGATAACAGCGTCGGTACTGAGCACCTACTCTGAATGCTGTTTGCAAGCAGTGACCACACATTATCCTCTTTGGCTCTTCTGACAACCCTCAGTTATAAGCATGATCACATTCTTATTTTTTAGATGATGAATTTAAGGCTCCAGCAGGCCAACTCCAGAGCTAGTGCTCTTACCATTCACTACATGGATACGCACCCAAAGGCAGACACATACACATACACAGACACAGACACGGATATGGAAGCACACAGAGGCAAAATTGGACTCGCACGTGTGCATTCACAGAAACATACTTGCACACGCACATGCACACATGCACACACACACAGAGTGAGACCATCTTCCTCCAAGCCAATGTACTGCCTCTGCCTCAATGCTCCTCAGGGGCCTGGACACACCACTCTAGAGATCCAGTTCATGCCCTCTGAGCCCTTCGCTTGCAAGCTGTCCAGCTTCTGGTTGGGAGACCTGGCTGATGTCGGGAACAGCCCTGGCAGCTAGCAAGAGAGAGTGGGCTTTGATTGGGAGCAAGTCCAGATGGTGGCAGTAAGCCCCAGATGTTGTATGGAAACAAACAAGCCTGCTGAAATTGGGAGCTCAGCTTCAGCCTGGCCCTGCAGAGTGGAGGCTGGGGCTCTGCTGAGGGTGAAGCCAGTGTGGCCACTACCCCAGGCTGAGCCTGGCACAAGAGCCTGGTGACAGATGGGCAGGGCTCAGCTTTGGGCTCTGGACATCTCCAGAGCTCTGGGCAGCTTAGCAAAAGGTTATTGGAATCCTAGTAGCTGAGAGGAGGAAAAGAGTGTTTGGTGCTGGTGTGGCAGGAGCCTGGCTGGGGAACCCTAAGCAATGTCCACAGTCGCAGCCCCTCATTGGCTTGGCCCACGCAGGCACCGGGGCCTGACGTACTGCCTCCAGGCTCTTGAACACCCTCCCTGGGAGCCATCAGGCTCTGATTCACCAGATCTCTACTCTGATTTCCAAGGTCACTGCATAATGATTTCGGTAGTCATTGCACAGAGATCTTTAAGACCCTTTCCTGTGGATTCCTGAGATCACAGTGATTCCCAGGGCCAGCCCCAACATTCTTGGGGCCCTACTTCTACTTTAGGAAGATCCAACACTGGCTTTTACCCTGGCCCTTTGGGCTCCTAACAGAAAAGCAAGCCCCGTGAGCAGGGCAAACTCCCCGAATGGATGATTAGCACCACAGGGCTGAAGTGGAGGTTGTCACGGTGGTCTGTGGTCTGTGCTTCAGGTGAACTTGGTAATACACACGCAGTGTACATACATGTACACCTCCTTCCTTCACTCTCTCTCCTTGCCTTCTTCTCTCCTGCCACTCCCTTCTATTTAACAGAATCTCCCAGGCCTGTCAAGAAGAAATCTACTATCATTTCCTAGGTCAGAGCCAGGGCCTCCCCACCTCTCAGATTCCCCCAGTTCTTATATTCATGCCCACTTTTTGTTCTCAAGAAAAGATATTATTAACCCTCCCTCTGATGGGGCAAGGAACTGAGCCTGTCTGGGTTCTCCTGGGGAATCTGCAGGAAAAGAGATCATAAGCCAAAAAAGTGAACCTGTAAGAGCAGATTCTCAGACCCAGAGCTGCAAGGAGGAGCTCCTGGCTGGAGCTGAGCCGGCACATCTCCCTTCCCCAGGTACCGCCTGAATTGCTAAGCAAGGAAAACATACACAAATAAAGTGTCATGTCCTGACATCTGATAATTTAAGCCGAACGTCGAAGAGCATCTGCTAATTACACGCGGAGCTGTGTGTGGGCACCAGGAGACAGGCTCCGGGGAGGCAAAGACCCCCGCTTGAGAGTGCTAACAGCCACGTGGCCCAGGACCAGCCGACAGAGAGGTTTGTCTTTAGAGGTTAAATTAAAGCTCACGTTTCATTTTTGGCGCAATCCGATTCTTCTGGTTTTCTCCTTCTACCTCCCCAAACTGGGGCCTTAAGTGGAAAAGATGCACTGAATAGCAAATGCAATTCAACAAATATTATGACATGCTGTTCATCACGAGCCCTAAATATTTAACGGTTCGACTTTATGGGCTTTTCATTTTGTTTTATTTTCCTTTTTGCCAGACGCGATGAATTTAGCACTAACAGGCCCCGTGCCGTGGAGCTGCGGGCGCCCTAGTTTGCAAGACTGAAAAAGGCGAATTTCGTGGAGGTGTTTGTGACCTCAGTCCATTCGGGCCCCATCACCTCGTCTTGGCTCTGCCCAGCTGGTTTTCTATAAAAAAAAGAGTGAGATCGAGAAAGAGAGAGAGAGAAAGAAGGGGGAAAACGGGAGGCGAGAATGGAGGGGGTCTTAAAGCCTCTGTCGGCCAATTCATTTCTGTTTAATCCACCTCCGCGCTGCAGAAAGCGCCTTTGTGGTGATGAGACCAAAGGTCGGTAATAGATTTCAACAGGTTCCGAGAGGCTGTTGACTGCTTGGAGCCGAGTGGGAGAGTGTGAGGCTCCCTGAGAGGCAGAGGGGAGAGAGATAATTGGAGACCCGGAGCCCCAGTTTGCCCTCTGGTTCCTGATTTCACATATTTGAGAAGAAAAAGAGATTGTCTAGCATTCTGCCTCTGGAATCGTGTGTGCAAGAGAGAGAGCAGAGGTGGGGGTGCTGGGCCTCGCCAGGATCCCCTGAAGCTGCTGGCACACGGCCACCATCCTGCTCAGAGCCAGCGGGCTGGAAGGGGAGGGGGGTTCAGGCACCTCCGAGACAGGCTGCAGGTTGCAAACCATCTCTGGAGACCCGGAAGGCCTTGGAGTCATCACTGAGACTCCGTCAGAGCTGTGGCTCAGTGGAGAGGCAGCTGCCCACTTCGAGGGGAAGGGAGGGAAGAGGTGAGTGGAGGCCAGGGCTGGGGTAAGCAGATATTGAAGTGAATTTACCAGTTGTTCTCTGCAAAAACCCTCTGAGTGGGCAATGCAGCTGGAAAAAGATGAGAAACCCCAGCATCACGGTCTAGCTCATAGCTCCACCCCAGGGATGCAGGCCCCAGGGACCTAAGCAGGTTCCTTATCATCACTCAGACTTCACTGTGGCTCCCCAGGGAAACAAAGAAGGACACTCCTTGTTATTCCAGACGTGTCTGAACAAAAGTGGTGGTTCCATGGGGTGGCAGGTGCGATGAGGTCACCCCCTGCCAGGCAAAACCACAGGTTGCCAACCCAGGGCTCAGTCTAACATTCTGCTCCTGTGAGCATAGGGGCAGCCTCTCGAGACATCATTCCAATGGCAGGCTGAGCCATGCCTGGGGACGGAGGACCAACTGGCCACACCCTTTTTCCCAACCCTCTCTGGTTCCCCATCACCCAGGGAATCCAGCCTAGACCTCACCCTGGGGGAAAAATACCCTAAACCCCCGTCTTCAGCCTCACTCCCTTATATCCTCTGCTTGGGCCATAGTGGGCCCCTCATTGTCCCCAGTTATGCAACAGGAAAATGCTGTGATGGGAGTAAGGGCAGGGTCTTCTCAAGCAAGAAGACATGGGGGCGCCTCGGTCAGCTTGGGGGGTACGGGTGTCAGAGAATACTCCCCAGAAGAGATGCACCTGTGTTGAAGTTTAGAAGATGAATAATAAGCATAATGAAAACAGCTCACATTTATTCAACACATAGTATGTGCCAAGCACCTATGTTCCCTTGATCCATAAAATCTTCCTTATGGGATAGAGACAATTAGTTTCAACTCACAGATGAAGAAACCTGAATCAGAGAGGTGAAGAGCTTGCCCAAGGTCATCCAGCATGTAAGGGGCAGAACTGGGCTTCAGAAACAGGCAGTATGAGATCTGAACCCTCACTCTAACCCCTGGACTGTAAGCCTTTGAAGGCAGGAGCTGGAGGATGCATTTCTGTACTCCTGGTACCCAGCAGAAATGAGATATCCGTGATTGTTGCTGGATGGAGGAATGAATGGATGGATGAAATCCATTTGAAGTCAGATGTATTCAGAGACTAAAGAGACCCGCGGTAACAGGTACGTGAGATTACAGTACATTGGTACTTAAGTACATTAGTGCATCCAATCTTCCATTTGTCCTAGAACAGCAGTTCCCAGAACACATTCTATCAGGCACGAATTCCTAGCAATGTCGGCACAAAAGGCTATCCACAGTCAAGTGAGTTTGGAGAACCCCAGGTTAGATAAAACTAAACAGACTTCTTTACATCAGGCCTTCTTAAGTTCTTTTGGGTGGTAAGCATCTCCTGGGACCAGAGCCCCAGCAAACTGAATTTGGGAAGCACCATCTCTGAGGCCCATTTGGTGGACTTCAAGGGACGGCATAGTCCTTATTTACTGCTGTGGAAGAAATGCTCCCCAAAGTTGACAACCTAAAACCACAATCAATATTAGCTCACACCATTTCTCTAAGTCAGGAATTCAGAAGCAACTTCATTGGCTAAGGTTCTTGCATGAGCCATAGTCAAGATGTCAGTTGAGTCATCTGAAGGCTTCACTGATGTTGGAAGACCCAAGATGGCACGCTCACGCAGCAGGCTGGCTACCATCATGAGGCCTGCGTTCTATATCATATGGACCGTCCATAGGGCTGCTCAAGTGTCCCCATGATACATCTTCCTGAGAATGAGTGATCCAAGAGAGCAAGAGGAAATGGCAATGTTTTCTGTGACCTAGTAGTAGGAGTCCCAGACTATTAGGACCACCATGTTTTATTGGTCACACCAGGCAATCCTCATACAATGTGGGAAAGGAACACATGAAGGCATGAATACTGAGACACAAAGGTCACCATGGAACCTTCTTGGAGGCTGGCTGTCCAGATGGCTTTCTGGTTTACACTTCTGGACTGCAGTGATAGGAACGTGTCTCCTCTCCTCAGGTCTGCAGGTAAACACAGACTTCTATTTTCAATTTTCACAGTCAAGCCCAGTGGCTACTATGGAGTGTTTTTACATCCTGTTCTCATTAGCTGCCTCTCTTGACTTCCTAAATCTCTTGACCTTGTGGAATCCTAAATCCCAAGTGTCAGAGCCAAAGCCAGCCAGCCCAAATTCATTTCACAGGTAAGGAAATGGAGGCCAGTGAAAGCAAAGACACCGTCTGTAGTCACAGGGCAAGTCAGTGGCAAACCATCGCTTACAGGCCCTGTGCCCCTTGTCCATCACACATGCCTAACCAGATTTGAAGGTCCATCCACTGGCCTGAAATTCTGGGCGTGCTCCCTGTCCCTACTGAAAGCCTTGAACTTTCTGCAGACCTGACCACATGGGCCTAAGGTTCAGTGGGCTCCAGACCAAGGATGGTGTAAGTAGAGACTTTATGGAGGTAGAGGTAGGGAAGAACCATTATGGGGTGGGCCCTGGGGAGCCCATTCCTAGTTGTCTGATCTCCGAGTGACTCTGTGACTGCCATCTAAGGGAACAACAGAAACTTGGAGATTTCTCTCCAAACCCAAGCTCAGCCAACCACACAGGCAGCAGAAGCAGCTACCCGTATAGGTGTGAGAGCCAAGCGTGAGCACCGAGACGCTTGCTGACCCCATATCTCTGGCCCGGCTTGGATCTGTGCAGCACGTTCCTGGGGACAAAAGCCTTCCAGGCACGGAGTGGCCTCTCTGGTCAGTCATAAGTGGCCAGTGGAGCCAGTTCTGAAGGGTCTCCCCACCACTCTGCTGTTGGGACTCCAAGTATTTGTCCCGACTTTCCACAAACATGTACTTTCTCTATAAAGTCTATTTGTCAGATGATTATAGTGAACCTGCGATGCCTCAGTAAAAGCAGGATAAACAGAGAAACTCCACAAGGAGCAAGGCTGAACAGAAACAGAAGCACCTGCCTTCCCTCGCTAGCAAAGTAAAGCTCCTTCTCCATGCCCATCCCCGCTGGAGAGAGGTGTGTGTGGGTCCTCATCCCTCCACAGGCCTCAGCTCAAACCTCACCCTCCGCAGACAGGCTTCTCGGACCCCCTCTCTAAGGTCTCATCACCCTGTCCTTCCTCATCCTGAATCCTCTTTCTTCCTGCTGTACTCATCCAGGTAGTTATTTCCTTATTGTCTATCTCCCTCACTGCAAGGTTCATGGGGATATGACCATGACCCATGACAGGACCATTAGGTTTCCCACTCTGTCTTCAGCATCCAGCACAAGGCTGGCATGCCACAAATGATTGTTCTTTGACTCGAGAGAAGACTGTTTTCCTTTGCCATCTGACGGATCGCTGAAGACATCTGGAGGAGAGGCCATCCTCTTAATCTGGCACTGGGACCAGATGAGAGCTTCTCCAGCTCACTCCCATGGAGAGACGCATGCATCCCCTTCTGTCTGGGTCTCAGAGGCCATGTCTCTGGCATCTGGCAAGGAGACCTGCCTGTTCCCCAGCTGACTGGCTGGGGCTGACTTGCTGACCCTGCTCTTGTCAACCCACACATCTCAGAAGTGGACTCTCCATCATGTCTTCATCCTGTCTGGTCCCAGCTGGGTCCGATGTGAGCCTGCTCCTCCCTCCCCAGCACCCTGAGATAAGACCCATCTCTGACATCGATGCTTGCTTGGATGGCCTGGCTTCATCACTCTCTCCCTTTCCTGGATGAACCTGTTTTATGCTAGGGGCTTCCTTGGGGACTAACACCCTAAGCACCTACTGGCCTCCTAGTCGGTTCCTCTCTCTTTCTCCCTGGCACAAAGAGTCCACGACTGTGAATCCTGATGTTGACAATTTCTCATGATTGACTTTCACTCTAATTGGACTGATAATAATTTCTACATGACAATCTAATTCTTGGTTTAATTTTTAGCATGCATTAGAACTTCCAGGCATAGAAGGCATAGAAGGCTGACCCTGTGTTTTGGGTGGTGCCCAATCTCTAGAAATCCGATGAGCATCCCTCTTAAACAAGTGACAGGTGCAGTCTGCTCTGGCTTAAGGGACTTGGGTGTGTCACAGTCCTCTCCTCCACTGGGGAGGAGACTTTGGAGACACCTTGACACTCCTAAGTCTTGCCTTGCCTTTCTTTATCCATTGGTACCGGAGTCACTTGGAATCTATGCCCCTTCCGGTCTGGGAGAAGGCCAGGGAGGCAACGTTCCGAGCACCTTTCTTTCCAACAAACTGTTAACACCCATGATGTCCATGTCTCAGCCAGAGGCACCTCCTCCATTAAGAAGTTTCTTGGCTCAAATAAGATTCCTATTGTTTTCTAAACTCCCACTTTGTACCTATCCACTCCGCTTCCTAAAGGTACCCTCCTTTTCTTTACTTCTGAACATCTTTGAAGAAGAGTAGAGAGAGGCGGGTACATCTGATCACTCTTGCAGGTACATCTGTGTGGTGATTGCCTGTGAACGTCCAAGGCCAGCTCCCACATCTGTTTGCTCCCCACCTCATCGCGAGCCCAGCGCCTGGCACACGATTCTATCTGGAATGAATGTACTGGGATAATGCAGGGGGAAAGAGGTCATGGAGATCCCCAAGTCACTGCTACCACTAATCACCCAAACATGCCAAACGAGACATTTAGTGTCAACTGATTCGGTTACATTCACATCCAATATGTAGAAACACATTTACCATTCATTCCGCGGTCTGTCACATTGCCTGTTTCTATCTGAGCCATCTTTCTTGTGTGTGGATAGAGAACAAAGCCTACACTAACGTGGTTTGTCACTGAGCAGGCTGAGCTATTTGCTTTCTAAACAGCTCCGCAGCCTGCGCAGGCCACGGTGACCAAGCCCAGCAGCTTCTGGGGCTTGAGGTTGCCAGCGGCCCCTCCCCTACCTGCACTGTGCCCCCCACCTCTCTGCCAGGTGCCCTCACACTACTCAAGGTGTTAGGTCCCAGTGCAGACTCGCTTGGGATTGGGTTTGCTTCATTGTGCTCCCTGCTCCTCTTCCATCCACATGCTGCCTGAACAGGGTGCTGATGGGGGCACATTGCCATGTTGCCAAGAATACAATGTGGGCCTGAAGATAACTACGCTGCTCTGAAGAGCTGGCATCTTCTGAAAGAGAGATGTTATTACAGATAGGTGATCAATTGGACTCTTTTTCACACCTGCCCCACCTCCATTATTTTCTGTAGTCTTCTGTGTTTTCCCACGGTGCAGCTGCAGGGTCCACCTGCAGAGCCCACCTGCAGATAACAGAGTGGCTCTTTCATAATCAAAGGTAGAATATCGCCACGTGCTTTGGCTGCCTTGAGGCAGCAGCAGTCCTTCCTGTGCCTTAAACTTTTCTCCAGTAAGACTTCCGAGTTCACAGGCAGCAAAGCAAAGTAGAAGGGGCATAGGGCTGAGAGTCAGAACTCCCAAGCTAGGCCTTTTCCTCCCTTTCCTAGACTGGATAGAGCAGGGGAGTCCTGAGTGTGGGGGATGAGAAATTGTGACTCTGACAATTCCAAGTCCACTGGGCCATATTTCCCAGAGGGAAAGGATATGTGCCTTAGAGGTCAAGGCCTGAGCAGTCAGGGCCCACGGCTACTCTCCAGTCCTCATTTCCACCGATCTGGGTCTGCGAGTGGGTGAGTAGGTGGGGGCCGGTCCTCCTCGTGGGCCTGGCCACACTCAGGGAATGTGAAATAAGGGGGAAGTCTCACTCGTTCCACAGGTATTTACTGAAACCCTACCCTGCACCAGGCAAAGCTCTACTCATGGAGTTGACAGTCCAGTGGGAAGAGAAGCCAAAAACAAGCACAGGGATGTGTGGGGATGGGGGTGGAGAGGCATGGTGGAGGGGAGGGGCTATTCCTATAGAGCCAGCAGGAGGGCCTTCATCAACAGAGGTACCCTTGAAGCAAAGATCTAGTTCACAGTGAGCCCATACTGGCTCCAGGTGATCGCTACTTCCTAAGATCTCTGCAGCTGGAACTCTGTAGCGTTTTATGAACTGAACCTGAGATTCTTCTATGATCCCCATCAAATACCTTGGAATGTAGAGACTCTATCTTTGGAAAGCAGAATGCCACCTCCTGTCTCTAACCCCTTCCTAGTGACTCCTCAGTCTCAGGGGGTGGGCGTTGGGGGGGGGTGGCGCTCATTTGTGATCTTCTGTGCCCTGGGGTGGAATTCAGCCAGGACAGTCGGAGTTATTCTAGTCTGGACAAGGATGGTATGTTCTTACATTTTCTTCACTCATCCCAGGCTTTAATTCCCTCTCATTAAGGCTCGCTTTCCACTCTTCAGTCTGAGGATGATTCCCTTTGACAAAGAAGAGTTGAGAGGTTTCTCTTTGCATTATTTATCTCTCCCTGTGGCCAAAATAGCCCCATTCCCATGTCTGGGATCTCTTTGTAGTTTTTTCTTTTCCTTTTTTTTTTTTTTTTTTCCCTGAGACTCAAGTTTCCAGGAGAGCACCTTTAGGAAGTGAAAACAAGAAAAGTGCATGGCAACGGCGTTTTCCTTTTAAATTTTCAGAAAGCAATCTGAGGGAGTCGGGGGTGGCGGGTCTCCGAGCACACCATCAATTTGCGGTTAATTGGTTTAGAATTCATTAACCATATTTTCCTGCCTGCCTCTGCCTGTCTCTGGAACGGTGCTTGAGTTCTCCGATTCTTTGAGTTGCCAAACTAATAATTCACCTACTTTATTTCCTGACTCGCAGTTAGTTTGTTTTAGTCTAAATAATGCATATTCAGCTTCATTAGCATATATTTGGATCATTTCCGACTTGAATGTATTCAATCCCATCAATTTACCATTAGCGTGATCATTCAGGAGGGAAGTTTCCATATCTTTCACGCTTGTTCAGTCACTCTCATCTTCACTGGGCGTGGGGGCAGGGCAGGGGAGAGAAGATGGGGGTAGGGGAGCTGCCACAGGCTCCCCAGATGATCCCAGATTCAGAGGCCCCCTGATTGAATAGGATGAGTGTAATCCACATGTGGTTGGGAGTCCTGGATGCTAACGTCTGCACAAGGAGATTAAGACCCAGAAAAAAGAGCTAGACATGGTCTAACAGTGATTTTGAAGGGTTTTTTCTCTACCCAACCCATTCTCTGATTCTCTGATACCCACGGGGGGTCAAATAATTCAATGCTGTTCTGGCATTGACTACCAGAGTTAGTATAGTCCCCACATGTTACGAGCTCAGTCCCATGAGGCTGTCCCTACTTCAGGTGACAACTCCAAGTCCTGGGCCACCTGATTTTTTAACACACTGGCTATACATACACTCAGGTTCCATAATTTGTTAGAAGGGCTCGGAGAACTCAGGAAAACAGTTTACTGACATTTACTGGCTTATTGAAAAAGACACAACTCAGAAGCAGCCAATGGAAGAGATGCATTGGGAGACGTACAGCAGAGGGGCGGGGAGCTGCATACCATTCTCTCAGCACCCAATGTGTTCACCAGCCTAGAATTTCTTGTAACATTATTGTTAGGGGTTTTCTGGAAATTTCATTATGTAGGCATGATTAATGGAATCACTGGCCATTGATGACTGAACTCAATCTCCAGCCCCTCTCCCTTCCCAGGAGCTTGGGAGGTGGGACTGAAGGTTCCAGGCTTGATCTTTCTGGCCACCAGTGCCCACCCTGAAGCTATCTAGGCCCATCAAGAGTCACCTTATTCGACCCAAAGATGCTCCTATTTCACCCTCATCACTCAGGAGATTTCAAGAGTTTGTAGGAGCTCTCTGCCAAGAACTGGGGACAAAGACCAAATATCTTTCTCCTTAAACCACAGTGACAGTCTAACTGGGTCTATGAGCACCCAGGATTCGATACCCAAATGCTCTGGACATTCAAACTGAAATCAATAATGAATTTCTTTAGAGAGACATGATACTCATTCATTCCATCAATATTTACTGACCCCCCTCCTATGTGCCAGGCACCACACAGTAGAGTAATGAATAAAAGCATCCGTGAAGCCATGTGTCACAGAACTTGCACTAAACTCATAGTGACGGTCATCAAACAAGTATACCTATGTGTGGGGGAACAGAATACAAACCGATCATCAAACACTCTCTTGCTCTTTTTATACCTTTCGTTGGGCCGGCGGGCAGTAGGGAGGAAGGGATTGAAGGACCAAGGGAGGCCCAAGTTACTCTAATTAAGATAAGGAAATCAAGACCTCGGAGGGAAGGTTCCAGATAGGGGAGAGAAGAAAAGGAGGTCCAGGAGCCAGGAAGGGAAGGTAGGCAAGCAGCAGCACAAGGGGAGAGAGAAGGGAGGAAAGAGAGTGGTGGCTGCCAAAGGGTTAGAGCACTGGGGACAGAGTGATGCAAGTTCACGCTGGGGGACAGACGCAGATCTCCTGCTCTGTTCCCACATTCAGTGTGTGGCAGGGGGGTGCGGCTTGGCACAGGGCTAGGAGAGGCTGCATGCTTCAGAGTGGCCCCGGGTGAGGTCTGTTACCTTCGTTTTCATGTATAATGATGACTTGTAACACATTCTCCAGAAAAAAAGAACAAGGGACAGAGGTAGAGGAAGGCTTATCTGAAGACAGGACATGTGAGTTGAGACCTGAAGGACAAGAATGAGTTGAGATGGGTGCATGGAAGAACATTCCATCCAAGGGAAGAGCACTAGGAAAGTCCTTAGACAGGCAATGGACCTGCTTGCTCTGGAACTTAAACAGTCATCACAGCAGGGGCAGGAGAAAACGGCCCGCTGAGTCAGGAAGAAGTGAGTGAGATTCAAGGTGTTCAGGAAAAAAAGCGTCATGTCCCGGGAGTCATGTCCCGGTAGTCTGCAAGGACATCAGAGGCACCGAAGCAGGGCAGGCACAGAGATCTCAGGGACATCTATCAGGCTGTGCACAAGAAAGGGAAGGTTTCCCTAAGCCCAGGGCAGCCCCAGAGAGGGGCAGGGGAGTTGAGAGGCAGCGGGATGCAGGACTGGCTGGGTACAGACTCTAGCCCAGGAACAGAGTCCTGCTTCCACACTTCCTTTTGTGCTTGCAAGAGAGAAGCATGCCAGCATGCAGGGGAAGGGGAGTCAGATCTGCACGGCCGAGAGAGCAGACAGGATCTTGGGCTTGGGGTGCAAGAATCAGCAGGACTCCCGATGGGTGGAGGGAGTGTGTGCAAGCCAGCAGAGACGTCAAAGGAGAGGATATACCATTTGTCAGGAAGTAGCTACGCCAGAGTCCCGTGCACCCCCATTCCTTCCCCTTTCTAGATTTTTCCAGGCAGTGTTATATTGGAAGCTATAGCTAGGCTGAGAGACCTAATCAAGGGTTTTCTGTTTCTCCCCCAATCTGTTACGGAATGAAAGGCATGTCACAAGGTCCACAAAGTTGGAGGGATGGCACTGTGAATCAGATGGAGAATCTGAGTGAGTTCCAAGCAGGGACTAACTCTAAAAAGAATCCACTGAAGCCACATCCCCAGAGCACAGGGCAGGACGGGACAGAGACACACTTTCAAGGTCTCACTATGCCCAGGATGAATCAGCTCCCCAGGAAGTCAGGGCATCAGTGGTCATGTTAATGGAAGTAGAGAATCTAGGAGGCAAGAGGTGATATCTTGCTCCACTCCGCATGCACTGACAGGACTGTGCTCTGTTTTGAGTTCCAAAAGTTGAAGCCAGAAGATACAGATGTCCTCAGACCTTGTGAGCTCTGCCTCATCAAGAGAGGACTATCTTGGGGCGCCTGGGTGGCTCAGTGGGTTAAAGCCTCTGCCTTCAGCTCAGGTCATGATCTCAGGGTCCTGGGATCAAGCCCCACATCGGGCTCTCTGCTCAGCAGGGAGCCTGCTTCCTCCTCTCTCTCTGCCTGCCTCTCTGCCAACTTGTGATCTCTCCCTGTCAAATAAATGAATAAAATCTTAAAAAAAAAAAAAAAAGAGAGGACTATCTCAGGCCTCACAGATAAACACACTCAGTCTGAGTTTATTGTGATTCACTGAAACAGAAATCCTGGGAGAGAAAAAGGGCTGGAGCCATGTCCTGCCCCTCACTTCCCTGTATGATTAGAGTCGGGGTAGAGGTGGTGAGCAGAGGTGACCCAGGGTCACTTCCTGCCTTTGCAGAGGTCACAGTCCTGCTGAGGAGACAAGTCAGACTCCAAGGAAGGAAGGAAGGAAGGAAGAGAGGGAGAGAGAAGGGGGGAGGGAAGGTGAGCGAGAGGGGGAGGGGAAAAAGGGGGAGGGAGAGAGAGACTGAGATGAAAGAAAGAAAAAGAGGGAACGAGGGAGGAAAGAAGGAAGGAAGGAAAGAAGGGAGGCAAGGAAGGAGGGGAGGGGGGAGAGGAGGAGAGAGAAGGAGGGAGGGAAGGAAGGAGGGAGGAAAGGAGGGGAGGGAGGAGAGGGGGGAGCAGAAAGGAGGAAGGAAGAGAGGGAAGGAAGGAGGGAGGCGGGAGGGAGGGAGAAGTGTTAAGGAACAGGTCTTTCAGCTGCTATCACTTCAAGTTTATAACGCAGAGTCAAGCTGCTCAGCTATCCATAACACCCCAGGGCCACAGCATGAACTAGTAGCTGAAGAACGATGCTCTGACACAGCCAGCTGGGACGGTCCGAGTGCGCCCTGCAAGACACCTCGGCGCTCTGCTACCCTCACGTTCCTGCGTGCCTTCCAAGCGCAAATACATCCTTTCATTAATACACAATAAACGATCATTCCTGTAAAGACAGACTGGGTGCCCGGCCCTGGGTCATGTTTTAAGGACAAACCAAGGAGCAGGACCTAGTCTGTGCCCTCCAGACTCTCGTGGATGGTAGGAGAGGACAGGCACCGTTCCCAGGTGGCCACACCTGCAGGAGAGCCAGTGCCGAGGCAGACGGCATGAGCTGAGGGTGGAGGACAGGGCAGGAAGCACCGGGGGTGGGGGGGCTCTCAAGTGGAAACGGACGGGCACCGCCTCATGGGTCCTCTGCAGCTGGCTCCTAGCCCAGACCCAGCAGAGGGCGAGGACGGGGAGACAGGACCCACTCTGTGCCAGACAATGGGGGTAAACACTGGTTTCCTTCCCTAGAAAGAGCACTGGGGAGTTTTCCGCTCTGGACAGCCTCTCTGGAGCCCTGAGCTGAATTGCTGGCCATAAAGCAAGGGTTTGAAGTGATTAAACAGTAAAACCTGGGCTTGGTGCTGCCAGGGAAGGAATCGATAATGTCAGTCAGGAAGTCCGTGGTACCTGCGTTTCTGTTCATTGGAGAAATGTGCTTTCAGCCCAGACTGACTCTCAAAGTTCTTCTCCCACTGAAAGGCCAGGAGCTGGAGAACGGCCATCCTGTGCCCGTCATAAACTGGAATAATGTCGCCCAGCTCACCCCATTCTCTGGGCAGCCAGGTCCCCGTTACCACCACATGCGACTTCTTTCAGGACAGTGACCTTCCACACACCTGGTCCCCTACTCGTGATCTGTTTCTGACTGGGGACTCCTGTCCTCTGACCTGAGCTGCCGGGTCGGAGAAATTGATGGAGGGGTCAGCAGCCAACCCAAGCTCCGTCAAGAGTCCTCTCCTGGGGACGTTCAGACAGGGGATGGGAGAGAAGACATTTCTTTCTTGACATAACTCTTGAACGAATGACAGCCTAGAGTTCCGAGAGGCTGTGGTTCTGACCTAATGGAGAAGCCAACCTGAGAGAAGAAGGCTGACTCAGGGAAAGGTTCACGAGCAGAGCAAGATGGCAGAGGTGGGGGGAGGGCAGAGAGACGGATTTGTCTCCGGTTCCGGTGGTCCCTAAGGCTGAGCCCACCCTGCCTCCCCTTACCTGGCTACCCGAGCCGGTAAATGTCTCTATGGACATGCCAAATGCTTGACAGGTTTCCACTGCCTACAGTCACAGCCCCGATGTCCCTCCAACACACAACACACATGGCAGAACGTGCAACATGGATCGTGACCCATGACGGAGCCCAGTTCCTCGGGGGCAGCGGAAAGGCCCAAAGGCCTCCTCTCTCCTGGAGGGCTGCAGCAAAAGAAGAAAACAAAACAAAACAACAGGAAAGATCGTGTCCTTGGCTTTGTGCACCTCACGCGGAAGACAGACCCCTTCCGCTGTGAGAGACAGGGGCTGCTCCCTCCCAGGCGAGATGTGGTGGAACTAGAGCTGAGGGAAGTACAAAGGAGAGAGTTCACACAGGAGGGAAGACACAGGAAGAGGAGCAGTTTAGGTGGCTGGACAGAGCTCGTGCAAATAACCTACCACTCAAGGAAGAAGACAAGACGTAGAGATGAGTGTTTGGAGGGCCCCCCACCCTCCCTCCCTGCCCTCGGGGGGACCACTGTTGCTGCTCATAATGCCTTTTGAGTTAACCATTGCCATCTTCATAAAGCCCACCCCACCCAAACCTGCTGTAATAATTGCAACCAGGATTCTGCATCCAGAATTCTGCTTCTTATGGGAGGGGGGCAGGTAGAAGAATTCTATGTGAATCAGAAAAGGGGACCAAAAACCCAATGGCAGAGACCAGGAAGGAGCTCACTGGGGAGATGCTCTACCTTGTGTGTACTACACCTCTCCTGGGCCATCCTGACACACTCATCTTTGCCCTCTCTGGACGAGTGTGCAAGGAAGAGCCGTCACAGTCTGCCCTGCGTCCGCATGCCACTTCCCAAGCGTCCACCCGTGCTAGGTGTTGTTCTGGGAGCTGGGGACACAGCAGTGAATGACACAGGCAGGGCCTCCTCAGAGACTCCTGGGACAGGCAGGAGCACACGCATAAGAGTAAACAAATAAAGGAGCAAAGCCATTACAAACACGGTCAGCATAGGCGTCCCTCACATCTTCAGTAACCCAGGGAGAGGGTATGAAGGCCAGAGCAGGCGAGTGGCTTGCCCTGAGCTGCAGCCCTGGGGCGCGGGGGAGGGGGGATGGAACCCACCCTCCCACTGCTGTCCCCCAGCTGCTTCCCCACCTCCAATCTATGGCCCTGGCCGCCCCAGGGACGGCCCGTGGTTCTATCCAGAAATGTCCGATTCTCCTTTGACAGCAGTTGGGAGGGTGTCCCAGCCTTAA
This sequence comes from Lontra canadensis, assembly GCF_010015895.1. Taxonomy (NCBI): domain Eukaryota; kingdom Metazoa; phylum Chordata; class Mammalia; order Carnivora; family Mustelidae; genus Lontra; species Lontra canadensis. The sequence continues at coordinate 4,398,799 of NW_022631054.1, forward strand.
GGCCCCACTGCCTGTGGCACATGGCAGACTTGAGCCCGGACGTTTGCTTTGCCAGGAACAGTCCTGGAGTAATTACGAATACAACCCACTTTCATAAGCAAAAGCATCCGGGTTTAGACCATAAATTATACCTATACTCCACCCCACCCCCATCCATGGAGTACCTAGGCTTCTGAATCCCTGAAGATCTCTTCTGATGGCCTTCCCTGTCTGGCCCAACCGTGCCCCCCAGCTATGGCTCTGCCTTGTCCACAGACCCTCGCCCCTGCCAAGAATTTCTCCTGAAGACCAGAGCTCCTGCTCACTGCCACAGAAGCTTCGGGAGAGAATCAGCCATGCCCTGGGCACATGGGAACACCACCAAGTCTTTGCTGAACTGGAGAGGAAACACAGTAGCCTTAGGTGAGCTATGTCTCAGAGAGGAACCCGGGGTTCCTGACTGGACCCAAACATACATGCAATTGAAATACCCCTTTCTCCTAAGAAAACCTAATGACCTCGGACATGGGCAACAGACCTGGCCTGATAGAGCCCCTGACCTCCGAAACTTTGTCCTCAGGAGTGTTTGGCTTCTTGGCCCTCAGGCTTCTGAGAGCTAGAAACCCCACCCTGCCCCAGCAATGATGCGCGTGGCAGGGGCTGATCTCCTTCGATAGAATGATTTCAGTCCGGTGTGGACACCGCAGATCCGCTCTCTGGGGCCAGGATCCCCACAACCTGGAAGGGAGACCCCGAGCTGGGGAAGAGCCGTCCACCTGTACACATACGGGCTGTCAGGCGCCCTCCCCGAGCCCAGTTGGCACAGCTGGGTGGCAGCAGGCGGTCTCTTCATGCAAATTAAATAAAACAACCTTTTTATCTGTTGGCTGATTCCCTCTTTTGAAGAAATCAACTACAAATTCATTTTTCGGGAGAAGCAATTATGATGATGGATGGAACGTCAAGGAAAGGGAATCAAACAGCAGCCTAGAGGCCCAGGCTGGGGGCTGCCTCATGGGGCAGGAGAGTGGGGCCAGGATCCTTTCAGCTTCCGTCCTGGCGGGCTCTCCCCAACACCCTTCCCTCGCCCCCAGTTCTGTGGGGTAGGGATGATGCAGAAAGGGCCCTTCCCACCGTAGCTAACAGTCATCCACTTTGGCTCTGTGAGAAGAGGTCAGAAGAGGCATGGTAAGAAACATGGCTTGTAGTCAATCAATCATGAGCACTTATTGTGCCAAATATTTTCCAGGTGGGACTTCCTTTCATCTGCACACTGGCTCTGCAAGGTAGAGATTAGCGTACCTATTTCACAGATGGAGAACCCAAGATGCCCTGACTGCCTTGCTCAAGATCATGCAGCTAACAGGGTAGCAGAGTCAGGGTGGGGTCTCCACTCCACTGTAATACGAGCCCTTCTAAGGAAAGGACATATGTATACCTCAGAGTCCTACAGACCAGATAGTCCACTCCTCTCCCACCCACCCTGTCTCCAGTTTGCCCATGGAAATGGAGCATGGCTTAAGACCATAGGGCCAATCACTGGAGGAATCCACACATTTATTTGATTCAGTTTTAGGCACCTTTCAAGGATGCACGGGCTCCAAGTTCAAAGTCAAGAGATTTAATTGCTCTCGCCAGTGGGTTGGGAGATTTGGGACAGAAAAATCCCATGGACTTTACACAGCACCCCCTCCCCCAGGAGGACCCCAGCTCCCTGGCACCACCTACGGTCACAGCACCCCTCTGTGCTGGAGAGGAGGACGCTGGAGCTGCCCGAGTGGAGGGAGGCAAAGGGAGCCCCAGGATGCCAGCCCAGAGCCAGGAGCCCCAGGCTCTCAGGGAAGGGCTGAGCTGGCTGCCATGGAGTCTGCCAGCCTGTCAGTTCTGGGGAAATCCTTCCCAGAGATGGGTCTGGGCTTCCACTTCAAAGGCTCCTACAGTAAAGACCTGCTAATTGTTTGAAACACATTTTCAGTGAAGTGTGAATTCTCTCTCTCCAAAGCGCCAGTGAGTTCCAGGAGACCTCTAGCTGGAAGGAGCCAGGGAGGCAGCTTCCTTGCATGGATCTAGAGGGCAAGCTGGGTGTCAGGGACCAAAGCCCAACCCATCATTTCACCTCCCCGGGTTGGGTGACAGCCTGGGAACTGTTAGCCCGGAGAGGGGAGGGCCAGTGCTGCTGAGAAGGAGCTGGGGACTGAACCTTGAGCGCTCAGTGGACCGAGGATTTGAGGCTCACCACAGACTGCCCACCGTAGGGTGATCACAGGTTACCAACTGTTGAATATAATAGCCAACAGGGGTGCCTGGGTGGCTCAGCCGGTTGGGCGTCTGACTTGATTTTGGCTCAGCGCATGATATCAGGGTCTTGAGATCAAGCCCCGCATCAGGTTCCCTGCTGGGTGTGGAGCCTGCTTGAGATTCTCTCTCTCCTTCTCCCTCTGCCCCTCCCCACTCATGTGCTTGCTCTCTCTCTCTCTCTCATTCTCTCTCACTCTCTCTCTCTAAAATAAATTAATTAATTTAAAAAATAGCTAAGAATTCCATGAAGCTTGCTGTGTGGCAGGCACTGTTCTAAGTGCTGTCTGTATTTCACACCCCTACTCGTCAGGATCCTCTCGGCAACTTGTGAAAAAGGGCCCATTATTTTGTCCCTGTTTACAGATGGGGACACTGACGCGCTGAGAGTTTAAGTAACTTGCTCAAGTTCAGGGTCAGAGAGAGAGGACCAGCCCCGAGGCAGTCAGTCTGTGCTCTGGGCACAGGAGACAGAGCAGAGGAGGCAGGACACACAGGACGTGAGCGGCGGAAACTCGCCCTCCCTCCTGTGCACCAGAGCCCTGCTCTGAGGTCGGGCAAGGCAGGGAAACTGAGGACTGTTCAGAGGGAAGAACAAAGGCCCTGGAATCACACAGATCTGGGAGTAAATATTTCCCAGCCAGGTGACCAGGGGAAGTAAATTAGCCCCTCTCTGACCTCATTCCCTCATCTCTGAAATGGAAATTACAATACCTGCCAGCAAGGTTATTTTCGGGAGCTGAGATAAGCAGGCACTCCCATGACCTCCAGAGTGAGTGTCTCCTTAAATTTTGTGCCCAAGGCACCTCATTAGTCTCTCCCTCATCCTGGCCCCAGAGATAATTACATGTTAAGAATCTGGACCAGAAAATTCCTGGCAAGAGCAGACGACGAATGAGCAAATGAATAAAGGGAAAATTGAATGAACAGTAGTCAAGTTAACGATAGCTACTGTTCACTCATTCCTCGTCTGCTCCCGCCGGCAGGATAGGAGTCATGAGGCCCCGGGATGAGAAGGTGCGGGCCCTGTCCTCAAGGAGCTTCCCGTCCTTGGGGGCAGGCCTGTGAAGCCAGGGAGGCTTATCTCTGCCTGGTGCTGCTCAATCAGGGGCTGGTCTGCCTCGGGTATTGGATCCATCCTGTGTGACGGGCCCGGCCGGTACATGCTGGGTACCTGGCTGCAGGTAAAGGCTGCGCTCCTAGTGACCCCAGACAGGCCTACAGGTGCAACAGTTCTGGGGCTCTAGGCCAGCTCAGGACCCTCCCCCTGGGCATCAGAGCAAACCTGAGCTACTGCCCTCCCAGGGCTTAGGACCCTATCCTGTTCTACCCGGAATGCACACCGCCAGCCCAGACGAGAGGCTCCTCAAAGGGCTACAACTGTGACTTTTAAATCATACCCCAAGGGAGGAAGGCCTGGAACAAAGATGGAAGGAGAGAAAGGAGAGAGAAGAACTTTCCCAGAGCTAGCCCCACTAATGATCGGAACCTCTGGAAGGCACAGGGGAATCTGAGCATCTGAGAATCATCTGGAGATCGATATGAGAGATGGCAAAGGGACATTCCTGTTGGAAGGTTCTGCAGGCTGAAAGGCTCACAGGCCCTCCATTGGATCTCTACAGCCCCCCACACAGAGGAATCTGGGGGCAAAGCAGAAAACTGAAGGTTGCAAGATATCAGGGCAGGGGGAGGGAAGGCGGGGCAGGGAGAAGAAAAGACGAGGAGACAGGAGGGGAAGAGGAAAGGCAGCAAAGATTATTCTAGGCTGCAGATAACCCACAGGACAGAGGCCATGAGACAAAAGGGAAGAGGAGTGGGGCCTCCAAGACCTGGCATTTCCAGCAGGAACTCTCCGCCACAGCCCTCTTCCTCCTGTCCTCTTCCCCTGACCTCCACTGGCTTCTGAGCCAGAGAGATTATCCTGATCTGTAAAATGGGAGAGCAACAACCTTGACCTCATACAGTTGCTCCCAGCGCTTGGCCCATGCTTGGCAGGGAACACAGGCAGAGCCTCGTGATCGGTGGCTGGTGCTGCCTTTCTCTTCCACCCAGGAGCAGCAGCTGAGCTGACCCCCGTGCTCTCTCCAACCAGAAGGGTTGTCTGCTGAGCGCAGGGTGAAGACAAAGGCACGGTGAGGCCACCCCGCCTGGCCAGCCCGTGGGCAGGTGTGTCTGGCTGCTCTCCGCCCTGCCCCCCGCTGGCTGCTGGCCACACTGTTCATTAAGCAAATGGCCCACAATGGCCAATGATCAGTGGAGCAAGCGGGCGGCCGCCGCTCCCAAGCCGGCCTCATCAAAGGCCAGCGCCGAGCTAATTTAAAGATCTAAGTGGAACATATTTCTCCTGATGCGGCAGTTTCAATTGACTTGTATTGTCTCCAAATAAACACTGGAGTCACAGCAATTAGTTTTCTGGACAAGGTTCCAGGTTAGGGGAGCAGGGGCGGCACCGTGGGGAGGGGCCGGTGGGAGCCAACTGAGACTGAGCAGCTGGAGGCATGGTCTGAGCCCCTGGCCTGGGCAGGGATGGGCTCTCTGGCCTCGAAGTTCCCTCCAGGGAATGGGAAAGTCCAGGTGTCCATCACGGGCTTTCAGAGCTGGCGGAGGGCCTTGCAATAGCATTAAAACGGATCCTGCAGTATCATTTAGACAGATCCTTCATGCAACAGAGAGAGGCGGACACTGGGGACCCAAGAGACAGTCGGATGGCTCCCAGTTGTCCATCAAATTGGGCTCTGGACTCAGGTATAAATACATAACCCGGGGGCGCCTGGGTGGCTCAGTGAGTTAAAGCCTCTGCCTTCAGCTCAGGTCATGATCCCAGGGTCCTGGGATCGAGCCCTGCATCGGGCTCTCTGCTCGGCAGGGAGGCTGCTTCCCTTCCTCTCTCTCTGCCTGCCTCTCTGCCTACTTGTGATCTCTGTCTGTCAAATAAATAAATAAAATCTTAAAAAAAGAAAGTTAAAAAAATAAAAATAAAAAAAATACACAACCCATATTTCCCAGCATGTTGCAGCTTCAAAGATGCTTCTGGTGTTTAAAATCTCATTTAATCGACACACTGGCCCTGAGGGATGGAATGACTCTTCTCACTTCAGAGTTGAGGAAACAGAAGCTCAGAGAAGTCAAGGGACTTGCCCAAGGTCACCCAGAGGAGTGGCAGCTTTGGATGTTCTGCTCTTCTTACCGCCCCATGCTGGGTGGGGATGGGTCTTGCATTGCCCTGGGCCCCTGTGGATGAAGTCTTGTGTCCCAAAGAGCCTCACTATATGGAGTGCCCTTGTTTTACCAAGGTGACAAGCCCTGGCCCCTAGGAAGTTCCTGTCTGATGGCAGAGGCAGAGAGGTGCCCAGGCTGAAAAGCCAGGAATAGATATGGAAAGGCTAGAAAGTGACAGAGGAGGACAGAACTTTGGGAGGCAGCCTAGGGAATGCAGCCAGGAGACTGGCTAGGCCTGTGTTCAGTGGGAAACAAAAACCCCATCATTAGGGCTATAGCCCAGGCTCCAGCAGAGGCCAGGCCCGGCCAGGGACCTGAGCTGAATCTGCACCAGGGCCACCTGCAGCCTGGGGATGAGAGGCGGGGCTGCACCCTGAGAGGAAAGATGGGACACGTGTCCTTTGCCTGAGGGACCCTGGGCCCTGGGGCAACACACTGCAGGCTGGGTGTATGGCCTTGGGACAAGGGAGGGTACGCAGCCCCAGCAAGCAGCAAGGAGTCTCCAGGCACCTGCGGGACCTGCTGCGGGGAACCTGGGGGTCTAGCGTCTATTGTGCACTAAAGAAAGGACAGTGGCTACTTTCTCCCTCACCAGGTGGCCTGAATGGACACTGGGACAAGCGCCTCATCAGGTGTCATTTGAGCAGATCGGCCTGACTCTAAACCACACATACTCCCCTGAAGGCGGCTCTGAGACCCGAAGGACCTGTCGGGGTGAATGGCCTCACATGTGAATAATGAATCACAACAATGGCAATGGCCACCACCTTCTGAAGCCGTACTCTGTGCCAGAAAATGGGCCAGCACCTCCGTCCTCTCATTTTACAGAGAAGTAATCGGAGGCCCAGAGATGTTCAGTAACTCACTGCACGTCATGTTGCTTGTAAACAGCAGAGCAGGGACTGAAAACCCTACTCCGTCCAGCATAAAACCCAGAGCTCTTAGCTGTTTCTGATATTATCCACATCCCATCAGGCTGTCAGAGACCTGGGCTAGTTGATTTTCACGCTCTCCTCCAAGAAGGTTTGCTCAGGAGGGTTAAGGAAGACAGAGAAGGAGGAGAAAGAGATGCATGGAAGGTAAAAGGCAAGATATTCCTCGGGATTTGGATTGTGGAGTTTGCAGACAGTAGGGGAAGGCACTGGAAGAGGAGAGAAGAGGGTAGGGGGCTGCTGGGGAATGAGGGGAGGGAGAGAGAAGCAGGAGCAAGAACTGTCCAGAAGGAAGGGATCATCTGCTCCCTCAGCCCACTCTGTGGCCTGGTGTTTCCTTTTCTCATCGCAAGGGTCCCACTCACCCTCATCTGCCTTTTTGCTTCTCTTCCTCCTTCAACCTCAGACCATCAGACAGTTCCACTGTTAATGGCCTATGGCATCTGCCCCTCTTGCTCACCACCACCTGCCTCCAGGCTCTGTCGTCCCCTGCCCAGAGTGGCCACCACCACCTTGCTGCCCCCAGCTCTCCAGGGCTCTGCCTCTGGAGGCTCTGATCACGTGCCTCCCTCTGCTCAAAAGCCTTCAAAGGCAGGCCACTGCCTAGAGAGTCAAGTCCGAGTTCCCCATGCTGGCCTTCGAGACCCTTCCCTATCTGGCTCCCACCCCGGGCCCTCCCTGCCTTCTGTCTACCTACAGTGTTCTCTCCCTGACACCACATGCGCTCTCCCTTCCTGGATTCGGGTTTGGCTCAAATGTCTACATATCATCGTATTGGGGTACCGTCCAAAGGATCCCACCCCTCTCTGGGCTTTCATACCCTTACCCTGCTTTAGGTTTTCCGCAAAGCAGTATCAACAGCTAATATTCAACATACTGGATTTTTGATCCTCTTGCCCCCCTGAAAGCAGGGATGGTTTTTATTCGTGGCCCTAGCATCAGGGTGCAGAGCTGTGCCAGCCTGTCATGGGCATCTGGGGCTTGTTGAACAAATGAATGACAGCCCTACCACCCCACACTTCAAACTCTTGGCCACAGCGACTCATGACACTGCAGCTGTCCTGATGGGCCCTACCCACTCTCTGCCACTCTCCTTTGTACTGAAGCTGAAGTGGGACCCGGGATCCATCTTCAGTGCCTCCTCTTCCAGGCAGCCCCCATCTCCTTTCACCTACCTGTCAGCCATATGATAGAGTCTTTATAAGGGCTAATATTTCATTGCTTGGTTATAGTTTCCTTAAATAAGAATGAAAGGTCTATGTCTTACCTACACTGTTCCCCCACAGAACACCAGGTACCAAGCCTGATATGTACTAGGTACTGAGTAGTTATTTCTTGAGTGTAGCACAGAGATAGAAGATTTGATGCAGCAAGGATTTTCCTCCAGCCAAACCCTGGGTTGGCTGAGGTCCTATTATGTGCTGAACACCATGCTGGAAGACTTCTGTGTGCCAGGTCCTATACTGGGAGAGACCTACCATGTGCCAGCCTCCACACCAAGACAGCACCTCCTGCGGGCCAGCCTGAGATGGCCGAAAGCCTACTATGTATAGATCTGGTTTGGATGAATTCCTCTGATGGCAGGTAGGGGCACCCGTGCTACCTGGATTCATAGTGAGAGGGCACCTACTGTGTGCTAGGCCCTGAACCAGGCAGCAAGATAAGGAAAACCCAGCCCCTGCCTTCAAGCGCCTCACCATCAGCCTGAGGCAAGCAGTAAACGGGAGAGGAAGGGGAAGGAGGAAAGCACAGGGGAGATTAATAACAACTATTTATTCTGGCAAATTATGAGTGTGTGTAGGGCCATCTGTGCACATAGCTGCACGCCTGCTCGTCACCAGCAAGGCCCAGCACAGGAGCCCAGCACAGCTCTAGGGAGCAGCCTGGCCTTCCATCCACGTGTCCCAGCCGAGGGGAAGAGTCGCCCAGCCTCCTCGTCTCCAGCCCTCCAGCCCACTGCCCACCAGGTGGACGGGCACAAGCAAGTCTAAAAATACAGCCAAGGCCTGGCACAGATGTGACAAGGGAGCCTCTCCCTCCTGCTAGAGCTGAGGTGGCCACTCCTGAAGCTGGAAGATGGGGGACCAGGACGCAGAGGGTCGGTCACTCCTGGGGACTCCGTGAAGAGAATGGGAGTCACCGCACCCAACAGAGGGGCTCCGACTATTTAGGAAGGAAGATACTGTATGGCCACTAGGGAGGCTGAAATGGGTGCGAGGATGAATTCTCTGAGGGGTGAGCTTGGGACCCAGGGAAAGGCCCTTCCAGAATGTCCAGCTGGCAGCATGGAGCAAACCCCAGACCCTGCCTGCTTCCACTGGAAAGCGAGAGATGAAGCTGGGCCCCTGCCCCAAAGACCTAAATCTTTCTGCAAATTAGTCTTGATTCTGACACCAGACTGAACCTTGACTTTAACCTCATCCTGACCTTGGACCCCAGCTCTATACTGAATCCCAATTTTACTTGACTGAAGCTGGAGGACCTCTGTCTCCCTTGACTCTGAAACAGACAGGCAGAAAGAATCCTCTTGGAGAAAAGCAATCCCATGAGCCACACAAGACTCTGAATTCTAATGGTCTAGAAAGAACGTAAAAGAACGTGCCTGCAGTAATAAAATACAAAGAAGAAAAAAATAGCATTTATCAAGCCCTTGCGGTGTCCAGGTACCATCCTAAGTGCTTTGTGTGTATTAATGCCCTTATTCCTAACAACAACCTCATTTCACAGACAAGAAAGAGAGGCACAGAGTAGTTAAGCAATTTCCCCAAAGACACACAGCTGGTAAGTAGCACAGTCAGGATTCGAATCCAGGCCACCTGGCACTAGAGCGCCTGTGTGTGCCCGGGATACTGGAGTTGTTCTAAACGTGTGCCAGCTCCTGCTTCGGTGCATGTGTGCGCACACACGTGCACTCATATGCGCACACACACACGCAATCTCCTTTTCCTTTTCGGAACAATGTTCTGAAGTGGTTTTTATTACCCAGTCCTAGAGGTGTAGAAATTGGAAGTCTGGAAGGAGAACTGGCTTGCCAAAGAGAGCGTAGCTGAGACTCAATCGAGCTGGCATTCAAATTCGGATTTTTAAATATACTCATTCCTGCTTACAAAATACACGCACACCTCATAGTATAAAGAAAAAGAAATAGCGGTACTTATAATTGCGCTATCCGGAAAAATCACTGTTCATATTTTGATATGGGACCTTCCACTCTTTACCCCATTTATACAATAATACCTGTTTTCAATAAAATAAACTACTTTTCCATAAATACATGTGGGGGCTGCATAATTTCCTTGACCTCTCCTGACAGTTGGGGAGCTCAGTATCGAAGCCCTCCCCCACTCCCAGATAGATCAGATTTCCAGCAGATCCAACTAGAATGGGCTTGGCTGTGTGGCGGGCAGCCAGCACAGGGCCACACAGGCCACGCAGAGGACGCTCGGCCCAGCTGTGACCCTTCATCCCACCACACAATACACTCTCGTGAAGCAAGGGCCTCCCTGAGACTTGTCTGTTGATTCTAGGGACTGTCTTGATAAACACTTGTTGGGAACCCTGCTGCAAAACAGAACTGGGCTGGGACTTTGGGGTCACAGTCTGTGGGAGCAGATTCTCACGAATGACTGTGTGCTCACACCTGCCAATTACACGCTTAGCCCCCTGGGATATCCGGGGCCCTAATGCTAGTGGCTGCCTAAGGTCTGGGGTGTGTGGGGGTGCATATCAGAGCCTCAGCGACAGGCTGGGGTCAGAGGTTTTTCTGAAGCCAGAGCAGAGCAGATGTACTCAGGCCCAGAAGGAAAATGTCCCAGAGCAGGGCCCAGGAAAGGAGGGGGCTGGAGCCTGCAGCTGGGAGGAGGGGGCTTCAAGGAGGAAGCTGGCTGGCCGGGGAGGCCAAGGTGCTCGGGGTGGCCCAGCACACCTGCTGTGGGGCTGTCGAGGCTCACAGCTGTGGGGCCAGACCCAGGGGGTCAGTGCCTGTGAGCAGAGGCTGGGGCAGGTGACTCTGAGTCCCTGCAGTGCCCTCTGAAGGGAGGAAGCCAAGCAGCCCTGCATTCAGGGTAAGGAAGAGTAGACCACGGTCAAGGACACACACAAGAAAGGGACAGCAAAAACCCAGGGGTCCTTGGGCCAGGAGCAAGGACACAGTGAGGAAGGGACAGCAGACACCCTGGGGTCTTTTGTCTCTCCTTCCCTCTCCTTTGTCTTCTTCCCACTGCACTCCTGGGGGTGGCCATGTGACTGCTGGGGACCAAGTGGCCAGAGCCCAAGGCCCCTCTCCACAGCAGCAGGCTTCTGTCCTACTTACTTACATCGGAACCGCCAATGCTGGTCTCGAGCAGATTAATGAGGCCACGGCTGAGGCCCTGCACCAGGGGACTGGCCTTGTTTCTAGGTGACCAGGCACTTGAGCCTAAATTAACTTTGACTACCCTTTGTGCTCTCCCCCTTGGCAGGACAGGAGGAGGAGAAAGAGGGAGGAGGCAGAGAGGGGGAGGAAGAGGAAGAAGAGGAGGAAGGGGTACATGGAAGGGGGCAGGGAGGAGGAGAGGAGGGGTGACAAAGCAGGGGAGGAGGAAGGACAGAAGGCAGGAGAAACGGGGAGAGACTGAAGAGGGAGGCGAGGGCATTAGAGGGGCAGAAGAGCGGTGTCCACCGGGATGCCCCCTGCTTCTCCTACTCCACCAAACTGCCCAGCCAGGATCTCCCAGAGGTGGTCTCTTTTATGAGGGGGGAAGGAAAATGAACGTCCTGCCACTCAGCCACTTCTCTTTATAGGTGTGGAAGCCGGTTCCAGGAGGAAAGAGAATTTCCCCAAGTCAGGGTGGGTGGGTGGTGGTACATGAGTGGAGCCCAGGCCTCGTGACTCCCCGCCAAGGCACTTCCTGCCGCGCAGTACGTACCACACAGTGACAAAGACCTACTCATCCCTCAAAACCCTCCTCAAAGAGCCCCTCCTCTGGGCAGTCTCCTCGGGACCCCCACAACCTGCAAGAGTGCTTCCCTCTGACCAACGTCTGGGGTCTTCTCCCCTGCGGGCCTGAGACATAGCCCAGACAGCCCTGCTGACAATTCGTCTCCTGGGCCCTGCTGCCCAGCACAGAGTAGGAGGTGAGGGGATGAAGGAATGAATGACTGGATAAAGGAATGAATGAATGGATGAAGGAATGAATGAACAAATGAATGAATGAACGAATGAATGAATGAGCGGCTTTCAGGTCAAGCAAATCTGGGTTTGAATCTCTGCTCTGCCTCCTGGTAACTGTGACCACTGGTGAGTCTCTCAGCCCCTTTGAACCTCAGTTTTCTCATCTCTGAAATGGATCCCTCGCAGGGTTGGAAAATAAACTACATAATGCAATCCCCCATTCATTCACTTGTACCCTTTTTGAGCACCTACTGCGTGCCACACAGGCTCTGTGAGGGGCCCTGGGTACCTGGCAGGGAGTAAATAGGCGTGGTCCATGCCCATGTAGAGCTGTAGGGCGATGGTGAGCTATGGATGGTTTTCGGGGTGAGGCTCCAAGACTGAATCTGTAGATACCAACCATGGAACGGATGGAGGGGTGGGGGCCAGCACAGATGCAAGGAGAACAGCGTCACTGCAATGACCGTGGCCCAGGGGAGCTGCCGCAGACCAGATGGAGAGGAGAAAACTGATCAAGGCTTGCTTGGAAAAGGAAACCTGCAAGCGAGTGAAGGATGGGGCCAGGGCCCCCTGAGATCCCGTGGGTTTCCAGCCTGTGGAACTGGACATGTGAAGAAACCATCCACTGTAAGCTGGGTGCTTTTGAGGCATCTAAGTGGAGATGTGGAACAAGGACGGGGACACGCAGGACTTGGAGCTCAGAGGAGACACTCACTCGGGCTTTATTACCTTAACATCTATGGGTGGCCCTAGCAGGAAGTACAGAGAGAGACCTCCAAGAGAACAGCTTGAATAAGAAACATTGCCTGGGGGCGCCTGGGTGGTTCAGTGGGTTAAGCCTCTGCCTTCGGCTCAGGTTATGATCTCAGCGTCCTGGGATCGAGCCCTGCATCAGGCTCTCTGCTCAGTGGGGAGCCTGCTTCCCTCTCTCTCTGCCTGCCTCTCTGCCTACTTGTGATCTCTCTGTCAAATAAATAAATAAAATCTTTTAATTAAAAAAAAAAAGAAACATTGCCTGCGGTGGGGGGAGCACAACCAGAGGCTAGAGGACCCCCAGGGTGGTGCTGAGGACACGGGAACCACAGCTGGGCCCCTCTCTGTCTGCAGTCCGACAGCCTCTGGCCTCCCTCCTCGGTGTGGGCTGCTGTGCCCAGCTCAGGTTCAGGAAACCTACTGTCCCTAGGAGCCAAAGGATGTCCCAGAATGTGAGGTCTGATGCCGTTGGGTGGGCACAAGGAGGGCAAAGTGTACACCTTCCACTGGGGAATCAGAAAAGAATCTGGGAAGAGGGGCTGTGAAAGGACTCTGAAAGACAGAGGGCTTTTGCGGGCCAAGATGGAGAGAGGGACTTCCTAGAGGAAAGACCAGACCGTGGCTGAGCCCTCGTGTGTCTGGTATGCCTTATGTCCCAGGCTTGGACTTGTCACTGCACCAGCGTGACAGGCCCTGGGCACTAGGCGGGACTCACTCCTGCTTGTATCTCCCAGGGCCCAGCACACACCCAAGGACCTGCTCAAGAAAGTTCACAGATGCCCTTCTGTGCAGGAACTCACAAGTGAAGGCAGGGACTGAGAGCTCATCCGAGGCATCAGGGGGAGGGAGCCTGGAGCAGCCTCGCCGGGAAGGCAGGTGGTCTATACTGAGTAAGCCCTGGTGAGCCGCGGGTTTTGAGTGGGTCAGTGCTGAAAGGTATGCGGGGGCCTCCCAATGTTCAGCGGTGGGAGAGGGCCTGAGGCCGGAGGGCAGGAAAACAGAGAAGAACATGTCTGTGTTCCAAAGACAGGTTACCCTGGTTAGCGTAAGGAGGCCAGGAGTGTACACACCTCACCTCCACTCACAGGTCCAAGCACACGTGTGTACATCTGCACACACACAAGGACACACCTGTGCATACACACATCACAGATCAAACCAGATGGACACACAGGACACCCAAGCTCAGGCCACAGACACTTCAACCAACACATAAGCACAGAACGACAAGGGCCTGCAGGTATGCACAGAGGGACGCACTCCTATGTGAGCCTGCATGTGCACACACACACACACTCACACATGCACGGGCCCACAGGAGCAGGCAGGAAGGCCAAGCTGGCTCTGTGTGTGGTGCTGGTGTTTCCAGCGCGGCCAGGCCCAGGCTTCAGCCACAGAGGCCCCCAGGCCCAGGCAGCCCTAAACAGCCCTCAGCAGAGCGAGGGGGTACCCGGCCCGGGCCATGAGTTTACCTGTTCTCTGAGACTGGGGTGGACATGTTAGCCCACCAGCCAGCTGCTCCCCTTGCTTGGACAGCTGCAGCAGGGAAGTGACAGCCCCGTGGGCCAACAGCCCGGCGACCCTGCTGGGAGGGGAGGAGGGGCAGGTGTGGGATATGGGGCTGGGCTTGGCCCAACACTGCCTTGACCGTGCCTCCCCAGCCCCGAGAAGCACACATCACGTGTGCACACGTGGGCAGACACACAAACACGTGGATGGACCCGCAGCAGCTAACAGAGGCGTGGCGGTATACAGGGCACCAGGACCCACAGAGACAAAAGTCCTGAGTCGTTAGAGACCTCAGGTCACCCACAGACAGAGGCACAGACACAAGGCTTGCACACCTGCACACAGACACACCCCAGATGTGCATGCGTGTGTGTGCACACACACACGTAGCCCAGATACTTGGAAGCAGGGGCCGCAGGCACACACATTCACACACAAGCACCTCAGCACAGACACACACAGCTGTCACATGTGCTGCACGCCCAAGAGTCAACATATCCACGTGTACACAGAACACACGAAACATACACACCCTGAAGGACACGTGTACACGGACGCCGTGGCAGAAGGTTCAGGAACACCCTGGCCCGTGCCGTACAGACTCAGATCCATCAAATACGCCCAGGCATTCAGCGCCACACACACACACACGCACATACACACAAACGCATGCGGACGCACTTCGCACACGTACACATGAGCACTCACACGCGCATCCCGAGTGCTTGCTGACCTTCTGCATGAGGGTCTCCTCTCCTCCCCTGCCTCCCGGCCAACAGGGCCAGGGGCTGGGGTTTAGGCTGGTCGCCCGTGTGGGGTAAACACGGTCAGGGCCATGGCCCCCAGAGTGAAGGCTCAGCATCCAGAATCACTTCTCAGAACTGACAGGTAACAGGGCAAAGCAGCAGGGCCTTGGGGGGCCACCTCCTCTCCCAAGTAGCCGGTCTCCCTTCGCCGCCCGCGGGCACGTGGAGGGCCTTGGGGCAGGAGTCCTGAGCCCTGGCACTCTGTTCACTGTGTCCGCCCTCAGCTCGGCAAGCGGTGTCCCTGGGGAGCTCTGACATGAGCCCTTCCCACCATCTACCGTTTCCCTCTCCAGGCAAGCCCGCACACGGCCGAGCCAGGACGGCAGAGCTGGGGAGAGGCCCTGGGAGGAGAAGGGCCAGGGCTGGGGCTGGGGCACGCAGGAGTGATCCGTGCAGCCAGCAGCCGCCTTGGCTCGATGCTGGGCAGAGGTGCTGCGTAAGCAGAGAGCAGAGGAGGAAAGTTACTTAGGAAGATTAAATGAGTCAGTGTAGCATCTCCCCAATAGCCATTTAAATGACTCAAAGCCTCGATTGTGAAATGGCCACAATTTACCCAGACGGCGACATTCCAAGCACACACCCGAGAGAGGAGAAAACGCGGCTAACCCCTTCCATGCCGGTGCACACGTAGACAGGCTCTGTCTTGGGAAAAGGACTGCCCGGGGCCACGTCCACTCCCACACCATGCCCTCAGCTGGCACACGGCATCACCATCTCTGCAAGGCCCTGAGGGGTTCTGAACGGAGCCCAGACCTGATTGCCAGCCTCTTCAGGCAGGTGGAGTGGGCGCAGAGCATAGCTGGTCCCCAGTGGTGGGCAGGGACGCACAGAAGGGCACCAGGTGGCAGCTGACCACTGATGACAGCCGGCTGATGAGCGCGTGACTTCCAGTCTCTCTACTTGTATTTTGAAATTTTCTAAAATAAAAGGGGTTTTTTTTGTTTTTTTTTTTTTAAAAGCTTTGGTTCTCCTCTCTTAGCGATGATACTCATTCATCAGTGGTTCGCTTAATCACACATTCATTCAATCTGTCGGCGGCTCGGGGGCCCTGCCCTCAGAGATCTCCCCATCCAGGGGGGAACCGGCCTGCGAGTGGGCTCGTCTGTGACACGCTGGCTGAGATCTGGCACCCATGGGGTTCAAGGAGCAAGACCCCTGTGCAGGAACTGGAGGCCTTGAGCTGGTCTGGGGTCCTGAGCAAGACATGCCTGCAGAGTGATGGGGGTGGTGACAGCTTCCCCCTAGAGCAGCCACGCTGGCTCCTTTGGGGACCTGATGCCGTTTGTTAGCACGGGGGTGAGTGGGGCTGAGTGGGCAGGGGGTCGGCCAGTGCAGTGGAGGCTGGGCCTAACAGTAAATTTCTAGATGGGTCCTTTAGAAGATCTGGGACCCTGGCACAGGGCAGGGAGGAGGGTGGTAGGGGGTGGGGGGCTTACTGGTGGCGGGGGAAGGGAGCATGGTTCTGCCACACTTTGAGTTCCCCAGTGCGCCGGGTATCATCCCCCCATCCCCCACCTCGTATACATTGCTGGAGGCAGGGAGCA
This sequence comes from Lontra canadensis, assembly GCF_010015895.1. Classification (NCBI taxonomy): domain Eukaryota; kingdom Metazoa; phylum Chordata; class Mammalia; order Carnivora; family Mustelidae; genus Lontra; species Lontra canadensis. The sequence continues at coordinate 4,414,988 of NW_022631054.1, forward strand.
CGATGTCTAGGGACAGGTATAGAAACCGAGGCTCTAACAAAGGGGCCCCAGAATAAAGCTGGGCTGGGTCCCAAGCCTCATGGGACTGATTGGGGCCTGCACTTGGACTAAAGAGGAGATGTTGACACTGCAGGGAACTGGGCAGGGCAGAAGTGGGGAGAGGTGTATGTCAGCGTGCTACGTGAGGGCGGGGACCCCATCTGTCACTCCAGGGCTTGGCACCTGCCCCGTGCTGGAGAATATTGTTGAGAGCATGAAAGTGAAAGGCCAGGTGAGGGACTGGGGGCCCCTGGAGAAGGAGGGGACACCAAGGACAGAGGGAGGTATGCAAAGAGACCTGACTGGCTGGATGGTGGCCTCAGGGGCTCTGAATCCATTCCTGGGCTGAGCCCATGCTTCCCCCGCTCACTTGAGAATCAGAGAAACAGGAGAGCAGCCCAGACCCTCATGTCAGCCCCTATCCCCTCCCTATCTGCACCTCCAGGATTCCTGCTGCTAAGCTCGGCTCTTTGGGGTCACCACCCCCTATGATCCCATAGAACCAGCCCTCCAGTCCCCAGCCTGTGATGACCCACAGTGCGCAAGGAATGAGCACCCCGAAGCCCCTTCAAGCCACACTGGCTGGGGAGCCGCGGTGGGGGTTGGGGACAGTCCCCAAAGAAGAAAGAGTGCCAACTTGGCCTTGACCAGGAACCGCCAGGCACATGTCACTACTGTTACTGCTTTGGGGCATCTCGGGGTGCCCCCAGAGCTGGAGACAGACCCACGGAGATGACCTGCCCTCAACAATCACATGTCAGGGACAGCCGCTCTCTGATTAGCCTCTCTGTGCTCCGCTGGTTTCCGCAGACATCTGGGGCGGCGTGTGCCCGTTCACAGAGGTGGGCCCCGGGCAGAGCAGGTGTGCGTCCATGTGTGTGCACACCCACGCACTCCTCCCCACCCTCATCCTGCCACTGCCCCCCGGAGTCTCCCACCGTTCCTGCTGCAGACCTGCCTCACTCGGGCCCCGCGCTGGGGACTAAAGGGCATGTAGAAGCAAGCAGGAAAGGGGTCTCGGCCTGAATTCCGAAGTCTGAAATAGTCCACCACAATTATCTTTGTTCTGACAGGCTGATTAGCATAATTATCCCATCAGAGGGAAGAAAAACAGGAGAGAGAGGATGAGGACAGTGGCAGACAGAGAGACAGTCTGGGGCAGACAGAGAGAGACAGCAACAGGCACAGGTACCAGGAGACAGGGCATCTCAGCGGAAGCAGCTGCCCCAAAGAGTGAACAGGGCCACTGGCCCCAGCAGAGCCCCAAGGGGGCCTTTCCCTCCTCCGCTCCTGGCCAGGCCATGTTGAGTGTGGGCTGCAGGGCCCGGCTATAAGCAGGAAGGGCTAGACAGAGACATCTCTAAGGTCCTACCAGCTCCGACATGAGTGCCTAGAGATGGCAGAGCTTGGGCGGGTGAGACACCACTGTTTCGCCAAAGGAGGCAAAGGAAGAGCCTTGCAGCAAGGTTGTCCTGCTTTAATTCCAGTCATACCTGCTTACCTCTCAACCCCTCCTAGGAAGAGCCCAGAATGTGCATTTCCTGTGTTCCAGGGCCAGCTAGGTTCTGGGGACTCGGTGAGGACTAGGACAGCCAACCGCTCTTGCTCCTGGGGAGCTCCCAGCCTGACAGAGGAGGACAGAGAGACCCAGCCCTATGATTTCAATACCCTGTTATGGCTGGTCTGAGAGTCTGACCATAGGTGACTGTGACTGCAGACTAAGGACACAGGGTCCAGCTTGCTAGGGGAAGGCACGGAAAGGTGTCTCAAGGAAGGGAGGCCCGAGGAAGGACTGAGTGATGGGCAGGGTGGCAGGTGGTTGTGGGAACATCAGTTCTGGCCCTGGTAAGTCCAGACATCGTGGTGGATAATGGTTGCTCCCTAACCACCCACGACCCACTTGTGAACCAGTTCATGCCCATTAGCTTCTCCTTGACAACCAAATGGAAAGATCCTTGGGAGCAGGCCCTCTCTCCTTTCTCCTACACCCCTCACAGCCCTGGACATGCAGCGGGCTTCATCAGAAGCTCTGGCCAGGCTAGAGGAGGGCTGTGGGTGGGGGGGTCCTAGGCACAGGCCTTTGGTGTCTCCCACTCTCTCTCCTCCAAGGGGTTCAGGGTCTTTGTCCAGGTACATGCCGCAGGAGGTCCATCCCAGCCCCAATGCCACCTTCCAGGAAAGAATCAAAGTGATGCTTTGTCTTCTGGGGGAAGGGGCAGGAAGGAGAAAGACAGCCAAGCAAACCAGCTCATCTAGAAGAACTCTGCGCTCCCTATAGTGGAGGTTGATTAACCCTGGAGCAGGGGTCACTGGAGAGGGAGGTAGTGCAGGGGTTGGGGGGGGTGGGGAAGGAAGAAACAGGAATATATTGGAGGATGAGATGGAGAGAAAGGAAAAGAAGGAGACACACACACATACACACACAGAGGCAGAGAGATCAAGAGACAGAGACAGAAGCCAATAGAAGGTCAGAGAGAGGGGGAGATACAGAGAGGCAAGGAGAGGGACCAAGCCAGATGGAGAGAGGGCTAAAAAAAGGAAGGAAAGAAAGAAGCCAGGGAGGCAGAGAAGCGGAAAAAGAAAAGGGAAACAAACAAGCAGCCCAAAATGATCTGGGGTGGTTGGAGGTGGGAGGAGGGGCAAGAACAAGGAGAGAGAGGGATAGAGGGAAACAGGACCAGCGAGCATCAGAGAGAAGCAACCAGCCACGGGGCTGAGGAGGGGGAGCATCCCTATCCAGGCCAGGCCATGCCTGGGGCTGGGGTCTAAGGCAGGGAGCCATGTGCCCAGCGTCCTCTACTCCTTCTGTCCACATGAGCCAGATCAGACCAGTCTTCCACTCCGTCAGGCTGGCAGGTCTCCCTCGTGCCTCCTGCACACTTGGCTCCTCGAGGATGTCTGGGGGAGGCAGGCGGTGGAGAAAACAGCTCCGGGAATAAACAATCTTGCTCAGCCTCCTGAGACCAGGACACTCAGGACGCCAGGCTGAACATGAAAGTCACACCCGTCACGCTTCCTGATGGTCTCCCACGGGCCCAGAAGGAGGCTGAGGACCTATATCAATAACCACAATGTCGAGGAACTCTTTCCTTGTGGCAGGGGCACTGTGCTAAGCTCTGTCCATGTAGGATTCCAGGGAGTCCTCCAACAGCTCTCTGAGCTATGTGTCCTTATCAACCCCTTTGAACATGGGAGGCCCAGAGAGGTTCGGGAACTTGCTCGAAGTTGCACAGCTGGGAAGTTGGTGAAGCGGGACCTGAACTCCTGCTTTGAATTTCTGTTCCTTAGGATCTATAAAGAGGAGTGAGAGGGTGCTGGCCTCCGTGGGGCAACCCATCCACCGAGGCTCAGAGTCCTTTAGGAAGTGATCCTTGGTGAGAGGCCCCTGTATCCCCCTTCCTACTCTTCAGATTGGTGTGGCCCCCAGAACACCTTGGCATTGAACGGCTGTCATTGACAAGGGCATCGAAAAGCATTCAGTGTATCAAACTGGTTCCAGATTGCCTGCCCACCACCCACCCCAGCCCCAGGGACAAGGAATTAACTGGTGAGAGTGAAGAGACGATGTATAGAGTCAGAAGGCTTCTCCTCCCAAGCAGAAGCCCACCACCCCTCTCTCTGAACACCCTTGACCATGGAGAGCCCACAGGATGAAGCATGCGGATGCGGGAGGTGCTAAGAAGCTGCAGACTCAACCTGGGACGATGCGGGTATGTTGGGCTGACATACTTCAGCTCTCTGGACAGCACTGAAGTCATTCCCCAGAGAGTAATCCCTTTGTCTTGCTCGAGAGGTGCTGGCTGAGGGTTCAAGATTTGTCAGAGCTCCCGTGACCTCTCCTGGAGGGTGCCCATGAGCTCTGGCCTGGCAGCCTCTGTTAGCATGGCTGATGAAACCCCCCAAGGACAAGAAATCAGACCACAGGCTTCCTATGACCAGGGGTGACCCCCATACCATAATCCGTCCTACCCTCTTTATACACAGAGCATCTACAGGCAAGTTCAGGTCACTGAACACCAAGAGCCCCACATCTCCACCCTTTGGACACAGCCAGCATGGATGGGGGACCCCCACGTGCAGACCTTGGCCTGGGTGCTTTCTCCCACCTCAACTTTATGGTGTCCACAGAAACCCTCCAAGGGAAAACTCCAGGTGCTCATTTGCCAGATGAGGGAACGGAGGCTCTGTGAAGTGACTTCACCAAGACCACACCCACAGTGAGTAGCAGAGCTGGGATCCAAGACTATTTGTGTCTTTTTTACTACGTCCCGCAACTACCCCACTCAATAGGACCAGGACAGATGCAACCAACAGCATCAAACTCAAGCCTCAGGTGCCTGCTCTGAAAAGTGGAGTCTAACATTCCTTCTTTCCTTCTGAAAAGAAGGAATCTAACAAGAGTCCTAGGCCAGAGCCCATAAGGAAAGTCCCATAGCTGCCAGAGACACGATCATAGCCCTCGCGCCTGGGTTGACTCAGTTTCCTAGGGAAGGAAATACGAATTTCCCCAGTTATGAGACACAGGCTTGTTGACCCCATTAAGATTTATCACACAGCAAGAGAGAGCTAAATCCAAAGGCCTGCATGATGGAGGGAAAGTGTGCAGCACCCAAGAAAGAAGACACCATTCTCATCCCAGAGCTGCCCTCGCTCAGAGTGTGACCTTGGGCAAGTCACTTAACCACACCAGACTTGTATGTCCTCATCTGTCAAATGAAGGAGCTAAATTATGTGGTCCCCAAGGTCCCCTGAAGGCTGAACCTTCAAGGAGCCTGTGATTCGCAATTCAATTAAAGTTTACCAGGCTGCCTATCAGTGAATTTAATGACTCTTCAAAGTTGACCAAGGCAGGCAAAAAAGATTATAAATGTAATTTCATTGAAATGGGAAAAAAATGAGAAAAAGCCAGCAAATAGCTTCTTAACACAGAGGCCGTGCTTACCAGCATCCAGTGAGTCACTGCCTTTGCGTGGGGGAGAAGGAGGAATGAAATTGGATTCTCCGGAGCTCACATGGACTTGTCTTCCTTGAGCCTTGGAGAGGACTGGGCACAGCCAGGGTCCAGATGGAACCCTTGGGGTTAATTCAAAATGGAGGGAGAGAGGGAGGAGGTCCCAGGAGGATGTGGATTAAGCCTGCCTCAAAGAGGAATTTATGACAACCGCAGTCAATTCTTCTCCATTTGACCCAAAGGCCTCCAGACTTGCTGCGGTGGCTCTGAGAGACTCTGAGATGGTTTATATTGAGTCCCAAAGGGAATTTTTGGTCCCAGAGAGGTTAAAGGTCCTCTATGGAACTGCAGTTCCCTAAGAAACATTGCAAACAGGATAATTTAAGCAAAAATACTATTTGTTTCTCGATTTACAAGCAATTACCCATGATTTACAGCCCAGCCTTCCTCTTGCACAAGCGGCTCTGTAATTTACAAGACCATAAAGTCGGGGGCTCCCATGCTCCTGCCACCATAAATCTGGCCTGGATGGTGACTCAGGGCAGAAATGATTAATCCGCCCTTCCAGAGATGAGCCTTCACACTGCTATATTAGCCGGGAAGCATCATGCTGAGATGGCACTTCTCAGCCCCACCCATGGCACAAGTTTTGCTCTGGAAAGAAATATGGTCCATAGTCCCAAGAGACTGGGCCATAGGGCATTCTGGCCAGTGACAGGTATCAGCCAAAGGTGCAGGTCCAGCCAGCTGTACACTGGTGCACCCTATCTTTTGTCCTCAGGCATCACCTGTGACATAATAAGAAATATAACATTTGGTCTCTGTCTCCAGTTCCTGCTAATATTTGATCTTTGAGTCTGGTTCCTGACACAGAGTTCCTAAAATCCTTGTAACTTCCTCAGTGATGAGGTGATAGGAGCATCTTATACAGCGCCCCTAAATCCTTTAGAATTTACAGTGTGATAGCATCTTCTGTTCTAATGAGGTGACTCTGAATGGGCTCCTGGATGGGTGCTGCTCACCAGAAGGATCAAGCCAGGATTAGAAGCTTGGAGCTTTCAGTCCCACTTCAGGGCCTAAAGACTGAGTTAATAATCCATCATGTCAGGGCGCCTGGGTGGCTCAGTGGGTTAAGTGTCCGACTCTTGATCTCAGCTTGGGTCTTGATCTCAGAGTTGTGAGATCAAGCCCCGAGTTGGGCTCCCCACTGAGAGTGGAGCCTACTTAAAAAAAATAATGATTGATCATGTCTACATGATTAAGCCTTCATAAAAATTCCTAAACTGTGAGGTTCACAGAACTCCCAGGTTGATAAACACATCCATGTGCTGGGAGGGTGGTACATACCAACTCCATGAGGACAGAAACTAGTGTCTTTCGATCCTTCCAGACCTTGCCTCATGTACCTCTTTATCTGGCTATTCATCTGCATCCTTTATCATATCCTTCATACTATGCTAAGCCAGTAAACATTGGGGTTTCTTCGAGTTCCATGAACTGTTATATAGCAGATTACCGAACCTGAGGATGTTCAGACAGGCCAAGTCAGACAAAAGCATGGGTAACATGGGAACCCATTGCTTGAGACTGGCATCTGCAGCAGGTGTAGTTCTTGTGGGACTGAGAATTTAATCTGTGGAGATGACATTATCTCCAGCAAGACAGTGTTAGAATCAAGTGAAATGGTAGGACACCCCATTGGTGTCTGTGGAGAATAGGAGCACTGATTGGTGCAGGGGAATAGCTTCCAGATCTGGTGTCAGAAGTCAAGCACTGAGGACAGCACAGAGGAAAACCAGTGAGTTTGCCTGTCATTTTCCCAATCTGCTCTCCATAGACCCAGTCTACATCAGCTGAGGCAGCTTGTGGCAGACTTGTGACGTCTGAAGTAGGAGATGAGACAAGACAGGCTACCAGACAAATGTCAGACAAGCCAGCATTTGGCATAGACTGAGCCTAAACACTTTGCCAAGTCAACAGGGGCCTTGGGAGATTCAGTGGAACAGGCCGGCTTGGGCAGGGTCAGTCTGGACCACAGGCTCTATGCCAGAACCAAGGTGGGGCTGGTAGGTCAGCACCGGGGACAGCTCCCAACAAGGCTCTGCTTTGCTGAAGCTGGGGATGACTGCAGCCTTTGACTTTCCACGTGGTTCAGGTCAGCACCCCCCTTGGGAGAGCAGGTAAGACACATCTTAGTTGAAAGGACAAGACTGGGAAGGCAGATCCCAATCTTTGTGGAAAGGGTTCATCCTCATCCACACCAAGAATCCTCTCTCCCCATCCCCATGAAGCTGGGTGTCTCTGGACACTTCTGGACCACTCCGCACACCACTAGTCCAGCATGATTTCAGTGGCAGCTTATTTCCCAGGATCCTCATCTTCAGAACCTTCTTCCTGGGTAGAGACCACCCCACCCTGCTCCCCCTGGCACTCACCTTCATGGAGGGTTTAACCTTTAGACTTGGGCCCAGGGAAGGAAGGGATAATAGATCCAGATGAGCTCTGTCTCTCAATTATTCATTCAACAACTGTGTATGAAGTCTCACTGCTTGCCAGGCAATGTGTTCATTGGGGGATACAACTATTTAAAAATGTATTGAATCTTTGTCTTTTTTTTTAAGATTTTATTTACTTATTTATTGAGAGAGAGAGAGAGAGAGAGAGAGAGAGCATGAGAGGGGAGAAGGTCAGAGAGAGAAGCAGACTCCCCATAGAGCTGGGAGCCTGATGTGGGACTTGATCCCAGAACTCCAGGATCATGACCTGAGCCGAAGGCAGTGGCTTAACTAACTGAGCCACCTAGGCATCCGGAATCTTTGTCTTCTTGATAGATAAAAAGAACAAGTAAGTTAAAGATAATTACTAATACTTGATGAGTTCTAAGTAGCAAGATTTGTGTTTAGTGCCTCTATAGAGAGTATCTCATTTTATTTTCTAAGAAGCCCTATGAAGGAGGTGTCATTATCATCTAGTCACCCAATTAGCAAAAGGAGGAGCTGGAGTCAGGAATCCTGACTCCAGGGCCTGCCCTTTTAACCTTGAGACAATGACAGTATAGTTTAATTCATGCTGTGATAGAGTGGAAGAGGTCTGTAGGTACATACGAGAGTCCTTCTGGTCCTTCATTCTCTTCCCCAGCCTCTGGTCCTCCCTTTTCCACTGACAGCTGAGAGACCAGGGCTCAGGCCCAAGTCCCTTCTGCTGGGCACCACAAAGTTCTGAGAAGTGCTTCCGACTCTTGTTTCATCTGGCCTGTATTGGCTTTCTGCTCCCATCTCCATACCCAGCAGGACCTGGCTAACCCCTGCCAGAGGTCACTCCACAATGCAGAGCTCAGACCCCTTGAGAATATAACTAGAAATGAGGGAGCAGACAATCTTGGGTCATCCATGGACAGCTGGAAAAGCCAACACCAAGATGTCCAGCCCCCAGGCTATGATCTAGGAAGGTGGGAGGTGACGGAACAGGAAATGAAGAGGAAGCAGGATGGAAAACCAAAAAAGAAATCCAGCATGACAGAGTGGTGTGGGCAAGAGGAGGGTTCCTTAGGCAGTGCCCATAGAAGGTATACAATAAGTGGTAGAAGACAGAAGGGTAAAGAAGATGCACTTTGGTGCCGGATGGGCTTGGGTTCAATGCTCAACTGTGCCACTGACAAGCAGGTTACTTAAACTCTGGAAGACTCAGGTTTTTCATCTGTAAAATGCGGCTAGTTCTAGCAAAAATACATCCTTCTTGTGAGAATTGAGATCACAGATCTATGACCCATAGTAAACACTCAATAAAAGACAGTAAAACCATTGATAAAAAATGACGGGCTTGTCTCCTGAGCTTGTTCTGAAGGACCTGCTCCCAGGCACCTGGGAAGAGATGCCCAGATTCATCTCTAGTCTCTCTATTGCACTGAAAAGCTGAGCTCGCAGAGTGCAGGCATTTTATGATGGTACAGACACCCCACCCCCCTGCCCTAGCTGCCCCATCTTTATCTGTCTTTTGCAGTTAAGAGTATCCTTAGAAACTTCCACTGCGAGCCATGGGAGCTCTATTATTCACTTCCCCCACAGTTTCACCTGCTCTTGTCTTTCTTTCTATGACCCTGTGTTTTCTGTTTTGTCTCCATCTGTTCAGCTCTCTCTCCAGCTTTATTTTTCTCCCTCTCTCTTTATTTTTCTTCTCCTCCACCCCCATCATCACCACTGTCCTGCAGGGCAGGATAATTGGTGGCCATTGAGATTGACACATGTTTTCATGAGGCAAGTCAGAAGCTCTTTGTTAAGGGTGGAGATTGAGTATTCTTCCCACAGGTATCGATACTCTTCCCAAAACAAAGAACATTTTAACCTGTTCCCAGTCAAGCTTTCGACAGCTTGGAAGATATCTTCAGCTGCCCTTTTAAAAGGCTCTGATTTATAGACCCTCCCCCCTCTTATATACACAACATTCTCCTAGTCTAATAGTATCGAGTCATGGTCAGAGTAGCTGCATCCTCTCTCAGCCCAGAACCCCCCACCTTCCCATCCCCCAACCATAGCTCCGCATGGTGCTGGCCAGGCCCTCATGGGACCCTTGCCAAGACATTCAGGCTAATAACTTGATAGCAACATGGCCCCCATTTCCCAACTGTGGGTGTCTCAGGAACAGACAGCACCAACAACTCTACCCAGGATGCACTCTTGACTGTAGTTTGATGGTTGACAATTTGAGCAAACACAATGACTCATCCCAAAGACAAAACCAGGCAGAGAGCCTTTCCAACCCTCTCCCAAGGGAAGCAAACTAATTAAAAAGCCTCATCAGAATGCCCACTGTGGAGCCAGCCCCCACTCTCCACTCCCTCTGTTCCCCACAAGGAGGCCAGATTAATGGAATTGACTGCAAATGCCACCCTCCATTCTCCCAAATTATTCTGGCTCCCAAGACAAAGCATCCTTTCCAGAAAAACAGGCAAGCATCCACTGGCCCATCTCCTCAATCAGCCCTTGCTGAGTCCCTCGCCAAGAGTTTCCTTGGGGGCTGAGTTGATGGGATCCACCCATGGCAGGAGCCTGTCAGGACAGCCAGGGAGAAAGGGGAGGAGTGAATCCAAACAACTCAGAGAGATCAACCCTGTCTCTGGCAACCAATACAGGGGGTTGTGGCTGGTCATCTTCACCCCATGATATCCTTGGGGAGACCAGTGGCAGACATTAATAAGGAGCATGGGACCTGTGTTTAAAATTGTTGCCTGGGAACAGACGTGGCTTTTGTTTTGCTAGGCTTTTTTGGGAAGAGTTTGCAGAGTTTTGATCGCAGCAGCTTAACCTCCTCACATACAATTACTAACAGATAGCTTCGTTCATTCAACCATTCAACATTTTTTGGCACCAACCATGTGCCAGGCCTGTGGCGAGGCCTTGGAGGTACCGAAATGAAAATCTTAATGATGGAATTAGTCAGAATTAGGATGGAGTTATGTGCAAGGTGCCCTGGGAGCCTCTGGAGGGGAAAGATACACTATTTCTTGAGGTTATTAGAAAGGACTTCAGAGCTGAGGGACATAGGCACAGGTACTAGAAGGCTAAATGGGTTCAAGGGAGAGACACTAATCTCACAGAGTTCAATAAAAATCATGGGTCCTGGCTTCAGGCTGCAACACAAGTCTTAAACCCATCTAGGGCATGGCATACCCAAGAATCACAGTGCTTTCTTGGGAACACTGTGAAAACATGCATGAATTGAACTCTATTGCACGAGTTAAGAACAATTCAGTTAACAGACATGATCATATCAAAACTAACAATAGGAAGTACTGTTAAGAAATCTCATCTTGTGGAATACTATGCAGCCATCAAAAGAAATGAAATCTTGGCATTTGTGATGACGTGGATGGAACTAGAGGGTATTAGGCTTAGCGAAATAAGTCAATCAGAGAAAGACAATTATCATATGATCTCCCTGATTTGAGGAAGCTGAGAGGCAATGTGATGGGTTTGGGGGGTAGGAAAAGAATAAATGAAACAAGATGGGATCAGGAGGGAGACAAACCATAAGAGACTCTTAATCTCACAAAACAAACTGAAGGTTGCCAGGGGGAAGAGGGTAGGGAGAGGGAGGTGGGGTTATGGACATTGGGGAAGGTATGTGCTATGGTGAGTGCTGTGAAGTGTGTAAACCTGGCGATTCACAGACCTGTACTCCTGGGGCTAATAATACATTATATGTTAATAAAAAATTAAAAAAATTAAAAAAAAAGAAATCCCATCTTGGCAGGGGGAAACACAGAACACCGATCTCACCAACAGCAGCGTGAAGGTTGAGGTCAAAAGGCTGAGTAAGGTGTGACATCTCAGAACTAAACAGCCCCTGTCATGTCGTCTGGTATTGCTCGCTGGGGACCCATGTTAGCAGGCAGCAAATGTTTAATTTAAAAAATGTGTAAGAGTTGTGATGATTGAGAATATCTTATCAACTGACAGCAGAGTTTCTGTGATTTGGGAAAAGAACACTATGTTTAGAGCTGTGGAAGCTCACTCTGCTCATGAAACCCTTAACCCAACCTAGAAGAATGTCCTCATGGTGTCCGTGGGTGGTGAGGAGGGTCAACTCCCCATATCAGGAATGGCTTCTCTCAGGGAAATCCTTATAACCTTGAGTCTGGTATTTGAGACCCACCCCATACCTGGACCCAAACTACATTTCCAAACTTTTCTTCTACTAGATTACTCTCCAATCTGGCTGGGACATTCTATTCATTGTCCTCCTTACACACTGTATGTTCTGATCACCACTATTAGTTCAGTTCATGACACATAAATTGTACCCAGTAAGTATTTTGTAGAATGAATAAAAGGATGGATTGATGAATGAATGGTTGGGTAGGTCCTACCACCATGCCATTTGTTTGGCCTGGAACGCTTTATCTAAATCTGGCCTATCCTTGAACTCTTGACTCATAAGACTTCTCCCTTTTAGGACCCTTCCCTCCCCCAGCTCATCCCCTCACACAGGGGTTACTTGTCACTCTTAACTCCTGGGAATGGGTCTGTCATGTTCCCCAGAATATGAGTCATGCCTTGATTCTACAGACTGACCCTGCAATGTCTTACATCGCTCTTCGTCTTGCAATCATTCTTCATGTCTGTTCTCCATGTAGCCTACCACTATCACAAAGGAAATACCCTGTGTGTTATCCCAGGACAATCTCAGACCATTGGGCGAGTCCCAGTAGGAGCATAGTAGGTGCAGGAAGATCATAACAAGCCCTGACTGGGGAGCCATACTGACGCTTGAGAAGCCACTGGCCAAACCAAGTATAATTTCCTAATCCCAGCTCTGCTGCTGTATGATCTAGGACACGCATGGTCTGGGTCTCCTGCAGCTCTTCCTTTGGAGAACCACCTATTCCTTGTGGTTCTGGTGGAGCTGTCGATCAGGGCTCTCCCTCAGGCATAGAGAAATGATTAGTGTCCAAACTGGCCGTCAGCATTCCCATTGCCACAGAGATCAAGTCCAGGATGGGCATATGACCAAGTCCAGCCCAGTCTGGAGGGTTTATGCTAGTGCAAGCAAGGCAACATCTTGCCCGCACAAAGGGAGGGAAGCCCGTGCTGCAGAACAGAATGAGGCCTCTGCTAGGCCTCAGAGAAGCAAAGTCAAGGAATGGACTGGCCTGATTCCCTAGGTCTACCCCTATCTGAAGCCCGTCTACCCTGAGATTATCCAATTTGGAGGGCTTGCCAACTCCCCTTTTACCAAGGATGCTTTGATTTGGGCTTCTAAAATCAAGAGAGCTCAAGGTCTCAGTTCTCGCTCTATACCAGGAGGGAGATAGAGGATGAGCAATTTGCTCTGCTTTCATAGAGGGTCTGTGGGGGAAAGTTTATGCTGGTATATCAGAAGCCTCTTAGGAGCTCTTGGAAGCTCCTGGCCCATTCACTCGGTCTGGCCCCAATCCCATGCAGGCTCTTGAGTGGGCTCTCGTGACTCTTGGCAGCTCTGATCTTCTATCTTTGAAGACCTTCAGATGGGTAGCAGAGTGAAGGAAACCATTGCCTGGTGTCCCCTTCTCCAGCAGAGCCACCAGCACTCGTGTGCCCCTGGCGGACATGCTCCCTCCCTTCTGTTCTTCTTGCAGCTGCGTTATGCAAATAGACCCACTACTCAACAGTGCCCTGGAGACACCTGTTTGGAGGAAGCAGGAGAACATCTCCAGCTTACCTCTCTGCAAAGTACGTCTGTGGCAGAACCACTCCCCAGGGCCAGGCACCATCTGTTGTTAGAAATCCCCTCTGCTAATTATTAAACTTCTCTGAACGGAAATGAATCACAGAGCCAAGCAGGAGGGGGCTTGAGGAGGCACTGGCAATTTACTTAACGGCAGTAATCATCCCAGCCGGGCCACATGCAGAGGCTCCTGATCCATCTCTGGCATGGACTCCACCACGTGTGCAGCATCCCAACAAGGCCATTATTTCTGAAGGGGAATTCACAGGGCTTGGGAGCTCTGGGAATTGCCGTGAGAATCTTGCTGGGGCTGGAGCCACTCTTTCTAGGTCCAAAGAGCCCACCCAAGTTGGAAGTAGATAGATCCTGTTGGAGTAGCTGAGCCTTTCCTGACCTCAGTACCTTGGGAGCAAAATGCCATGCCCATCCTACCCCAGCCATCCCTGGATGAGGACACAATGCCCACTAATGGGGAGGACAGAAGGGCTAGCAGCAGACTTTTGAGCAATGGGAGGTGGACCCTAGCTTAATAAGGGTTGTGCCTACCTCCAGAGGTTCCTTCTGCCACTGTTATATGACCTTTCCCTCGGGCAGGCTGGGCCAGGCTATGTTCACAGAACCAAGATGAGTGGAGGATACTAGGAAAGGAAACCCCCCTGTCTTGAGCACTTACTATGCTGCTGTGCTCTCATGGAAAGTTTTCTTATGGAATCTGCCCAAGAACCAAGCAAGACAGACATTATTAGTCCCACTTAACAGACTAGGAAACTGAAGCTAGGGGAGGGGAAAAAAAACCCAGATTTTTTTCAAGGTCTTTCGTCTAGCTGGCGGCAGAGGTAGGACCCAGTTCCATGGAACCCCTTCCCTTCTGCTACACTGGAGGACAAAGGATGGGGTTGAACACATGTGTCCAGGAAAGGATTTGCTAACACTAAGGGAACTGCATGGGGTGGGGGGTGTCTGACCTAAGGCCCAAGATTCCACCAGACCTAAGACTCCACCATCAGCACCATCAACTCTGAGCATGCACCAGGTACCAGCTGGGCCCTGGGAGTGCAGAAAACTAAGAGGCTGCCACTGTAGTCCCTTGGAAAGGCAGTCAGGTCTTGTGAGTGAGTGACCCATGACAGTCTAGTCTCTGCCCCAAGAGAATGGAACAAAGATAAAGCAAAGGATTGTTGAAATCCTTTCTAGGCTTCCCACGGCTCTTTGAAAAGCACAAACATCACTGGGGCACTCAGGACCCTCCACAGTCCATCACCTGCCCACCTCCCCTCTTCCTCCTCCTTGCTCTAGCAGCTCTGGCCTTCTGGAAATATGCCCAGCTGTGTCTGTACTCCAGACCTTTGTCTGAGCTGTTCCTTCCACCAAGAATGCCTTCCCATACTTTTGCCTGACTAGCTCCTACTCTTTCTTCAGATGACAGTGTAAGACATCGCTTCCTTTAGGGGTCAACACTCCCAAAGTGTCAACTGAAGTATAAGGAATGTTTGTAGATAACACAGCAGACATTTATGGTGAGTCCATCAGCTCACCTGATTTCAGCACAGCTGTAGTGGACAGTTCCCTGTCCATGTCCTACCTCAAGCACAGGTCCTGGAGTCTCCCTTTCTTATTGAACTTTGGGAAGGTTGCTGAGCCCCCCAGGAGCCACCAGGAAGTCTGGGGGTAGATAAAGCAATGGGTGCTGGAGTTGCAGGTATGTGCCCCACTCTCCTGTCCTCCAGTGGGATAATTCTGAAGGGTGTTCTACTTGGCTTGTCAGAAGGCTGTAATGGGACGGACCCCCCAACTGCCCACAATAAGCAGTTCATTATTTCATTGGCTTCTATTCCCTCCCTGTTTCATTTTCTCTGCTCCTTCACTCCTGTTTCCTAGAAGTACTTCCCAAATAAACTGCTTACTCTCAAGTCCTTATCTTGGGCTCTGCTCTCAAGACAAGAAATCAAAGAAACTAGCCCTTTATTTTAATATTTATGTATATGTTTTAACATAAATTAAAATACAAAAAAGCACGTATCATATAGCCCACAGGTGAGAACAAGTTGAATGTCCATCACAGATGAATGCATACACAATATGCTATATACACTCAATGGAATATTATCCGGCCTTAAAAAGGAAGGAAATTCTGGCACAGGCTATAAAATGCATGAACCTTGAGGCTATTCTGCTCAGTGAAGTAAGCCAGGCACAGAAGGGCAATATTGTATTATTCCATCTACATGAGCTACATCAAATAGGCAAATTCATAGAGACAGGAATCAGAACAGAGGTTATCAGGGGCTGGAAGGGAATGAGAAAGTAGAAATTTTTTTTTTTTATAATGGAGAATTATTGTTTCTCGGGTACAGAGTTTCTGTGTGGGATGATGAACAAGTTGAAATGAAGAGTGGTGATAGTTATGCAACATTGTGAATGTATGTAAGGCCACAGAACCATAAATTTAAAAACGGTGAAAATGGTGAACTTTGTTATGTATATTTTACCACAATAAGAAAAACTTTAAAAACATATAAATAACACATTAAGACCCATGAGTTCACAGATAATATTGCTTAGGACAAGGCTACGAGGGTCAGTAAACCTTTTAATGTTTATCTTTTTAGATGAGAAGTAAATAATAATACAGAGAGTATACTGATACGGCAACAATTGTAAAGATGGAATTCCAATGATGGACATTTGGAAGCTCCCATGAAATCCCCACTGCCACATGGGCCCAAAGCACCCTCCACTTTCTCCTTCTTATAACACCCATTACACCTGTAAATGCTTCTTTCCTTGTCAGATTCCTCACTGGCCTGTAGGTCACGTGAGAGCAGTGACCCATCCCTCCTGCTCTTTTCTGTATCCTGGCATGAATCACATGAGAAGTCGTCAGTAAATAAGCATTCGATTGAATGGGACTGAGTTAGAAACTATCTCAAGGGTCTCCCAGAAGAGGAGAGACTCCAAAAGGGGCCAAGAATCACCCCTAGCAGCAGAGGCACAAGAGCATCCTAAGCAGAATCCCCAAGTAGGGCAACCTGTGTTGCACTCCACAGACAACGAGCTGTCACGCTGGGCTGGCAGAGGATGGGTGGTTGGGATGTGGGACGGAGTGCATGCTGGGGTGGTTGGTTAGAGGATGTAAGGCCACATGAGCCCTCGAACGCCAACCTGGGGCAGTTGAATGAGTCCTTACAAGCCTGAGGAGGGCTCCCCTCCTCTTCCCTCTTGCCAGAGTCTCAAGTGTCAACTACTTCTTCCCCAAGACAGGAGGCTGTACTAGGGGATGGTCTTCAGGGCATCTGGGACCCTTCATTTTGTATGCAACTCATTACATGAATTTACATTTTTCTGGGGAAAGGGTCCATGGCTTCCAACAGATTCTAAAAGGACTCTGTGATCCCTAAAAGAATGAGAAGTTCCTAGCTCTGGGGAAAAGCCAGTTGGACAGAGTCCCACACTACTTGTCCCCCATTCCCACCACTTGGCCCCAGACTCTGGAGGCAAGAGTGGAGGGCTCATGCAATGAGCTCAACCACTCTCCAGACCTCAGAGTCATCCAGATTGAGGACTGGGATTGGGGAGTGTGAAATCAACTGTATCTAAAGGGGACACTGCTGGTCACACTCCCCTCTCCATGGCTCCTAGATCTCCTGGCCCTTCCCTCCTTCTTGGGGCTCCAAATCACCCCCAATTCCTTCACTCCATACCATCCCAGTCCCAAAGCACCAAGACACTCAAGTGCTCTCCTCTGTGAGCTCCACCTCAGGAGTCAGGGAGGACCAACCAACTTCCTCCCCAGTTACTCACATTTTGGAAGAGTGTGCCTTTTGCCAGAAGGACCCCTGGCCAAAGGACACAGGACAAACATCTCTCTATCCTGACCTCAGCCCCACCTCTCCAGAATGGGATCCCTCAGACAGTCAGGGTCCTAAGCAACTGAGTGGGTGTGACCAAAACCAACTGTAAATCATCCTCAGTGTGGTCTCTCCCTCCAAAGGCTGGCTGTCAGTCCCTTCCTATCCCCTCAGGAAACCAGTCCATATCATCCCTTTAGTGTGGGAGGGATGTGAATTAAAATCCCGCCTGGGCCATTTGCCAGCTCTGTGCAAATTACTTCTTTGTGAAGCCTCCATCTCCTTAGCTTTGAGATGGGGTTAACAATCCTTATCTCACTGAAGCCCTATAAAGCAACAAATGAAACCAAGTCTGTCTCTCTCAAACCAGGTTCCACTGTTTTAAAAGGTTTGATACCCTTCTATCTCCATCTTAAGGGAGATACTTAAGGGAGATACTGTTAAGGGAGATACTTAAGATTCATTATTACACTAAAGGTTCTGAGAAGTTCTGCAAAAAGAGAGAGAGAGAGAGAGGGAGGGAGAGAAATCTGTCTCACTCTGTTTAACCCAGGGCTGGACCATAAGACCCAGCAGCTGTGCACAGCTGGTGGAGAAGCTCTGAGCTAATAAAGACATCTCACTGGCAAGCAGTAAATGCTCAATTAGTAGGCTCTCTCTTCCCCAAACAACCCCCCCACTCTGAAGAGCCAGATATGCAGAAAAATGAAGAAATTTAAGGTAATAAAGCCATCCTCCTTGTGAGGTTTTTCTGTGACGGCTCTGAAGGCCCCTTGAGGGAAGGGAGCTAGAGAGACCAAGGTCCCAAGGCATAGCTTCCCGGGACCAGCTAGCTGATTCTACAGAGGGCACCCTGCCCTGCTGAAGGGGGCGGGTGAATCCTGTCAGATGTGAACACTTCCTAATTCTTCCGAGGATTTTTCTTCTGACAGCCAAGACCCACCCACCATTAGCAGGACTCCTTGGCCCGTACAGTGAGAAGAGAAATCAGTGAAAAAGAAACAAGCCAATAAACAGAGTTCACCCACTGCCAGAGCCCCCAGGACCTCCAGAGCCACGTCTGGGGGGCGGCACTTGCATAAGCAGGACCTCCCTTGCCTGGCCACAAAGACCCAATGAGACAGCTCTCAGAAGCTCCCAGGCCACTCTCTACACATCCCGCCTTCCCCCCCTCCATGGTGTCCGCTGATTAAGGCAGTGTTCCCTACTACAGCATAAACGAATGCATTATGTCTTTGTTATGCTAATGTCATAGCACGCCGCAATTTAAATAGCACTTCCAGAAAAATTAAGTATGTTCATTGACACAGTGAAATGTTTTCACCCTCGATGTAACCTTCACAGATTCTGTACAAAATCCATCAGTCAGTGAGCTATTCATTTGCGAATGCTTAGCAATTATTATGCTAATGCATCACAATGCATTACAGCAAATTCTCTGTAAGTGGCAGGAAGTGCAGCTGCCTGGCACACCCCACACCCAGATTACGGGGCATCTATCAATATACCAGAGTCATCACTGCAACTTGGGTCCGACCACAATTCACGTCTCGCCTTCAAGGAGTGAACCTCCCAGGTTCCGAGGCTGAGCTAGACAGCACTTAGCGACACATCCTCAGAGGACCTCCCAGCAAGAATGTGTATCAGCTAGCTATGGCTATATAACAAAGCACTACGAAACTCAGTGGCAGAAAGCGATAAGCATCTGCTACGGCTCAAGAGTCTGCAGATCATGGGGATGGTTGTACTGATGTGGGCCAAGCTAGACAATCCTAGGCTGGGCTTGCTTGTGTGTCTGTGGTAGGCAGGGGCTAGCTGCACTCCGATGGCCTCATGGCCTACTGGCAGGTGGCTGACTGTGTCAACTGCAACAATGGGGTGACTTGGCCATCCATCTTTCATCATGCAATGAGCATGCTGACTGTGTTTGCCTGGCAGTAGCAGGATTCCAATGGAGAGAATGTAAAAGCATGCAAAAAGTCTTGAAGTCTTAATGCTCCTTCTGCCAAATGCTACTGGCCAAAAACAAACCACTTGTTGAGGAGAGATGCTGCGATCATCTTAGGTAGATCAGGAAAACAGAGAGGAATGAAAATTTATAGCCATTTGCCATCAACCTACTACCAGAGATATGTGGACAATGCATATTTGAAGACCAAAAGGGGCTAGCATTGACCATCGTCAGACACCATCTCATGATGTAGGAGTAGTACCAATTGCTAGATTGGTCAGGGACTGATGAATGGTTATTGGTCATGGTGACTTCTATAAACTGAATCTCTGCTCTAAGTGTGGTATCCAGCCCTAGTCTAATGGGTCTATCACTGAGACAGAAAAGGACTCCAGATCCCCTAGCCCTCACTAGAAGATGTACTCTGACCCTGAGGCTGGCCTGCAAGGAACCAGTCACACTCCTTTGCTGGAACCAATGGCATGGGATAGAGAGTCAATAGGCCAAATTTTGGTCTTACTATGGCTGGGTATCTAAGTTCAGTTCTGGTCACTCAGAGCTCAAAGGTTCTGGCTTCCCAGCATGACCGATTAAGTCATCAGACCCAGAAGGCCTGGAGTTCAGAGGTCTGGTGCAAGAATGGTCTACATCTGGAGAAAGCTGGTTATGTGCCTGCCCTATCCATGCCCTCTCCAAGGGAAGGTGCCCCATTCATAGTGCTTGCTGCCTTGGAGTCTGTGTTCTGGTCCTTGGACACAACTGATCAAAGGGGCAGACACTCGACAAACCACCAATGATTCGGCTCATAAAGAAGAGTAGATCTAATCAGATTTCTTCTCTTGGAAATCTGAGCTGAGAAACACAGAAAAGATTCGCTGGTCAGTGGCAGGAGCCACAGATGAAAGATGAGGAGTGGTCAGGCCAGAGAAGGCATGACGGGCCATGGAGGCCAAGGGCTCCACGGGGAGCAGAAACTTTGGACTGCAGAGGGTAGAGGTGGAGGGAGGAGAACAAAGAGGACTCCTACATGACAGGGCTGAAGCCACAGTGCCTGAGATGGAGTGGGGGAGGCGGGTGGGTGGGAGAGGGACCCAGACCGAAAGGGAGGCTGCTTCCAGAGGCCTCTGGATTCCCAAGGCTTGCCAGTTCAGTTCAAATCCACATACATCCTGATCATAAGTCCTTTCAAGTGGCTTTTATTCCTTGTACACCTGAGCACACACTCCACAGATACACATTCCTGTGTGTTGGGGTCTCCTCATGTCCTTCTCAGTGTCCTAGCAAAACCCGTTTGGAAGGGGGTGATGTGCCTGTGGCAGAACCAGCAGGACCAAACCATGGACCCCAACTATTCTGCATACAGCAGCCAGAGAAGCCCCTTCCCAGACCGCCAGCCTACCTACCCCCACGAGGTGGGTCCCACCCAGGTGTCCAGCTTCCCTGGCATAAAGGTGCCGTATTCCTTTTCATACAAGGTCTTTGCCCCTGCTGCTCCCTCTGCCTGGCACTCTGCCTCCTCTTGGGGTGCCATCTGCCCCTCTGACTAGTGGGATCAACTTGTGTGGTTTGGACACTAGACATGCCTGAGGACACCTGAATCCTTCCATGCAGATCCAGGAACCAGCCTCCCACAGTAGACAGGTACTAATAACAGGCCAAGGGAGCTCAGGCCCCACCTATGTGGGAGTTGGCACCGCCCACCCTGAGTCCCAGGAAGGTCTGGATTCTCTCAGTGGGGCTGACTCTCCCATCCCAGGGAAAAGGGGTCAGGACACGCAACGGATAAAAAAGGGCCAAATTTAGGGTCCACAACAGCAAGAAATCATATGAAGGACAGTCCTGCTATTTTATTTATGGAAGAGGAAACTAAAGCTCTTACCACCATCCATCTAGCCCTTCTCCCCTTTCCTGTCTCATTGGCTTGGCTGGAAGAATAATGAACTATAGCCAAAGGAAATAATGACCACAGCTGCAGGAACTCAGTGTTGACCACACACCAAGCACTGAGCTAAGTGTCTGACATGGATGATTTTATTTCATTCTTACAACATCACACTAACCAGGTGAAGAAACTGGGGCTCAGGGAGGTTTTAACTGCTTCCCACTCGCTAAGTGATGATAGGATTTAAACTCAGGTAGTCTTGCCGGAAAGCAAGTATCCACTCTACTATCCTGGGCTGCCTCAATCAGCTCAGGCCAAGTTGGGACTTCCTTATGGAAGGAAGCAAGCAGCTGGAGGGTGCCCGAAGAGAGGGGGGCCAGCTGGTGCTCCCCTGCTGTCACCACAGTGTTCTGAACTGGGTCTTGCGGAGGGGGAGTGGGTCCTGCATCACCATGCCCCCTTAGCTGGTTGCCTAGTGACCAGGGAGGTGGAGTGGTGGAGCCACTAACCAGCCAGCCAGGTCAGGCGGGACCAAAGGGAAGGTAAAGGGAAACCCCATGGGAGCTCCCTTTAAACAGCGATTTGAGACTCCTCACAGCTACAATGAGTTGGAGATCATTGCTCCCATTTCACAGTTGAGAAAACTGAGTTCTTAAGACAATCTGCCTAACAGCACCCAGCTTGTAACTGGCCACGCTAGGGAGTGCAGCCAGGCTCATCTGATCAGAGTCTGCTTACCAACTGCTCCATTCTACCTCCCAGAAGCCAGCCTGGTCTTTCCTCCTGGAGGTAATGGGGGGTAAGGGACAAGTCAGCCTTGACTTGATGACTCTTGTTTATTCTTTCTGGGAGGGCATACAGGCTGCTCAGGGCACTCAAGCAGTAAATGTTTTCGAGCACCTACCCTGTACCAGGCACTGTTCTAGGCAGTGAAGACATTATATTGAACAAAGTCCCTCCTGGAGTCTAGAGTCTTATTGAGGGGTCAGGCAATCAGCCAATAAATGCAGAATAGGATGTCAAGTAGCCAATGACACCAAGCCCAGCTGCAAGGGAACAGCATGTCTGTGTCCCCCTTGGGGTGTGACGGTAAACAGTGGGGGTGTGGGGGGGTGGAGGCACTGCAGGTGCTGGGGGGGGCACTGTGGTGGCCAGGAAGGAGTCATCCCAACCTGCCCAGGCTCCCTGACCTACTCCTCAGTCCTCCATAGGCCCCAGCTTGTGGATCCCACTCTTGCTGTCACCACCATAGCCAGCTCAGCTTTGGATGCCCTGGAAGGCACGTTTCCTATGATCCTGAGGGCAGCATCCCGAGCTGTCCAGGGGAACTGGGTGGGGCAGGTGGAGTGGGAAGGTGGTGCCGGTGAGAGGCAGCACCCCAGGGGAGGACTCCCGTGGTGGGTTCCCAGGCTGGCCAGCCAGAGGCACACGTGTGCTGTCCCCCAGGACCAGGGTCCCAAGGGCAACCACTGCTCCTATAGTTTCCAAAGGAGCGGCCTGGCTAGGCCAGCCACCCAGAGAGGATGAGTGGGGAGGACACAGAGTCCTTGAGAAAGGCCACTTGGCACAAGGCTGGCCCCTGAAGCCTCTGGTCCTCCTCCTGTCCCGTGTGGACCTCAGACCAGCCCAGCACCAGCCTAAGGGTTTGTTGGAAATGCTGGGTCTCAGGCTCTACCCCAGTCCACAGAGGCAGATGTGCATGAGAACAATCCGTGTGTGGAGCTGGAGAAGAACTGCATGAGGTCATTTTCTGAAGAAGATGGTCTTCAGGGAGCAGTGTCCTGTTCCTGGACCCTTGCTTGTCTCTAGACGGAGAACGGAAGGTGCGGGGGGTCTCTAAGCAGTCAGGAAGCTGAAGGGAAGAGGGAGAAGAGGTGGACAGGGGGTCAGACACAGAGCCCAGAGGAGGAGGAGGCCGGGAGAAGGAGGGAGCTAGGAGGCGAGCAGGAAGTGGGGGAGGAGGGGAAGGAGGGGGAAGGAGAGGAGAAGCTGCCAGCAGCACTGAAGGATGCTGGCCTACAAGTAGGGCAAGGAGCCCAGTGGTGGCTCTCAGAGGGCTGCTGACAACTCCCCAGAGCCCCATCCTCTCCATGGACAATTAAAACCCGGCTGTCTTCGAGGGAGCCCTGGGCCCACCTGCTGCTGCGGCCATGCACGGCTCTGGCTCCAACCCTCCCCTGGTCCTGCTCTGTCCAGCTCGCACACAGCCGCTCCTCCCGGCAGCCCTGCCACGGCCCAGCAGTGTGCACCATGAGCATGCTCACTCGAGGAGCAGGCAACTCTCACCCACGCACACACAATGACGGCTACCAGCAGAATGGCTGCCTCTTCTGACCTGATGTATACATGCGCATGCACACGCACACACATGTGTGCACACACATGCACCCCAGCCCTATCATACCTGCACTGTCCAATATGCACAAGAGTTCCTACAGATACACACACTGGGGTGTATGGAGCCACAAGCCCACACCTGCTCAGTCACATGCACCGTCACATGCGTGCTCCTGCTCACACCCACACATACACAGGGCACACGCACCCAGCCCTTCCAGCACACCTAGGATGGGGGAGACAGGAATCCCAGGGAACCCTGAGAGCTTCGCATAGGCCAGGCCCCAGCCTAAGTGCTTTCCGTGGCTTTACTCCTCATTGTGACTCTAGGAGGCAGGAGCCATCATCAGTCCCATTTCACAGATGTGGAGGCCCAGAGAGGTTAAGGCATTTACTCCCATCACACAGCAGATACTGGGCCAAGCCGGGCTGCAAATCCAAGCTCTTGACCAGGACTCTATCCTGCTCCATCCCATGATGCTTACAGCAAGAAACCTTCAAAACTGAGGCCCTCCTTGACCCCCCATTTAAATTAGATTGCTCTAACATATGGTCTTGGGGTGCTCTGGGCTTTTCCTCGAAGTCAATGATCACAGTTAATGGTACATTTATGAGATTGTTTTAATTTTTACTCGTTCGTTCTACAAACACTGACAGAGCCCTTCTAGGCCCTGTTCTGCGGGGGGGTCTTCGTCTCTCCCAGCGGGTCCCCCCCCCCCTGCACGGGGATCCAGATTCCATCCAGACCGCCCCACAGGCACCTTTGGCCCAGAGCAGACGCTCTACAGCAACCTGGCGGGAGAGGATGAGGAAGACAGACAACACCACAACCACACATTCTTGTGTCTGCACACACAGGATTGCAGGCAACAGCTGGGGTTCCAGGCCTCACACACTGGCCACATCACGCTCAGCCTCAGCACCCACATGCCATCACTCCACTTGTATCCTCACAGGTGCCCTGACACCCACACAGACACACCCACCACATTCACACATACCCACCCACCCCCACACTGGTGGGGACAGGGGGGTGACTCCAGGACTTCATCAGCTGACAGAAAGGAAAGTCAGAGCTCAGGGCACCTGGTCCCAGGAAGTGACCCCTCGGGCAGCCAGAGTCTTGCCCCCAGCTTCCCGGTTTGTACAAACTCCAGGACACAGGGGCTCTGGGGATCAGGAAGATGGGCCCGTGTGGGTAAGAGGGGCTTTGTGGGTGGGAAGGGTGGGTGTGGGGTGGGAAGAACGTGGGGGCCAGTGGTGGTGGCAGCTAGGAGGGAAGACAGAAGGCAGTGGGTGGCTGCCAGGGTCTGCCCAAGGGTAGGGAGCAAACCCTTCCTTTCCACGGCGCCCCCTCTTCAGCCTGGCTAAAGGGTCAGCGCCTCCACACCAGAATCATGGGACCATGTGTGTGACTAGGGCATGGGGCCCAGGCCAGGAGGGCTGCAGTGAACATGGGGAGTGGGCCAAGGATTAATCAGGGTGATCCAGGGACATCTCAGGCAGAGCCTAGCACATACAGAAGGGGCAGAGGAGGGGGTGGCGGGACAGCTGGAAAGGAGGCTGGGACCTGGCTTAAAGCCGGGCAGGGACAAGTGCAGTGGCCACAGGTTCCATGAAGCTGGGTAAGAAAGAACATGCTGGGCCCTGATGTTCAGAGCACCCCCTCTCCACAAACAGGGTCACCCCCACAGTGGATGTCCAGCACCCATGGGGGTAGGGGCCACTTCAGGCTCTGGAAGATGGCCAGAGGGGTCAGAGAAAAGACTGGACTCAACAAGGACAGGATGGGGAGAAAGGAGCAAGGGCCAGGTGACAGCAAGTGGAGCCTCCTCTTCAGAACTCTGGGGAGAGAATGGGGGCTTTGGGGTGCTGCTCCTGCCCCGCTACTTCCCCATTGTCTCTAATAAATCAGCCGGAAGTGCTAAAAGCCTGGTGTGCCCCTGCAGCAGAGGCTCCCCACCAGCCACAAGCCCCTCGTGTCTGCCTGCCTCCCAGGGGCTGCCATCCTTCTGGGGCGGGGGCCTGAGGGCGGTCTTCATGGAAAGCATCTTGATGTCTGGGGCAGAGGCAGCGGGGACGGGCGTGGTGAATTTCAGACCCGCGTGCTCAGTGCCGTGCACAGAAAGGCACACGCAGGCTGGGCGCGCACACGGGCGCATGCATCCTGTGTCTTCTCTGGCCTCCTGTGTCACGGCTGGCAAGAGGTGTTGGTGTTGCCCCCAGAGGTGGCAGGGATGGGTCTCAGGTATGGCAGTGGGATGACCTTTCCTGCTGGGGCACCTTCCTCCCACCCAGTGCAACCATCAAATGGCAAAAGGCAGCTTTTCGGAGTGCCCTAAGTCCCCAGCTGTCATTAAACTTCAAAGCCACTCTTGCCTCCTGCCTCTAGGCCATTGCTCAGCCACCCCATTCTGCCCCCTGAGCTCCTGCCACAGCCCTGGAGCTGTGTGTGGGTTCCCTCTCCACCTGCTGAGCATGCTACACTTGGGGCTCTTCTCTGGTCTCCCCTCAAGTAGGAACTCAGTAAAGGGTGCTGGCAGCCCCCTCCCAGCTGAGTTTCCTCCCAGCTCCTCCCTGTGGTGTCTTTGCAAAGGGTCAGGGCAGGGATGGTGGAGAAATAGGCAGGCTCTGAGAGAAGATGGAGGAGGGTCTCCCTAGACCACAGCTCCCAGCCCAGCTACCTCATCCCAAGGAAAGGCCCCCATCCTTCAGCCTAGAGGAGCCCACATACTACTCCCAAGGACCCAGACTCCCTACCTTCTCCTCTCTGAGTTTCCAGGGAAAACCCTGAGGAGACTACTGCCCAAAGAATAGTCATCGAAGAAAGTTGTTTCTTGGTTCTGAAGCTCAACTTGAACACAGAGTGCCACAATTTCCCAACATCTCCCCCAACAATCTGTCCACCTTTCCATCCACTCACTCACTCACTCACAAGCCCATCCCTCCCATTCTGCCTCCCTCTGTCAATACATCCATTCATCCTTTCATCTCTCAGTCCACCTGTCCATCCCTCTATCTATCCAACCCACCATTTATCTATCCCTCTGTCATCTATCCATCCATTTGACCATCCATCCATCCACTCATCCATCCACCCACCCATCCACATCCATCCATTAATTCAGATCATATTTCCTGAGCTATGGCTGTGCCAAGCCCTGGGCTCTGTGAACAAAAAAGATGACTCAACAGTCCCTGCCCTCAAGGAGCTCGCAGCCTCATCAGGGACCAGACGTGGAGACAGATAAATGGCAAGACAGTGTGGCAAGTACAATTAGCGAGCCTTGAACAAAGGGTTGTGGAAACACATCAGCCAGAGCCTGGATGAGCTGGGGAAGGCTTGGCAGGGGAGGTGACATTTCAGCTGAGTCCTGAAGAATGAGTGTCAGTCTTCTCGCGGGAGATGTGGGGGAGAGCTCATTCCAACATCCCTCACAGGTATCTTGTGACAGTTATAGCTCCACAACTAATAACTCTGGGGTTCAAGCTGAATCCTCCCCAGCCATTGAGCTTGGACCTGATGCACTCATTTGAGACCTTGAACTAGGAATCGGAGCCTTGCAGAAAATCGTCACTCACCCTTCCGAAGGACATAATCTTCCTGTGAAAATCCTAGCACCTTCATTTAGGGGGCTGTGCTAGCTGATCTCGGGCTAGCTAAGCGCTCCCTTCCTC
Source organism: Lontra canadensis (assembly GCF_010015895.1). Taxonomy (NCBI): domain Eukaryota; kingdom Metazoa; phylum Chordata; class Mammalia; order Carnivora; family Mustelidae; genus Lontra; species Lontra canadensis. The sequence continues at coordinate 4,441,876 of NW_022631054.1, forward strand.
TCACAGAAACCCGGATCGAGGCTGAACGGTCAGAGCAGAGTCCAAAGCAATGGGCATGCCATGTCCCAGCCAGCAGATTAGGGGAGCAGAGTTCAAGGATCACCATCCCAAGTCTATCAAGTGGGCAGTGGTAGGGGTCAAGTGCATACGTGCCTAGTAAAGCTTGTAAAATTGGTCCCTGAGATGTGGATCTGAGTTCGAGTAGTTTCTTTGGGGGCCAAGGCCAGGAAACATTGGTGAGGGGCAGTGAGGGAGGGAAGGAGAGGAAGCCAAAAAAGGGGTGTTGATGAGTAGGCCACGGCCAAGGGCAGTTTGGGCTCAATCTCACTGGGTCATGCTGGGAGACAGAACACGCTATGCCCCAGGATTATCCCACTAGAGGAGCAAAGAAGGCAGGGTACTTATTTTCCAATTCTTATCCAACACTGCCTGAGGCTCCTGCAGCCTCTGCACCCCGGGACCCTGGTTTGGGGGAGGAGTCTCAGGTGCTGGCCACCAAACCCTGCAGCATCCCTGGAACAGTGAGTGCATGCGCTGTGATACCCGTGCCAGGACCCCCATTGCTCGCGGCCGGGAGAGACGGGCTATCGTCCAGCATGAAGGCAGTCTTAAGTTTCAGACACTCAAAAGAAATCTAAGTAATTGGAAGGTTCAGCTCCGAACAGCGATCGATGACAACTCAAGCCCATCAGTGACATCGAGATGAGCAGCGCCTGCCCTACTGGAACTCAGGCAGGTACAAAAGGCACCAGGACAGTGGTGCCTAAGAGCGATTGAAAACCTAAGCCAGCGTGCCATGCTCCCAGAGCCCGGACTCCGCCTGCATCCCCCACCTCCCGCATCACCGTGGAGCCCACAGGCGGATGACGGCAGAGCCATGCTGTGATTGGCAGAGTGGCCGTTCCCTGCCCCCCCCCCCCCCCCCCCCCCCCCGGGGGGCCCCGGGGGGGGGGGGGGGGGGGCCGGGGTGCGCTTGGCAGGGGGGGCGTTCCCCGCCCCCCCCCCCCCCCGCAGGGCAGCAGGAAGCAGTCGGGCTGGTTTGGTGGCAAGAGGCACCCCAAAGCTTTGCGGAGCACCCAAGCCCGTCCAGAAACCCTGATGGCGGAGCGAGAAGCAGCCGTGGCCAGATGGACAAAGATCAGAGAGCCCCTTCCGTGAGAGGACTAGCAATGTGCCCAGATCTCACGTCAGTTAAGTACAGAGGAACTTCACTCCTGAGTGTCGCAAAGAGAAACTCCACAAAGTGCAGAGTCACAGAAAACGCCAAGATTCTTCACACATAGAATAATGAGGCAATAAAACTCAACTATAAAGTTAAATAATTTACCATAAATATCTAAAGCTCTCAAATTATTCTCTACATTAACTGCCTATGTTTAAAATGATCTTTGCATTCACTATGTCACAGATGGCAGAAGCAGACAAGAGAGTCCTTGACAACCCTAACTGCAATTAGCCCATCCCAGCTGTGGTGATTTAAAGGCCTTTTCAGTTAAGCTGAATGAAACACCCGCGCTTTATAAATAAAGGCTTTACCAGGACTGACAATGAAGTATTTGAAACGTACAGGCCCGCGCTGGTGGAGAGGGGGTGGCAGGGAGCATACTGTCCCTACATCCTGAAACCAAAGCCCGGCGCACCCCTCAACCCACCTCCCCCTCCAAAGCCTCAACTCCGGTGATGCTCAGACCCACTCCCCACTCCCGCCGCCTCCCCAGGGCAGCTCCTGTCCCTTCAATGTGTGTCCCCCACTCCCACCCACCTGCCCCCGCAGACACATCCCTCACGCCCCCTCCACATTCCTACAAGCTCCATCCATGCTCCTGCAGCTGAGCGATCACACAGCCTCTCCCTTCATGCAAGAGGCATACAGGTGTCTCCACCCCTGCATTCCAAAGCACATCTTCCATCCCTTCTCCTCCCCTTTGTGCACACACACACACACACACACACAGAGCTGAGGATGCTGTGCATCTCCAAGAAAGGCACCTCGGACCAAAGCTCAATGAGGTCCATTGTCTTGGTGGGAGACCCAAGAGCCAGTGTCGGTGGCCCAGGAGCCCGTGGCCACTGCTCTGCTGTCAGAGGGGAACCAGTGCTCCCCGAGTTGGGGAGGAGCTGCCCTTCAACAACACCGGAGCACCTTGGAGACGGGGAGGTAGGAGGCGGCTTCAGCAGTGTGCAAAGGAGGTCAAGGTTACCCTCTGATTGCCGCCGAGCGCTCCTCCCAGGGGCCTGGCTGGTTAATTGCTTGGAGTCTGGTGCGGCAGAGGGAGCTGTCAGCAAAATGGCCCCATCCGAATCACATGCTCCGATCTCTGATTCTCCGGGGGAGCCCAAACCGGGGCCCCCACCGCTTTCCTTCCCAGCCTCACCCACCTTGCTGTGGATGCCGGCCAGCTCCCCACCTGGCCCAGGAAAGCTTGGCTATCCTCGTGCTGACCCACTTTGGAGCCCACGGGGTCCTCTTCCTGCATGTTCTGCTGGGACCATAGCATGTCCTGACCACAGTCTTGGCCTGAGGTCATCCTCAATCACAGTCACTCCCGTATGGCACCCCCAGCACAATGACAATGACAGCCCCCACAACCCCGAAGTCATCCCAGCCACCATGCTAAGCCTCATCCTGACAGCACACCCCCGAGCCTCGCTGAAGTTCCGTGAAGCAGATACTTATTCTCATCTGCAATTTCCAGAGGGGGGATCCGACGACATCCAGGTGGACTCTGTAACTTGTCTAAGATCTTAGGCCAAATAACAGAAAGTAAGGATTTGACCCCAACAGCCCAGCTTCAGAGCACATGCCCTGGGGAACCAGCACATTTCAATAAGGCTGTCCCCGCTGGTCTGCCAGACCCGTTGTGACTGTAGCTCTGCAGAGCCCAGACCCAGGGGCTCGAGCCCTGAGCTACCTGCCCAGCCCTTGGAACCACCAGTCTGGACACCCCCACCCCCCAGCCCCCCTGCATCCTGCTTCGTTCTCTGAGCACGTCCTCCACACAGCCACAGCTACCCTCTCTGGCTCTTCCATCACGAGATCCTGCCTGACACCCTAGCTGGGAAGACCTGGTCCCGCAGCACCAGGGCCAGCAATGGGCCCCCATCCTGGGTGGCTGGGTGAAGTCCAGGCATTACTGGCTCCAGACGGAGGCCACTGGGAGGGCTGGAGAGAAGTCCCAGGGAAGCATTTGGACCCATACAGGACTCCAGCCAGAAAGTTCCCATTAATTTGCTGTTTTTAATATTTGAGTTCCAAGGAACGGCCAGGGCTGGGGTCCAACTTAAAAAGGGGGAAAACAGGGGCAACTGGGCAGCTCTGTCAGCTGAGTGTGCAACTCTTGGTTTCAGCTCAGCTCATGATTTCAGGGCCATGAGATCGAGCCTGGTGTGGGGTTCTGTGCTCAGCAGGGAGTATACTTGAGATTCTCTCTCTCACCCTCTGCTCCTCCCCCCGCTCGCAGTCTCTCTCTCTCTCTCTCTCTCTCTCTCTCAAACAAATACATAAATCTTTAAAGGTGGAGGGGGACAAAACAAAATTCATTTTCTCTAATGGCAAATAAAGGCATTTACAGGATCTTCGGTTCTGTTAAGGGAATGGATGTCACCATTCCTTCGTGAATGTGGACGTGGTCACTAGGGACAGCTGGGCAGCGGCACACCTCCAAGCCTAGGGCTGTGGAAGCCAGAGTCCCAGGGAGTGGGGAGGTTGATCTCAAGGGCCACTGGGATCAGAGGAGAAGACAAGGAGCTCAGCTGCAAGGTCTAGTCTGGGCCTCATTGGGGTCATGAGCTTCCTGGGAAGGGACAATGATTTGGCCTCCATAGTCCAAGTGGGTATGGAGACTGGGTCCTGGGTCCCGACCCACCTGTCCTTCCCTCTACTTCCCAGCTGCCCCTTCCCGGGTGTATGCAGGCCAAGGGGGCTGTAGATTCTCCTGAGCTACCTGAGGGAAGCAGAAGGGCCCCAGAGTCAGCACCTCCACTTCCGTGCTGTGTGACCTCAGGTAAGCCACTGCATCTCTCTGAGCCTGTCTTCTCATCTGTAAACTAGGAATAACAACCCTCAGCTCATCAGATGATCAGGCACAAAGGGCACCCAGCACAGTGCTGGTGCCTCGTTGGTGCTTCTTAAATGTTAGTTCCTTGACTCTTCCTCTCACCTCTCTCAAATTCCCCTTTGCAGGAGTCCTAGACCATCACAGTGGCCACAGAAAATATCATATTCAGTCCTGCATTTGGAAGGCCCGGAGAAAGGCAGTGAGCAGCCTCAAACACACAGAAGTCAGTGGCGGAAGGCCAGGCTCAAACTGAGATCCCCAGCACCCCGGCTTCCCCCCTGGGCTCACCTCCACAAGGGGCTGCTTTACGAGCTTCCTGGCAACAGCCCTTATTTTATGGATGACAAAATCAGGCTTTGGAGAAGCACTGTGCCTCACCCTTGGCACACCCCCAGCAAGGGGAAGGGCTGGGATTTGAACCCCAGTCTCTCAGGTTCCCAAAGGAGCTCTTCCCAGGAATCTGCCTTTTCCCTGCTGAGCCTGAAGATCCTGGAGGGTTGTAGCATCAGGACATCTGCCTCTCATCAGCTGAAGGCTCAGCCCAGGCCCAGGAAACAAAAGGGGGAGCGCAACAGCGAGGTTATCAAGAGGCCTGCTATCCCTATCCCAGTGGGGTGGAAGAGGCTTGGCCCGTGTGGCCAGTGCTCAGCTGCTCCCAGCAGCAGAGAGTGTGCGGCTTGCCAAGGAGACAGATGGGACTGGAACGGGGCCTGGGGATCTGGAAAAGATGGGGCTTGATGGGGAGGGTGCCCAGAAGACAGCCTTACTCCACCTCTCCTTTGGACATGGCACCCCTCCCACTGTTGGCTCTTCCGGTGCTCAAGTTTACTAAACTATAACGAGTGGACCCCAAGACACAGAGACGAACAATATACCATTGTCCGCCCTTCCTGGAATAGGGGGACGAAAAGGAGACTGACCTCCAGGACGGGCACCCAGATGTGAGAGGTCACGAGGCAGGAGAGATGCCAGGCACTTAAGAGAGGCAGGATCGGGGGCCTTCGTGGGCAGGATGAGGCTGGTGGAGGGCTGTGGGTGGGATGGAAGAGAGCCACAAACACCCCCCTCAGGAGGCTGGACCTTACCCTGAGAGTGATAGGGAGCCATGGAAGGCCTGGAAGCTGAAGAGAACAATGATCAAATATTCACATCAGAAAAGCCAAATTCTGGTACTTGAATAGTTGGGGATGGGTTGAGCGGCCTCTGAGGAAATACTGAGTCCAGGTGCAAGATGAAGCCGGCCACCCCTGAGGCAGTGCTGATGGGGGAGGCCAGGAGGGACCTGCATCCAAGACATGGGAGGCAAAGACCAATCACATCAAGGATGAGGCAGCACCTGCTCCTGCCTGGGACTCGGCGGATGGCAGCACTTGTAAGCACCATGGCTCTCACACTTTCAGACCATTAACTATGAGCTAGGCCCAGGTATCAGCACTTTGCTTGCAGTACTAGCTCAACTGACCCTCACACCTCCATGAGGCAGGTGCACACCACGTTCATCCCCATTTTACAGATGGGAAGGCTGAGGCACAAAGAGGCAAGTAGCCTCCCAAGGCCATGGCGCCTAAGCGGCGAGCCAGGATGAGAACCCAGTTGAATCCCAGGGCCTGAGCTCCTGCCACTTCCCTGCCCTGCAGCCCTGAGGTCATATGATAAGGCCAGTGCCTGATATGGCAAGTACAAGTACAAATTGTCTCTCAGACATCCGGGTGGCTTAAGAGGGAGAAAATGCATGCCTGAATCTCAGCAGGGATGGGGGAATTCTGAAGACATGAGCACAGACAGGAGAGATGAAGCCCGACAGCGGGGGAGGGGGGTCAACAGGCCAGCCATATAGGAAAGCCAGCAAAATGACCAAATGTGGAAGTCCAAGGTGCCATCTACATGTGTGCCATGAGGGAGCACCAGGGGCCTAGTGCAAGGAGCACTCCAGCTGGGGGCAGGGAGTCCTGCATTACTTCCTGCTGGATGCGCATCCTTGAGCCAGTATCTTAACTCTGAGCACTCAAGCCCATCTTCTATCAAGTGGGGGCATTAATCATACTCCATTCATGGGGCTTTGGGGAGGATAAGATGCAACAGAACATTGAAGAGCCTTTTGTTCACAGGAAATCTGATGGATATTAATAAGCACCCTCACGGTAATGGTTATGTGATGGGAGCCTGGGCAAGGTGTGTACAAGACAAGGAGGGGGTGTAGTGGCCGCTGGGATTATTAGAAATAAGAAAGATCATCCCCCACCGTGGGAACAGCCCCCAGCCAGCAGCCTGCTTCGGGGATCCTCTCCTGTAGAAAACGGCCTTGCCCAAGGTCACACCCCCAGGGGTGGCCCTGTGCAGAATACCTGATCAGCACAAGGGTGTAGGGCCGTGGAAGGGGTGCCCCAGCTCTGGAGCACCTTGTGGGGCTTGTGGGACCCAGGCTGCCAATACACCACAACAACACGGTTCTCAGCAGAGCCCCGCATCCCACCCCCTCCCTTTGCAGATGTGGGTCCCAAGCGCGATTCCTGATAAATATCCTGCCAGGAGCTCACCAAGCCCACTCCATCGGTGACGGTGATGGAGATTCCACCCCCCTGGGTGGCCGAGCCCATCAGTGGCCCCGCCCAGGCAGTATCAGGTTCTTCCAACAGGCAGCTGCTCTGGACACTCTGAGGGTCCCACACATCATCCAGCCGGGTGGTGAACACCCACCAGCGTCACCCCCTTTCCCATTTCTTAGCTCTGGGACCTTGGACATGTCAGCTTACCCTGGTGAGCCTTGGCCTCCTCCTCCATCAAATCAGCCCAGTAACCCCTACTGCTCATAGGTGTTAAGTGTTCTTAAGATATTCCTGCCCTGCCTCCTATGTAACCTGAGTTCTGCCTTCCAACCATCTGGTTGTTCCATTTTCTCATTCCCAATTTCTCAAGATAATTATACAAATGCCCAGGTTTCAAGTTATTTTAAGCTGAGCAACCTTAAGCCAGTTACATAATCTCTCTGTTCCTTGGTTTTAAGAGTTGCAAAATGGCATCAATCTCATAGAGAACCCAGAACAGTGGCTTGCATGCAGTAGGTGCTCAATAAATGCCAGCCATTATTTTCAGAACTCGTTCATCAGTTGGTACCCAGAATCAAGCACAGTACTCTGGGCTGTGGTCTCTCCTGTGCTGAGAGGCATGGGCACATCACCTGCCTTTCAGATCCTTTACTTTGAATAAGGATCTGCCCAGAATTTTTGGAGAATGGGGCTTTTAAGCCATCACACACTGAGCCTCATTCTGGGATTCCTGGCAGAAAACAGACACAGATATCCAAGCCTCCTGTAACACTCGCACACATTCTTTCATCGCGTGTCTTTGCCTCTGAACTCAGGTTGGATTCTGCACCTGCGTGCAAGGCACCATCCCAGTCAGGCTTCTGCTATTTGGTTGGAGGAAATGACAGTGAAAGCCCTTCATGAACGCGATGGCGGAGAGAACCCACAAATGAGATGGACAGACACTGCCGGTGACCTCAGCAGAGTGGTGGGGACAGACAACGTGCTGCTGGTGACAGGCGGTGCAGATGCCCCCTCCGGGGGGAGGACTGGTTATGAAAATGACAGAGCCATCAAGAGAGTCATGAATGTTGCTGCTGTCACCCGACATAATTGCAATTTCCCACGATTTCATGTTACAATGCGAAATTAACATCCTTGTACCTGTCACACCGCCATTAATGACAACTGATCACTACTGTTCACGGTGGTTTCGTTCAATCCACCACTCCTGCCAAAAAGGCAGCCCTCGGTCCCCTCTCTTTTGCATCCTGTGACCCCTCCAGCCCTCATCCCCCAGGGCTTCAAATGCTTGACTAAGGCTGGAGGCCGGTCTGCAGTGGGGCCAAGGCCCCCGACAAGGACCCCATGTGAACTGTTGACAGTCCCATCAGATTCCTTCTGATAGAAGTGTCAACAAGGCCGTGTTGAGCACGAAGCCGTTGCCCATAGGAGCTGAAAGACCACCGGGTTGGACAGGAGGGAGAGGTCATGACAGACCACGCGGAAGTGACAACCACAGGGGACCAGGAACAACAAGTGAGCACAGGCTCCGAGCCAGAGAATAAGGGGAGGAAGAAATAGCCAGTCAGGAAGACAGAGCAGAAGCTGGGGAACCCGCGTCACCACTGTGGCTGAGGTCTCCAGACCTTGGTCAGAGATCTGAACCACTCCTCAGTTTCTCCCCTGCCCTGAGCGACTCCTGGTTCTTTCACAGTTCCTGGGTCCTGCACACAGAAACCTAGCAGCCCATGCCCTACACCTGTGAGCCAAGGACAGAGCCCTGGGGCTCTCCAGCAGAAACCCCCTTACCTGTGGACAGAACCATTAATAAGCGAGCACGCTTGGAATGCAATCACCAGGCCAGTTACACACTCACCTAGCTGTCCCTCTTGATATCTGAGCCTCTCTGCCTTGTCCACAAGGACAGTTGAGAAGCCTATCTGAATGCTTGGGGAATTCAGACAAAGGCCTGCCCCTGGTCTCAAGTTTAATGACTCTGCCCAGGAAAGCAAGTTGAGTTGGGCAGAACTTGAACCTACCCCTGACATGTGACCCATGACAGGTCTTTAAGAAAGGTTTTGTTTTGGTCTACGACTGTTCATAAACCTCAGCCTCGAACAAGCTCCCTGATCTGTGGTTTCTGGAAACCGTTCTCCTTTCTGGGATCTTCCATTCCTGGTCTCCCAGGGCTTTCCTGTCCTCCGTTCTCCAGCAGTCTGTGGTTCAGGGATGTATGCGGCACGTTGTCTCCGTGCCTGGGGCTACCCTGGAGCCCTCTTTCCCTGAGGTCTGGGTGACTCCTTCAGGCTGACCATCCTTCCCCTCAGGGGTGTGAAGTGTCACCTGTGAGTCCCTTCTCACCCATGATCAAGAAATCCTTCTCTTGCTCTGCACAGAAATTGGAAAGACTTGCATTCTCCTCCTGCCTTACGTTTGCTCCCTTCTTCTTCCGCCCCACAGCCCATTCAGGGCCTCCCCCTCGAGGCTGTTCTGATATTCCCATGGCCCTTACACGGAAAGGACCTCCTATTTCCTGAACACAGGCTACAGACCCATCTCTGTGTTCACATGTTGACGTGGATGAACCCTTGATCTAGAAACGAGATACCGCTGAGTCAAGGCCACACAGCGTGTAAGGAAGTGACCAAATGGTAACTTGAACCCAGGTCTGTGGGTTTGCAATCTTGCCTCCACCCCGGACTAGGCGCTGTCTGCCTCCATTTCCTCATCTGAAAAACCAGGGTGGCCAACGCTTCCTGCCTCCTGGGCTGTTGTGAGGATGGTTCCAGCCATGACCCATTTAGCATCCTATCTGGCATGCAGTAAGCACTCAATAAAGAATGGCTGTTGTTATGACTTACGGTTATGTGTCTCTAAACATATTCTATACACTGCTTCAAGTCTCAGCATTTGACACTCCTCCTGGGAATAGCGGGTTCCAGGAAGCAGATCCGTTCTGATGTGCCTTCTCAATTAACCTCTCTTCTTTCCATCCTTGGGATACAACCACTGTAAGTCTAGCCTATCCAGAATGATCCCTAAGCCATCACACAGGTTTCCTTAGGAACGGCCCCAGACCCCTTCTACTTCCTTGGGTCAGTTTGCAAATACCGTGTCAGAAACAGGAGCCTGCAATGGTCCCAGTTCTCTGAGCACCCCCTCCCCACCCCACCACCAACGGACTCAGGCCACGGACACAGGCTCACGTGTCCTCTGAGCTTTGATATGTTCTTGCTGAAGTTCAGGCTGCAGCCTCCCCAGGAACCACAAACAGAGCTGGTCCCCATCACGTCCCTTCACCAGTCATCTTCTTGTGGGTGAGAATTTGGTCCCGAGTGGCTCTTCTGGTCACGTTCTTTTTGCTCCAGGAGCTGCGACTATCATAAGGCAGGTCTAGAACTGCCCCAAGGCTCTGTGCTGGACCAGGGGTTCACCCAGCTGATGCGGGAGGTCCGGGTCCCCTGTCCCCACCACGCCTGCCTCTGCATCAGTGGGCAGTAGCACCAGGAAAGACGTTCCACTTCCTCCATGGCCAAGGTCAAGGCCAAGGCCAAGGAGAAAAGCTTCGTGTATTGGAACTCAGAGTGTCCAAGTCCTCCCTTTCCAGGAACTTGTGGAAAAGGCATGGGAGAGTGGCATGGGCAAGATCAGCCTGGTTCAAACCCTGGCTCTCTGTTGCTTACTGTGTCGCTGTGGGCAAGTCTTTCTGGGCCTCGGTTTCTCCATGCAGAAGATGAAGCTTGTAGCCCACCAGTTTTTGGGATGAAGGGAGCGGATGCCCGCAGGGCCCATGGATTCTCAGAAAGAACTCCTCCCTCCAGGGCAGTTCTCTCAGCCCCTGATGGGCCCCATGGTGGGATGAGCAATGGACAGGTCTTCCCCACTATCCCACTTGGCTCCACGGAGTCTCTGAGACCTTGGACTCTCAGGGCTAGAACTGAAGAAGTCACAGCAAACCAGGGCAAGTTGGTTGCCCGACCTTGAGGGTCTCCTCCATGAGCTCTGGCTCAGTTTTGTCCCAAGCTGAGCATGGCACGGGAGAAAAGAGGCAGACGAAGAAGCTGTGAAGACAGGTTGGTTCTCCAGGCAGAGGTGTGTGTCTGTGGGCTCCAAGGCAGGGCCCTCCTCCTCTCTCAGCTTCCCCATGAGACCCTTTCCCAGTGTCCTGGAGTGGGAAGAGATGCACTTCTGTCGCCTGTATCTCCCTATTCTGTTAGCACTTGATGTGGGGAGAGGGGTGACAATGAATTTCTGGCAGCTCCCAAGCTGGGCCCTGGTTTCTGGGGATCGGTGGTGTTGGGATGGTCCCTCCCTTTAAGACTGCTGTTCTCAAAGGGGGATGGGGTGTTCTCAGTGGGGAAGGGTATTTTGCCCCCAGGGGACACTGGACAATGTCTGGAGACATTTTTGGTTGTCACAACTTCGAGGGAGGGTGCCACTGGCGTCCTCTGGGTAGAGACCAGGGAGTCCACTGAACACCGTACAACCTGTGGACAGCAGCCCATCATGGACAATCTGGCCCAAAGCTGCGAGGCTCAGAGCCCCAGCTCCGGGGCCGCTGGAAGAGGCTGAGTCTGGGGACTCTGGGTGGGGAACTGGGAACCAAGAGCTCGAGGAGCCCATCCTGACGTCCCTAGGTCAGGAGCTCAGAATCAGAGCCCACCCACACCCCCTCCCTGTCCCCCGACAGGAAACTGGGTGCCCCCCTCCACCAAGACAAACCCGGAAGTTGCCAATGCCAACGGCAGGCCTGCCTTGGAAAGGGGTTGGGGCGGGGGCAGGGACAGGCACTTTTGGCACGAGGCTGGCAAGGAGCAAGCTTTATGGCTTGTTCTGTTCAGAGTTTTAATTAAGCGTCTCAAATAAGGATTTAATTGGGTTGTAACAAGCCAGGCTATTGTATGCGAGAGAAACACCTGGGGATTATTAGAAAACATTTTTAAGGCAGTAAAGCCACAGCAAACACTTGCAGTTGTTAAATCAGGAAATATAATTCCAGAGCTCAATGCCACACACAGTGAGGGGGAGCCACTGGCCCCCAGCGCCGTGGCGCTGGCCACGAGGGACTGGCTGCCGCCATGCTGGGAGCGGCGGAGGTGCCCCTGGGCAGAGGGACTCAGTCCGAAGCCCTTGCCAGCTCTTGCCTTTCTGGCTACTTCTGTGGAAAAGAAGAGCTGCCAGACCCGGCTGGGAGAGGCCAAGGGTACCTGTGCCCACTTACTGGCCATCTCTCCCCCAGCTAGAACAAACTAGAACCAACCTAAGCCAAGGACCCCGATATGCTCAGCTCCCTGCTGGAGCCTCGGAGCACGAAGCAATGCCTGGCACCCAGTAGGCATGAGCTGACCAGTCCAGGGGAGGAGGCAGTGGTGTCTGGGCCCATCTTATAGGGACCAGAGCCTGCCGGGCCACTCCCTTCAGCCCAGGTTTCTGACCGGAGGAGTCAAGGGCACAAGGGAAACAGGCGGCTATGAGCCTGATCTGAATTCAGGGCTGGAGAGCCCTGGCTGGCATGTCGCCTCCTACTAGTAAAGCAGCCTAAACCCCACCATGAGGGACCCTCCCTCTCAGGTTCAAACAGGAGCCTTTCCCTGACCTCGCCCTACCGCCCATCTCCCCGGCACTTCTCCATCTCACTCCCAGTAGAACCTGAGCACACAGCCCTGGAGCCTTACACCGCCTCCCCAGTAAGACCGTGGTCTCCCTGAGAAGCGGACCCGCGTCTACTTTACTCTCCCACATCAGCGAGGACCTAGACGTTACGTGCCTGTGAGGGGCATCCGTAAGGACCCGACGGGGAAGGTGCTCGGACGAGCATCCTCTTCACGGCACCTGTCACTGGCTGCCCTTGCCACCGCGGGCCAGTCGCTGTGCGCAGAGCTTTCCTTGCCCACCTCACCTGGCTCTCCCGACAGCTTTGTGATGTCTGCTTATCCATTTTTGTTTTTTTAAATAAAGATTTATTTATTTATGTGAGGTGGGGAGAGAGAGAGAAAGCACGAGGCAGGGAGGGACAGAAAGAGAGAGAGAAACTTCGGCAGACTTTGTGCTCAGCACGGAGCCCTATGTGGGGTTCAATCCCACGACCCTGAGATCACGACCTGAGCCAAAACCAAGAGTTGGACACTTCACTGACTGTGCTGCCCAGGAGCCCCTATCTCCATTTTATTGAGAAACTCCCTTTCCTCCTCCACTGTTCTTCCCAAATCTCCCCATCAAGCTGGTGGTGAAGGGAGCCCCTCCCCCGGCCTGGGAAAGGCAGCTTGAATGTCAGTTTGAGGAGGAGGCAGGGCAGGGCAAGTCCCTAGGACCCCAGAACCAGTGAAGGGCCCCTCCTGCTAAAGCCCCAGGGGTTTCTGAACCTCCTGCTGTATCCCCGGATGTCCCAGGGTCTGCCGCTCCCATCACACCTCCTCTATCCCCCAACCCCCTGGGCTTGCTCTGCAGAGTCTCAGAAGTGGGGTACGCGTGGATGTGTGTGTGTGTGCTGGGGGGGGTGGGGAGGGAAGGAGCGGGGATGAGGGCGGCTCGGGGGAAGAGGTAGGACATGGGGTACAGAGCTGAAGGCTCAGAGGCCTGAGGCTGGGGGTTTGGATGCAGAAGGTGAGCCCATTACACATGGAGGGACCCCGGAATCACAGAGGGAAGCTTGGGAGCACAGGGCTGGGGGAATGAGGTGCACGGTCTGGGGAAGGGGCCCAGGGGCACCAAGGCGCAGGGACAGCTGCAGTGGCAGCTGGAGGAGCAGGTCACTCTCCCATACCAGGACCAAAGCTCCCGTCTCGGAAGGAAGGAAACTGCAAGTCAGGAGCCAGGTGTGACAGACCAGATGAGCACCAGGGGCGGCAGGGAGCACAACCCTCTGCATCTGACCTTCAGGGTTGCTTTCTGGACAGGGGGCCCCACATCGAAGTCAGTTTCCCAAAGAGGCTGAAGGCAGAAGGACAGGGGTCTTAGGAAGCGCTTTCTTTCCCTGCCCCGACCAGCCCAGACTTTCTAGCTCCTCCCCCCGACCCCAGAAGCTAGTCCTAGGCAGAGTCCTCTGGCTGGGCCTGGGGACTGGACTGACCCCTTGGCCCACACCTCTCAGAAGACATCTGCAGGGAAGGCCCAGCCCCCGCCCCTGGACCCTCTCCGCCTTAAGGCTCTATTCTATGCTTCCTGTCTTTGCTCAGACAGATTTCTGTCTAGGTCCTGGGGAGCGAGGGGGCAGACCTCGATTTCACGTGACCACCCCCTTCCACCTCCTAGTCCTCATTCCTGTATTATTTTGTCTCCTAAACACCTGATATGATGAAGCACACTCCGTATTTTACTGTAATTATTACGCTTGCGGTTAATGTCCCTGCTGGAATGTTGGCTCTCTGAGGGCAAGGACTTTGGCTGTTTTGCTCTTTGCTCACTCCCCAGTGCTCAGGACAGGACCGGGCACAGAGTAAGCATTCAAGAGCTACCCACTGAATGAATGACCTTCAGGAATTGCCATTTCACGTGGCCTTCCAGCCTTCCTATCATTAAGGTCGGCAAGACAGGTGTTTCTTTTATGACTGCTATCACGTATAGGAGGGAATAATAATTACATATAGGAGTGAATAATAATTACAGTGCTAATAGCCAACTTTATTGAGCACTTCCTAGGTGCCAGGTCCAGTAATCATTGTTGTACACACATAAATCTCGGCCATCCTTACAACAACCCTAGGAGGGTAAGTGCTATTAACCCAATTTGATAGATGGGGAAAGGGGACTTCAGAGAGGTAAGGTCACTTGCCCAAGGTCACACAGCCACGTGCTGGGCACCACGCTAAGTGCTTCACCTGCATTACATCATTTAAGGCTTATGACTCTCTTACACGGCAATGATTGTATTTTATGGAAAAGGAAACGGAGACCCAGAGAGATGCAGTGACCTGTCAAAAGGTCACCCACGTAGCAAGGTGCACAGCCAAGATTCAACCCCACATCTCTCTGAATCCAAACTCAACTCCACATCTCTCTGAATCCAAATCCTATCTCCTATGCCCACCCAGGCAGGAAGCTTCCCACCACAAGTGGGCATCGAGAGGGAATAGACATCAGAGTGGGTAAGATGGTAAGCTTTGGAAATGATGGCCTCGATCCCAATTCCTTTCTTGGGTCAAAATGCCCGTGGGCAGTTCTTCTACCTCTAAAATCCACGTTCCACAAACATCCACAGGCACCCACCAAAGTATGGCACTGGGGGGCCCTGATTTCACAGAAATCAGGGTGTTAGAAAGGTATGTTCCGTGTCTCCCGGGGACCCCAGCCACCCACAGTACTCAGAAAGATGAGCCAATGGCTCCACCATATTATCACAAACCAGGAGTCTCCGGACAAGGGGTCCTTCATCGGCCTATTGTCAGAAGGAATTGTCGGAGATCAATGGTTCTAAAGCAAAAATCAATTGCATTTGGCAGTTGTCCTCTCAAAATTAATGAGTTTATATTCAATAACTATGTAGGGCCGGGAACTTAACGTACTCACTTGGGCAATGGTGGGGAGGGTGTCCTGCAACCGATTCCCCTGGCAG
This sequence comes from Lontra canadensis, assembly GCF_010015895.1. Classification (NCBI taxonomy): domain Eukaryota; kingdom Metazoa; phylum Chordata; class Mammalia; order Carnivora; family Mustelidae; genus Lontra; species Lontra canadensis. The sequence goes on from NW_022631054.1 coordinate 4,457,013, forward strand.
GAAGGCACAGGGCTCCGTCACCAGCCTGCCTTGGGAACGTTGCTGAATTGCTTCCTGCTCATGAAGGGGGACTGGATGGCTGGTCAGGAAATCTCCCAGGTCAGATTCTATCATGCCAGCTTTAGGACTGTCCGTTTGGGGGAAGAGACACAGGACTGGTTTTAAAGAAGAAAAACTCAGGGCCCACCTTCATGCTGAAATAAGACGAGGAGAATCTGGATAGATTCCTCAATCCCTCAAAAGAAAGCTTGGAGGGGATCTGAATTTCTCCAGAGGCAGAATCCAAGACACAGGGTTGAGTGCCAATAGTTTAGTTGGGAAGAGATCTCAGGCCACGCTGGTAGGGAGAGGGAAGTGACAGAGGTAGAGGTGGCTTGCAGCGGATGCTTTCTCAAGTGAGTTATCACTGTGGGCAGCTGGGCTCAACCCAGCCACCATGGGGAATATCTGGGAGATGGCAGGGAACCTGCCTCGGGGCTATCCCAGTGGAGGGGAGAGGAGGCAGGGGTAGTGATCAGAAGCCCTTGCCTGCCAGTGGGGGAGGGTTCACTGCACGGTCCCGCTCCCAGCCAGAGCTGCAGGCATGGGTAAGCAGTCCGGCCTTGCAGAGGAACCAAAGGAGATGATGCCCAGACCAGGGAGGACACTGGACAAGGCACGGGGAAGAGGAACAAAAATATTAACTTCTAGTAGTGCCTGGGTGGCTCTGTGGGTTAAGTATCTGATTCTTTTTTTTTTTTAAAGGTTTTATTTATTTATTTGACAGATAGAGATCTCAAGCAGGCAGAGAGGCAGGCAGAGAGAGAGGAGGAAGCAGGCTCCCTGCTGAGCAGAGAGCCCGATGTGGGGCTCTATCCCAGGACTCTGAGATCATGACCTGAGCCGAAGGCAGAGGCTTAACCCACTGAGCCACCCAGGAGCCCCAAGTATCTGATTCTTGATTTCAGCTCAGGTCATGATCTCAGGGTCATGAGACTGAGCCCCACTCCTCACTAGGCTGGGCAGGGAGCCTGCTTAAGAGTCTCTCTCTCCCTCTGCCGCTCCTCCCCCCAACCCACTTGTGTTCTCTTTCTCTCTCTCAAAACTATATTTACTATATATATATATATAATATATATATATTATATATATGTATCTTTTATATACAGATATCTTTTATATATATGTAAATTAGCTTCTACCTACATTGATCTGAATCTCATCCATTTCAATTACTTATTTCCACACGTAAGGTTTAAGGCCCATAGCATATGGAGCTGGGCGTACCCGTATACAATACATAAAGAATAAGTAACATTTATCCACGAGCACACAAAAGTCTGATAGTAGGGGGTGATCGTATCAATCAAAGAATCCTGGCGATCCTTGCTTGCAAGGAAATGGAGCAGCCCCCGACCAAACCACCACCTGGCTGTCAGATCTTCCCAGGGACGGTGGCATCAAGCGTCTCTTGCCCAACACAAACCCAAAGCCTGGTGAGGAAAAACAGCATTTTGGAGAATAGGCTGGGCAGGCCAACCATCATTCCTCCAGCCGTTCTAGCATTTCTCCTTGATCAAGCTGTGTGCTTGGAGTGTACGTAGGCTCCTGGCTTCATCTTGTCATTACGAGTTTTGTCATGTGGCTTCAGCGGACGTGGAGAGGGGTCAACACCCAGCCTCAGTCTTAGGAAATCTGCTACTGTCCTTTGCTAGAAGGATTTTGCAACTCTCAGAACCTTCTATATAAATCCCTAGACGAAGACATTACTTTAAAATGAAGGGTTAACAAATGCTTTATTTTGTCCTGGAGCTACAGGGTGATCTTTCTATAAAGAAAAGGTAAAATTTTTATAACCAGTAGTATTGGCCACTAGGAAGCGCAGAGTCAAATATTTGGTCCCACTGCGGTGACAATCATGGACATCACGACTTAACAACAGTATTTCATTATTCTTCCCAGGACACATCTAATTTCAAATTTATATCTTTCCTGGGCCCGGGTTCTTTGAAAAATAAGTTAGCTACCTTATTAAAGGTAATTCTTGTAAACAATCTCAAATTATTTCCGTGGAATAAGATGGACTAATTCCGGGGCGCCTGGGTGGCTCAGTGGGTTAAAGCTTCTGCTTTCTGCTCAGGTCATGATCCTGGGGTCCTGGGATCAAGCCCCACATCGGGCTCTCTGCTCAGCGGGGAGCCTGTTTCCCTTCCTCTCTCTCTCTCTGCCTCTCTTCCTACTTGTGATCTCTGTCAGTCAAATAAATAATTTAAAAAAAAAGATGGACTAATTCCTAATTCATTAATTAAAAAATGAATCCCAGCTGATAGCCCAAATTGCACTTTTGGACCCAAGCATAAAATATCAACAATGCCCTCCTAGGTCAGCACCATGAAGTTTCAGACACTGAGTCTGCCTTGCACGGGAGAAAGAGAAAGATGTTTGCTTAATGTCCACGGGATCAGCCTCAACAGGTGAAAAGGGCTGAGCTTCAGGATCTGGGGTGGGGGAGGGGCCTGGGTCTGGCCAAGAGGCACCCAGCCCCCACCTCGCTGCCCCTCCAAATAGAATTCTATCCAGATAGAATCCCAACTCACTTTGTTTTCATTTGTACCCTAAATCCACTCTTGGACTTTCTGGGCAATTGACTGAAACCCACGTCTCTCCGAAAGAATTTTAACATCTTCTTTGAAGTTCTCCTGGAATTTGTCCTTTGGGTTCCAAGACAGGTCCCCTACAGTGTCTCCTAGAGAGCGAGGCTGTTCTGCTTCTCTGCTCCCACCAAACTGACAAATTCTGAGTCCGGCTCCACCACCTGCTACCCTTCCAGGCTGAGGCCATCTCGTCTCTCCTCCCACCATCCCCGCGATCACCCAACCCCACAGGTTCACCAGCTCCCACTGTCTTCTTTCCAGCGCTGCACCCAGGGGCAGGGGAGGGGGGAAGCGAGGGTTCTGGGATGGGTACCTGTTGCCATCAGGACCCCCAAAGCCAACTTGAAGGAGGGGGGATAAAATACTTGGGAGAGCACTTAGCCCCAGCACAGCCATCAGCACTCCCTCGGGGACACACACACACCCCAGGAAACAACAGCAGGGAAGCCTGCAGCCGAAGGAGGTGGCCCTCCGACAAAAGCACGCATCAGAGGGCAGAGGCCAACTCGATGGTGCAGAAAGGCCCACGCTCCTGGTTCTAATCCCCGATGCACAGCCCACCCTCTAAGGGGCCTCGTCAAGCCAGGCACCTTCTCTGAGGTTCGATTTCCTTATCTATAAAGGAGAGATAAGAATACCTGCCCACCTCGCGGGGTGGGGGGGTGTATCAAATTGAAAACTGTGCACAAAAGGGCTTTGAAAAAGGATAAAGAATCACACAAAGAAGCAGAGAATTGTTGCCTCTGAGAGCTAAGTGACCCCAGAAGAACCAGGGAAATATTGAGTTTTAGGATCTGGAGTGGAGTGGGGGCATGGGGGGGGGGGCCTGTCCAGGAGGCTCTCAGCCCCCTTCCCCACTCCCTTTGTTCACACTTGTACCCTTGAATCAACAAGCTTCAGGGAAGGGGCCTTCGGAGGCATCAGCAGTCGACTGGTCCCTCCCCGAGCTCCATGCCTGGCGTCTCTTTGTTGTCACTGAACTATGTGGGGAGGGGGCGTCTGTGTGCGTGTCTGTGTCTCTCTCTACATGCGTACATGTGTGCGTATCTGTGTGTATGTAGATGTATGTGTGTGTGCACCTGCATGTCCCCTAACGCCTTCCCATGGAGAATTCCCATGTGTGGTTTGGGGGGGTGACGGGGGTGGGGATAGACGACCTGTATCTGCAGTGTCTGAAACCCACGTTTACAAAACACCTACTATGTTCATCTGGGGCCTCTTCCTTTGCCTTCCCCTGTGAGACTCCTGGATCCCCTCCCAGCTCAGCTCTCTGGATCTCTGGGGCCCTCCCCAGCCAGCCCAGCACGGCAGAGGGAGCCCACTGCTGAGCCTGCCCTTTGGCCAGCTGGAGCGCCAACCTCCGTCGCTGAGCATGACACGGGGTTGCTGCCTTAGTTCCTGGGCTTCAGGGCCAGTCTTGGACACCTGCCTGACAGTCTCTTCCCCCTAAGGACAGTTTCTCCAGTGAGAGCACCTCCTAACCCTGGCCCACTTCTGTCTGTGGCCTTGAACCTCTGGACCTCACCTGCTTCTGGGACTCTTCCCCACCTGAAGTCTGTGGCCAACCCCTCTGGACAGCGCGCTCTGCCCTGAAAGGACCAAGCCCCATTCCCCACCTGCGGCTGCCTCTGTGTCCCCACCTTCCACTTCTGCCCTCCTGGACAGGTCTCATCCTGTTGGACCACCTTTCCCTCTCATCCGCTAAAAGCCACGCAGGAACTCTGAGAAGCACTGAGGGACCAGGGTGTGGAGGCTCGTTTGCCCATCCTAGACCTCAGTGGTGTGAGGCCAAGGATAACGGCAGCTGGGGCCTCCAGAAAGCCAGATAACAAGGAAGGCACTGGGTGTCTAACAACAGATGGTGCGAAAGCTACTAGGAGGGACCAAGGGGCTGGGCTAGCAAGGAAGGGGGCTTGGAGGAGGCAGACCTGATCTGGGCTTTAAAGGGTAGAACATAGGTGGGCAATGAAGTGGGAAGGCTTGCCTGGCAACACATGGCTGGCAGAGCAAAAACACGAGGGCAGGGAAACTGCAGATCACGGCCTCATTCACTCATTCATTTAGTCATTCACTCACTCATTCATTCATTCATTCTCATTCAGCAAATATTTATCAAGCACCTCCAGGGTTCCAGGCAGTCCTCAAGGCACGAGCATATTGTGGTAAATAAAGCACACAAAAGCCGCTATGCCCATAGAATGTAGAGGTAGGTGGAGGTCAGATCATAGAAGGCCTTGCAGGCTGGGCTGTGGAGGCTAGGCTTTATCGTGCAGGTACTGGGGAGCCCTCAAGGGTTTCTGAGTGAGGATAAGCTGACCTGCAGAGACACACCAGAGACTGAGAATCACTGACACAGAAGGCGACCTGGGTTGAGGCAGGGATGAAAACGGAGCAACAGAAGGGCGTGCAAATGAGTCAATGGGGAAGGAAAGGAGGACTCAGGAGGCCCATGCTGAGGGGAACCTCCTCGGGAAGACCATCTGTTTCCTTGGGGTCTGTGGCCCTCTCTCCTGTCTCTAAACACACACCTGTCGGAGCCAAGTGTGAATCCCAGACCTCCCCGGGCAAACTCCAGCTCTGCTCACGGGGGTGGGGCTCCCCCGCCCCCACCCTGTGTGCCTCAGCTCCAAGCGGCTTTAATAATGCAGTGGGGAGGAACTCAAAGGCCTGGCAAGGCCTAAATATAGCCAGCCAGGCCACGTGCACAAACGCTCCCCTGAATTTACTTAAGAGCAGAGGTTGGCTTGTTCCTCTGGGGACTGCACTTTGTTTCGGGATCACGGCAGCCAGGCTGAGCCTGATGGGTCCTCGGAGCTTTCTTTAAACACAGAGAAAACATTAAATGATTTTTCTGCAAAGGCCTCAGCGTGAGAGGAGGTGGCAGCTAATGGAGGTTCGAGTCAAAGACCTTCCTGGTCAATGCCCTGCAGGACTCAGGTGAACTTCTTCGGGAAAAATCTAAAAATCGAAATCCCTCTGGACAAAGGGCGGTCTCCATGCAAACCAGGCACGTGGGTCACACGTCGGCGCTCTGCTTACAGTCACCGGCAGGGTCCCGGTGAGGGAGGCAGGCAGTCGAGATGGGCCTGAGCCCAACTGTCTGCAGCCATGGAAAGGGCGAGAAGCTCTGAGGCTTTGCTGCGCCGAACCCCCTCGGAAGTGGTCCGACGGCTTCTCCCAGTCATAGGAGAGGAAACTGAGGCCTGGGAGGGGCCACGGAACTAGCCCGAGGCCACAACAGCAGAAGAGCAGTGCAGGCCAGATTTGAACTCGGGCCTACCGGCACTGGAGCTGGGGTTCCACAGCCCTGACCCCACTCCCAGCCCTGCAGCCCAGGAAGCCCACCTCTTCAAGGAGAGGGCCCTGTGCCAGATAGAGGCCCCTGCCTCAACCCCTCCCTGTGCTTGCTCCCCGCCCCCGTCTATGGGCTGTCCTGAGTTCTGCCTTCTGGGGGAACATTCTGTCTACCTGTGGGGCCTCCACCTCACGGACTTTCCCATGGGGTGGGGGTGGGGAGGCGAATGCAGAGTCAGCTCAGCTCTGCAGAGAAGCATGGGAGGCCGCCCCCTGCCCCCACTCCCTGGGGCCCCGGGCAAATGTTCTTTCACATCATTAACTCAGGCAGGTCTCATGAGGAGGGAGGGACTATCATCACACCCGTTTTGCAGATGAAGAAACTGAGGCAGAGAACAGCCAGGTAACTTATCCAAGATCAGGCCACCACCAAGTGACAGAGCTGAAAGTTAAGCCACACAGCCCCAGGACCAGACTGTGCTCATCTTCATGGAGCTCAGGGGCCAGGGAGAAGGCGAGGAGGGAAGTCATTCGTGCCGGGGAGGGGGAGGGGGGACACTGGAGAACCTTCCAGAGGAGATGAGATCTGACTTTGGTGGTTGTTGGGCAAGGCATTCCAGGAAGAGAGGACCAAAGGAGCATAGGAGAGGAGGCCTGTGTGTGCGGTGGCACTGGGGGCCTGGCTGGGGACAGGAGCATAAATCTTGGGAAGCTCCAGCCGGCCCCAAGAACAGTTCCCACACTGGGTGCCAGGCCCGGGCCAGGCACTTTCCACGCATTTCCTCAACACGTTCAACCACGTGCAGTTGGTCCAACAATCACTTCTTCACGTCACAGTTGAAGAACGGCTGTCCCAGGTAGGGGGCTGAGCATAGTGGGAGTCAGGGAGGCCTTCTGAGGAGGGCAGCAAGGGGGTCACAACCCTAACCTTAAGCCAAGCCGGCAGCTGTGGGAAGGTGGGAGAACCCTGGAGCCCCGGAGCTGCCCAGCCATCTGAGTCCTCGACTGCCCTCCAGAGCTCCGGGTCCCTTCGGGGCCAAGAGTCTCAGGAGAAGGAGCATCTGTCCTCGAGGGTGATGGGACCAGCACAAGCCTGCCTGAGAGGAACTCCCAGCATCTTGCCTCCGCTTCCATTCTGCTCTCTGATCGACACACATATGTCCTCCTGGCACCCAAAGGGGCCTGGGTGAGGACGGCTTAGCCTGTCATTAGAAAGGGGACTTCGAGGGCACCTGGGAGGCTCAGTTGGTTAAGCGTCTCCCTTTGGCTCAGGTCATGATCCCAGGATACTGGGATCGAACCCACATCAGGCTCCCTGCCCGGCGGGAAGCCTGCTTCTCCCTCTGCCACTCCCCCTGCTTGTATTCCCTCTCTCTGTCTCTGCCAAATAAATAAATAAAATCTTAAAAAAAAAAAAAAAAGAAAGAAAGAAAGAAAGAAAGAAAGAAAGAAAGGGGACTTTGGAGTCTCATGGGTTAACAGACAGAAGAGTGATAAAGAGCAGCCATGGGGGTCAGAGAGCTCTGGGTACGACTCTGTACTTGCCAGGCCGATGGCACTGGACAGGCAACTTTGGCTGCCTGAGCCTCAGTATCCTCATCTGTAAAGTGGGTGTGAGAAGCCCTCCTCCCTGGGTCGTGCTCGAGGGCTGAAATGACCGTCCACAGTGGCAGCCACTGCCAGAGCACAAGGCAGACGATCACTAAAGAAATACCACGTGAGTGTCTGGCTATTCATTGTCAAACTCTTTCAACATTTCTGTACATTTTTATATTTTTTTTTGTCATTAAAAGTTGGGGGAGGGGCACCTGGGTGGCTCATTGGGTTAAGGCCTCTGCCTTCAGCTCGGGTCATGATCTCAGGGTCCTGAGATAGAGCGGGGAGCCTGCTTCCCCCACCCCCCTCTGCCTTCTTGTGATCTCTGTCTGTCAAATAAATAAACAAAATCTTTAAAAAAAAAAAAAAAGTTGGGGGAAAATCAATACCCTATTTTCTTCCCCTGACACTGCAAACCTAGGGTCAGCCCCAGACCAAGCCACCCACTTAGATGCATTTTTCTGGCTCTTCCCCATGTGGGAAGGTCATGGTGAAAGCCTGGGGATGGTGCACGGTCCCTCTCTCCCGGGGACGTCTGTGCTCTCACCGCACCCGTCCCAGACAAGGGAGGACCCAGCTTGCCCAGGTGGGGTCTGTGTTTCAGCACCTCAAGCACCTCCAAGGTGCGGTTGGAAAACTCTGACCAGCTGATTTCTGAAGAGCATCCGGGAGCTGGACAGTGACCGATCCCTTGCTCCCAAGTCAGGCAAGAAGGAAGTCATTAGCACAGAATTGGAACAAAGAAGCAATTGATTCTTTCCTTTGTGAAAAGGAGGAGGCAGTTGGGTGATAGTCAAGACCACAGACTATCTAGGAATTAATCCCATCTCTATCATTTGCTCGCTGTGTGACCTTCGGCAAGCCATGTACGCCTCCAAGCCTCCGTTTCCTCATCTGCCCAGTGGGGGTGTCATAATGACCTCAAGTTGTTACCACGAGAATTAATTAGTTAGTGCATGTGAAATGCTTAACATATGGGGAAGGCTGAGCTCAGGGCACCTGAGTGGCTTAGTTGGTTAAGGGTCCAGCTCGTGGGCTCAGCTCAGGTCATCATCTCAGGGTAACGAGATCGAGACTAGTGTCCGGCTCACACTCAGTGGGTAGTTTGCTTGCGATTCTCTCCCTCCCTCTCCCTCTGCGCCTCCCCCACTAAAATAGATAAGTCTTAAAATAAAGAAATATTGAACTATTTATTATTTTTTTAAAAACTTAATTTTTAGGTAAGTTTTAGGTTCATAGGAAAAAATGAGCAGAAAACAGAGAGCGTTTCCACCTACCCCCGCAGCGTGTCCAGCCTCCATGCCCATCAACAATGCCAGTCAGAGGGGTAGGTTTGGTACAATCTGTGAACCTATACTGACATCACTCTTGGTGTTGTATGTCCTGTGGTTTCTGACAAATGTGTAATGACCTGCATCTACCATCGTAGTATCATACAGAAGACAGTCACTGCCCTAAAAAATCCCCTGTGTGCCACTTACTCATCTCTCCCTCTCCATCCCTCGCCCCCCTCCGCTACTTTATTTTCATTCGATTAAGGAAAAAGATTTCCACATACTTCATTTCAGATTGCCTAAGTGCAAATGGGCAAAAGATAATGGTACGATGTGGACTTGAGATTTTTATCTTGCAATGATCTCAAGGAGAAGGGGAAACTGAGGCACAGGCAGGCACGGTGACTCTCTGAGTGGAGCACGTCAAGGCTGAGCCGGAGCCTGGGTCCCCTCACTCCCCCAGCCCTAGATGCTCCGAGGAGCCCAGCTCTGGCAGCCTCTCCAGGCACAAGCCCCAGGGGGCTCGCAGAGATAAGTCTGCATACAAATCAACTTGGAGGAGAGAGAATTTTTTTCATTTTTTCCTTTTCATTTAAAAAAAAGAATCTAAGAAACGGGGGCCGAAATGGCAGTGTGTGTCTATGGCTGGAGGGATATGTGTGTGTGTGTGTGGTCCATTTGTGCAGAACCCATGTTACCAGAGTTCGGGGAAATGTCAGGTTCTTGGAGAAGGAGATTTTAATTAGGTTAGAGTTGCCTCCAAAAAGTACTAAAATTAAATATGAATCCATAATGCATGGCATCATAGCTAATGGTATGCAAATGGGGCTGGGCAGGGCCAGGCTGAATCAGGAACTTGGGTGATAGCAGTAATTGGGAAAAATGTCCCCTGGCCTGCAGCCACAGTCCCCAGGATGCAGATGGGTGGGGGCAGGGGACAGGGAGCAGGGGAGACAGAGCTTGGCGGCAGCCAATGTCCCCATAATGAAGAGGGGGCAAGAGTGGGGCCACCCACCCCTAGTGACAGGGCAGCGCTATGCCTGCAGAGAGCGCACCCACACCGGGGGCAGGGGGGTGGGAAGTGGCCTGGGAGACCAGCTTCCGTGGGGGGGTGCCCTGGGGGGTGGCTAGGAGCCTCTGTAGGGGGGCGGCTGGGAGCCTCTGTAGGGGGGCAGCTGCAGCGCAGGGTGGAAGGTTCCTCTGCAGGCCTGCGGATCGCTTGAGTCTGTCCTCCCTCCCCCGCCAGCTGTGTGACCCAGCCCCTAAGCCCCCTAAGCTGGACCTCTCATCACTCAGCTACAAATTACCAAGGAACCAACAGTACCCGTTCTATCTTCCAGAGCTGTCCGAGGGTCAGGAGGGGCTGTAAATGTTTAGAGCTGTACAAAGGGACGTTTATTCTTGTTATTTCAGTGTTTATTCTTGAGACGAATAAAAATGAGGTAAAATCTACCCAGGGCTTGCTACACACCAGGCATCTTCTCCCACCCGGTCCTTTCTATAAGCAAGGGAAACCAAGGCACGGAAAGCATGACGGATGGGAAGTGGTGGGACTGGGATCAAACCCAGCAAGTCTGATTCAAGAACCTACTGGCCTACCAGCTACGCTGGGAGCTCTCACGATGTTCCTGGAGGGTAGGGGGCATGCCTGGCCATGACAGCCCAGCCCACGTCCAGACACACGGTCCCTGCCTACAATGCAAGCAGGAAGCACCCAGGAGTCACCCCCCTCCCCAAGGGGCCACTTTACCCCTCTGGTTGGTAGACTCCCCGCTCTGTACCACGTGTACTCTGCTGGCCCAAGCATCTCCCAGGGGCCTTTCAGCCCCCCACAATAGCACACGATCGCTCCACAGAAAAATGCCCAGAGGCTGCGGTCAGACCAGCCACGGCCAGATTCCTGCTCCAACATCCTGGGTGATCTACCTGGCCTCAGTTCCCTCATCTGTAACACAAGAAGGCTAACGGTTCCTGGTCCAGCATGGCTGGGGCGATCGGATGAGACTGACTTTAGCTTACATGCTCCAAGCTCTATGTGGCAGACACTGTTGTAAGCACTTCTGCCGTATTAGCCCATTGAATCCTCACCAGCTGGGAGTGGCCAACACTTTCATGGGGCTCAGAAGTTCTAAGCACGGGGTGTTTACCCACAGTGACTCAATCTGTACTATAACCCTAGGAGGTAAACGCTTTCTCATCCTCATTTTACAGATGGAGAAACTGAAGCACGGAGAAGTTCAGAACGTGCCCAAGGTCAAGAGCCAGGATTTGAACCCAGGCAGCAAAGCCCCATGTCTGGACTCCTGCTTAGCAGGCCCCACTGCTTTGCCCAATGCAGGCATGCTTAGGACAACACCTGCTTTCCTTAAACATGCAATAAAGGTATTGTTACACCTAAAGGAAGGGGGCTGGGTGCCAAGTCAACTTCCAACACCTGCCTTTCGGAAACGATTCGGTAAGATGACACAGAAAGTTCCCAGCTCAGAGCAGGGGCTCAAAAGTATGTCCCGTGAATTAAAGAACAAGAAAATTGAAGGAAAGACTGTGGGTCTGCTCTGGCTCCTGGCTCTTCCAAGCAAGAAGGCTGATGCTGTAACTGGCTGTCATCCCCCCAGCAGGGCCACTAATGAGGAGTTTCTCACAGATGGGAGGACACCCAGCAGCAGGTGGCTGTGGGTACAACGTGCCCTGGAAAGCAAGTCTGTTCTTGGAGGCCTAGGTGGATGGAGCAACGAACTCTCCCACGAGGGAGGCTCCATGCCACAGACCGGAGCCCAGCCAGTGGTCCCAGAATACTCGCTATCCTGTCTAGGTGCGTCCTGGCTTGGCCAGTGGCCCTGGGAGTCCGACACGAAGAAGAGAAATGGGACAGGAAATGGCACCAAGGTTTTTGAGAAGTGAAAAGTGTGGAGAGCCCTTCCTTTGTGTAGGAACGAGTGCCAAGGGGACACTGCCTACTGAGTTTTCATCAAAGTAATTTATTGATCAATACAGCTAACATGGCTAGTTCAGCGATTTTGTAAAAAATAACCATGTGTTGGATGCAAGGAGCACTTTACTGGATTGTGGGGAATGACGCCAGGCAGAACCGCCCGTGTTTTATGGCCTTCTGGGAACCAGGCCCTGGCAGTTCCGTCTCCGTGGCTTTATCTTCATGACACCAAAACATTGGGATGGAGAGGAAAAAGATGGGCCAATCTTCCAGATGTTTTGTCTACCTGGCAGCAAATATCAAGACATTTCTGTGCAAGGTCACAACGATAAACCTGAAACCCTCGAGGCAGGGAAGGAGGGATGGGCTCGGAGAGGCCCAGGCCCACAGCTGGGTCAGAGGGCCAGAGGGAAGCAGAGCTGACCATTTCCAAAGCCCCTACTCTTTACCGGGCGCCCAGCTACGTGCTTTTATGCTTAGCATGTCTCCTGCATTTACAGATGAGGAAAAATGAGGCCGACCTTGTGCTCCTGAGGTCGCAGAGCCCCTAAACGGTGAAGGAGTGGCTCACTGTTCAAACCTAAACCAGGGTTTTCTTGATATTACTCATGTGACTTTGAATTAGTGAGCTGGCCTCACAGAACCTCCATCTTTTCCTAGCGAACTGGGGAGCCTCCGTCTTCCCCTGCCTGCTGAGCTCACCGCTGGGAGCATTGAACAAGACACAGACGTGCATGCACTTGGCAAGCCGGAGAGAATTCTGCTACTAAATGATGGACCCTCTTCTTAGGGTTCCCCAAAGCGCCCCCAGCCTGGACCCAGACACTAATATGTGTTGAATCATTTATCAGTGGCTTGAGCCAGATGGCCTGGTGACCCATCCTCAAAATTCCAGATACCTCAAAGAGCGTGGGGACTCCCCCCAAGTCGAGGCATGGGCCAAGCCTAGGTACACATTCTGGCACACAGTGCATGGAACAAGCCAATCGGAGCCTTCAATGTTTAGCTCCCCCCCACCCACCACAGAGAGCCTGGGACTCTGTGGGCCAGTGCTGGCTCCTCCACTGCTGTCCCAGCAGGCCTGAGTGAGCCCCCATGCTGGGAAAAGTTGTCACTCTCCAAGAGAAACCAATGGTCTGTGGTATGAGGCCGGCCAGTGCATCGGCCTAGAACTTGTGCCAGCTCGGTTCTTGAGCATAGAACCTTGGAAACCACCTCCCTACTCTGTTCCCCACGGGCCTTCTCTCTGTTCTTTGGCCAGCCCACACTCTTTCCCACTCTCAAGGCCCTCATCCAGGCCGTTCCCTCTGCTAAGAACGCTCCCCTGCATCCTTCCCATGGCCGTTCCTCCCACTCTGCAGGCCTCCGCCTGAATGCAACCTCCTCAGGGAGGCCCTCCCTGCTTCCAGAAGCACAGAGTGGCCTCTCAAGTATGTTCCTGCAGAGCATTTGCTCTAATCTCCAACTGTGCATTTACTTGCCTGTTTACTTGCTTACTGCTCATCATCCCAGATAGACTAGACAAGATCCCATGAAGAAGGGACTCTCGTCCCTCTAGACCCAGCACCTGGGGCACCTGGCACATAGGGGTGCTCAACCAGCACTTATGGAAGGAAGGAAAGCTGTGGGGAGGGAGAGAGGCAGGAAGGAGCCAGGCGAGCGAGACGAGCTGCAGACCAGCTTCTGAGAACCGACCAACATGGGTGTGTTCTATGCATAAGAGTTCCTTTTCCGGCCGACTCCCAGATATCTCTTCACACGGATCCCATTTGGAAGAACTGGTTCCTCTGGGACAACTCTGTCTGTAACCCAGTGAACCCCACCCTGCCAGGCTGGTACAACCTCAAGGATTTTGCATATGGTGCCCATCCACCAATAGAAGGTAAACCACACCCAGCGGCCTCTGCTGAGCAGCTGGAGATAAGCAGGGAAGCCTGAGGCACTGATGGGGCACCAGAGAGAGGCAATCCCAAGTGGGCATCTAGACACCTGCGCCTGCCCCTTTGACTATGAGGTCGTTCTGACCCCACCAGGCGACTAAGAGCTTGCTTGTCTCCGTACCGAACGTGCTTAGTCTCCCTTTCTCCTCTCTGTCTCTCTCCTATCTCTTTGTCTCTCCCTGTCTCCTCTGTTCTGAGTGTCTCTGTCTCAAACACCAGCTTCCTCTTCCTGACTCACTCTTTGTCTCTTGCTCAGAATTCATCTACACGGGTTCATTCGGGGATGAAAACAGTGGGCTCAAAATAGAGTCTAAACATCCTGTTCCTGTCTTAGCATCAAGGGATCCTAAAGCCCAGGAAGCTCCTGCCTGGGTTTTATCAGGACTCTAGGTTCAGGAATCTGGAAAAATCCATACTCCCCAGTACCCCGGATTTTCTCTAAGGAGGTAGCCACGGCCTGGTGTGAATGGCTGAGGGCCGGGCCTCGGAGGCTGATCTCTAGGACGCGACGCACCCAGGCCCTGCCACCTGCTGGCTGAGTAACCCGGGCCCATCCTTTCATCTCCCTGAACCATAAGCTCTTCACCTACAACATGGGGATACTTGGGCCATCGCACAGGGTCTTGATGAGGACTAAAGAATGAGCACTCGGAATTGCTCTATACCACCCAGAGCTGTAGGCGCCTGGTAAGCACTAGCAGTTGTTTTTTCCTGGTCCTGGTCTATCATTTCTTTTTGCTTCTTTGTTTTAAGTGGGAGCCTGTCCGCAGGGATGAGTCGATGACAGAGGCCATGCTGCCCACCCCAAGGGAGAGGAAGCCTGTCTTCCTGGAGACCATGAGCTAAAGCACAGAGAAGCTGGGGGGCTCTGGAAGGTCCCCTGCCTGGTCTCTTCTCATGTCCCCCAGAGGGCTGGCATGACCCCAGGCAAGGGGGCTGTGTCTCACCTTTAACAGTGTTCCCAAGTCACTTCCAGCTGGCACGGGAAGTTCTGACCCTGAGGGAGGTGGCATGTTCCATTGTTTTCTCACTCCTCTTACAGGCCTAAGACCCCGGGAGGTGGAAACCCGAGATCCACTGACGTGGTGCTGGGGCTGACGGCCCCCGCATGACCGCTTAGCACTGGGAAGAAATAAGGCTACTCAAACAGACTTCCACAATCAGACCTGGAGGGCTACCACAATTTCCAGAAATGGAGACCTTCGGGTCCCACCGTGGGGTGGGGCAGGGGGGTGCTGAGCTCAGCCCCTGGGGCGGAGGCCCTGAACTGTGCAGCCAGGAGACCTTAGGCAGGCTCCGAGAAGGTGACAGGAATAAGGCAGCCACGCCTCATACCTGCCGTGATGTCTAACAACAACAGCCACGGCTGTCCTCCCGGTGAGGGGACCCGCTGCCAGACCCAGAAAGGCCAGATGTCTAGAATCTCAAGTTGAATGTGTCTGGTCAAAGCGAGATTCACAGACACTCTCCCAGGCAGAGCCGGCCCTTCATTCCTTGCTAAAGCTTCCCTCTGCAGCTGCTGCCTGACCCATGACACCAGCCAGCCCACCCTCTCCCTATAGGTACCCTTGCCAGGCTGTGGGCACAGCCTCTCCCTGCTCTCCCCAACCCTGGCCAAGCAGAAATGGAGGCTGTGCGGGGCCTCCTACTTTGTGTCCCCTACTCAGAGCCTGGAGGCAAGAGGGAAAGAGTGGGTGTCTGCGTGGCCTCTTCTCCAGGCCTGGTTAGTGGCTGGGACTGTGTCGGCACGGTGGGCCTGTGGCCACGGCCAGGCCTACAGGCAGCAGGCAAGGACAGAGGCTATTAGAATGCTCCCCCCATCTCCTGGTGCCTGAAAGACACGGTAATGTGAAGGGACTCGCAGCAGATTTTCTGCCTGGAACATGTTAACTTAACTCTGGGTAATGCTGCCTCGAGACGCACAGCACCACTTGGAGCCATCCAGATGCCCAAGGAAGAGCCAGGAGCATCCCAAACATGCCACTCACCGTCCACAGCTGGGAGGACCTATCCCAGCCTCCAGTCCATCCATGACTCTGGGATTCAGTGTGATCTGTGAGGCACTGAGTTGTCTACTGTGGGCCTCGCTTGGTGAGCTGCTGGGATCGCTCAGGGGAATCAAGCTGGAGCCAGGCAGACCGGCATTCAAATCTGTCAACCACTCCTTCCCGAATGGGTCCTTCCCTGTGCTAGGCTCAGATTCCTCCACTGGAAAGACGGAATAATGGCACTGACCTTAGGAACCTTTTAAGGGTTAAATGAGATGGAGAGGGGAATGGGAAGGCTCTGAGAATGCTCGTTCTTACCATTATGATAAAGAGGAATGAGATAAGGTCCTTGCCTTTGAGAAACTCCTGGTCCTGGTGAGGTTCAGGGACCCAGTGCCTGCGGGGAGACAAAAGGAACCCTACTGGGAAGCAGGGCTGGCGAGACACAGACATTTGAAATAGACGGCCCCCTTGCTCTGCCTCTTCTTCGCTCCTGATAATAAAAACACAGTCACACAAAATGCTTCCCCTTTCCCTCTCAATGCTGCTGCACGCAAGCTCATGCCTGACCATGACCGTGAATGACCCTATGTCAGGGGATGTGCTGTAAGGACAGGTGGGGGCTGTGGCATGTGGCAACGGGGGAAAGAAAGCCAGAAACCTAAACTGTTACATAAAACATCCCAATTTTGGAATGTTGGCTAACTCAACTTAGAAAACTAATTCAGCTTAAAATTAAATTGATGGGGGTGCAGGTGGGAGAGGGCAGAACCTAGAAAAAGAGTTCAGGAGTGGAATTCCTTAAATTCGAGGCAAAGAAGTTCATTTTCAAGCAAGCACACCAGCCAAAGATGTTGCCGTTGTTGTATTAATAACAAAACAAAACAAAACAAAAAAAACCAAAACAAAACACAACAGTTGGAAGCAAACACACAAGGTACCCAAGCTTCCCTGTGAGCTCTGGGGCCACCAGGGGCTCAAGGGGAAGGAGATCATTTCTGCACCTATAAAAAGGAGGCTGTAAAAAGGAGGCTGGAGTGAGGCTCCAGGAGGCCCAGAGGAAATTGTGCCTCTGCCCAGGTGCATCAGAGGAGGCTTCCTGGAGGAGGTGACAGAACAGGAAGTATGAGAAAACAGAAATTTGGCAGGAGGCCAGAGGGGAGGGCATTCAGGTGGGAAGCACAGAAGATGCAAGAAGGCAGAAACAGCCCCACCTGCCAGGGGTGGGAGATGGGAGCAAGAGATTCTCAATGATCCAGAAAGCTGGAAAGACCCCTTTCCCAAGCTTTCCCCCTTTCCTGACCCAGACCACTCACCCCATTTTCTGCCCAAATCTGTATAAGCAAATTCAAGAAATATCCCCTGAGTACCCACTTTATGCCAGGCTCTGTGACAGGTCCTGGTAGCTGTTATTTGCCAGCCATGATGATGGATGACAATGATGGTATCAATGAACACTTCTGAATGCTTTCTCTGCATGCACTCCGCCAGGCTCTGTTTCCTTGTCTCTAAAGTGGGAACAAAGTCCTTACCTCTTTGATTTGCTGTGTTAAGTGAATGAATGTCAGGAAGATGCTTAGCACAGCGTCTGGCACATCACGAGCCTCTAACACATCACTCTTGTTATGTCTAGGAGCACAGTAACATTGTGTTAGCAACTGGGGCTGGAGATGGAAACTGTAAGGGAAGCACAGCCCGGCCAGATCCGCGTGTGGCTGTCCCTCCTCCCCCACCCCTGCCTGATGCTGCAGTCCTCGGGGGCACTGACCCCAGCGTCTGTCCTGCAGGTTGAGCTCTCACTACCCCCAACTTCTGCCAAGGAGAAGGAGGGCTCCGTCCTCAGTG
This sequence comes from Lontra canadensis, assembly GCF_010015895.1. Taxonomy (NCBI): domain Eukaryota; kingdom Metazoa; phylum Chordata; class Mammalia; order Carnivora; family Mustelidae; genus Lontra; species Lontra canadensis. Next base: position 4,474,515 of record NW_022631054.1, read on the forward strand.
GGAGAAGGGTTTCAGCTCACCCACAGAGAAGCTCCCGGCCCCTCATAGATTTTGAAGAGGAAAGTAGAGACAGACGGGATTTCCTTTCTCAAGCCTCCTGGCCAGGCTGTCAGAAAGACCTAGGATTTGCAGAAGGTCTGGCCAGGCGACCACATTTCCAAGTCCTATCGGCCTGCTGGAAGAGACTGTGAGCAGCCTACAGCCCATGGAATGCTCATTGTCATGCGTACCATGAGACAGAACACACCAAGGGTTTTCTGGTCCAACCAGGGAACCATGCAGTGGGGCTGAAGGCCCAGCTGAGCTGTCAGACAACCAGGTGTGATATCCATAGACAGAGGGCTCAGAAAACAAGTGCATAGTTCTGTGGAGGGTCCATTCATATGTACCATGACCTGGTTTCCTGGGTTCAGGCCTGGGGCCAAGGGAACAGCCGGCTTCTGGGGAGAGCTCTGGACCAGGAATGAAGACACCTGATCTCTTAAACAACTCTCCATCTGCCCACACAGCATCCTGTCCTTTCTCACCTGGACTACTTAAACAGCTTCCTGATGGCCCCCCAGCTTCCACTTTCACACCCCCCGCCCCTGTAGTCACACCACACAGCCACAGGGATGACTTTGCAAAGGAACAAATCTGATTATGTTGCTCCCTTCTGACAGTCCTCAATGGCTCCCCAGGACCCTTGGGATAAAGTCTACCCTCCTCACATGGCTTATAGAGGCTTACATGTGGCCCACTACTAAGGGCTTATATTTCCACATGCCCCTCCCTTTATTCTATCCACTCCATTTAGAAAACTCTTCCTTGAGTTTTCTAAATACAAGTCTGGAACACATGAAATGCTGCTCTTTGGCCACGCTTTGACCTACGAGCTGATTGTCTTGCATGGTTCAACTCAACACAACTGTCTGTTCCTTGGCTGTCTACACAGGCTATGCTCTCCACCTAGAACACAGCCCTCACTTCTCCCCATCACCGTGATGTCACTGTGCCTTCCTCCTCCCTCACGTCTCAGCCCAAATATCACTTTTTCCAGAAAGTCTTTCCCGATGTTCTCTCGTGCAGTCTGTGCCTCCCTTCTATAACATGCCTTGAACCTGCAGTGACTCTTTGATGTCTGTCTTTCTTGCCAGATTGCAAGCTCCATGAGGGCAAGGACCATGTCTATACAGTTCACCCTGATGGTCCCAGCACCTGGCCCAGGGTTGGCACATAGTACGTGCGCAGTAAAGGCTTGAGGAGGAAATAGCTGCTGTGTACTCGTGTGAATGAGACAGAGCCCCCACCCCTACCAGCTGTATGACCTTGGACCATCCATCTCCTGTAGACTTCGGTTCCTACCTCTGCAAAAGAAGGTTATCACACCTACTGCACAGAGACGCCGGGACATCAGGCGTGCCAGTGTGTTTAGCGTTAGACTGCTCAAAATTGTTGACAGGTCCTTCCCGGAGCTGGCTGTAGCCACCAGTCTCCTCCTGACCTCTGGGCACTGCCAAGGGACAAACTGCTCCAGGAGACAGGCAGGACAAAAAGAGTCTGACCTTAAGATGACTCCTCACAACCACCCCTCTGAGCTCAGAGTCTGTGAGTTCGTGGAGTTTGTATCAACACACCAGGTATGTTCCTTCTAGGCAACGTAGAAAGCCTGGGTTTTTATAGCCTCTCTAGCTGCCCAGCTGGGGATGCCTGCAGTTTCACTGTGAAAGGAATTCAGAGCCCCTCAGTAACATCCCTGGCCAATCTGTTCTTGATTACCTCCCCTAACAGGAAGCTCACTACCACCCTCCCCCTGAGGTTATCTTACTTAATCTTCAAATAGCCTTATGAGATGGCTGGTATTGAACCAAATTCTGCCTTCTTGGGCCATCCTCCCACTGGCTCCAATTCTCTCTGCTGGGACTTCTAAGACCAGGTTTGCTCACCTTCCTACACAACAGCCTTCAGAGATTAAGGGATGACAACCCTTGCCTTCACATCTCCAAGCTTTGGGTTTTGACCTTCCTCTTGGTCTCTGTACCTGTACTATGGGGCCAGCGAGTGCTGGACCTTACTCCTCTCCAGGTGTGGCTGACATGGAGGAGGAGAAAGTGTTACCATCTGTGCTCAAAGAGTGGACTGCAGGAGCCCCAGACCTTCCTTTCTGCAGGCCTCAGATCCACACTCTGGGATCAAAGCAGCACAGAAAAAGCCACCTTCTGCTGGGTGAGTCAGGCTCAAAGGCTGTCTGCCCTCTCCAGCCTCTGGAGGAGATGGATGCCTGTGCTGACGGATCGCTCCAATGGATTAGGTAGATAAAGAAATTGATTATTCCATAAATCATTGTCTCCATGAAAAAAATCCCAATTTTTTAAGAAAGAAAATATTATAAATCTGCCCAAGCCCCCGTGAGGGCAAGTGTAGCCATTTCAACTTAATTGTTTGAGAGCTTCTTTGCTACAGTCCCCAAAGCTACCGGCTCCCAATCGAGATGTTCCTTCCCAAACTCCACAAATGGCCGTATCATGTCATGGACGAGACGGATTTACACTGCAGCAGCAAGAATCTGAATCAGCCAGAAAGAAAAGCCTTTCTTTGGAGACAAAAATGGGATGCCAACGCCTACCCCCATCTCTCCTCCCTACTTATACATGCACCTGTCTCATCTAGAAAAGTTGAAGGTTCCGCTCTGACATGAGACAGAAAACTGGCCAAAATGAGCCTTGAGTGGGTATCTGAGAATGGGGTGTGACAGCTCAGGAGCGAAGGAAGTCTCAGAACAATGGAAGGGGTAACATGCTTTCAAAGGAGCAAGGCCAGCAGGAGCATGGGCATGAACGTCGCAAGGGAAGAGACGTGGCTTCCCAGCTGGCTCTGCTATGTGACTTTTAACTTGTTCCTTCTCCTCTCTGAGCCTTACAGCTCCTCCCCAGCACCCAGGAGAGTGAGGAAGATCTCAGTGTGGGGCTCTGGTCTGCACTCCACATATCTTCATTTTCAAGGAACCAGAGCCATCCCTGAAAGTCACTTACATGGACTTACCAAGAGGCCAACAAGTTACCACCAGGTCCAGGGAGGCTGCCTCCCACCCCCAGACCCTCCACAACCCCCTTCCCGGTGCACTCCACAGCCCACGGAGTGGGCGCTCCATAAATATTTGGTGAATCAATGAGTCAGCCCAGAGTCCATGTGAAAACAGCAGGAAATAGACACTAAATTACAAACAGCATAAAAATAGCCACATTTTCAAAGCAAATTGTTCTGATCCTATGAATCCAAGCAGGAGGAGGGGGGGGAAAACCCTCATCCCCTCCATCCCCTCTCACTGAGATCTCTCCAGCCAGGGCCTGGAAGTAGTCCTGTTCTGCAAGCACCTTAGCCCATGTCCCCTCTGCCTAATCCACATCAATCTGCTCTGACTGAAAGGGGCCATCTTGCCTCCTCAGAACCCATTGGCTTAAATGCCGCTCCTTGTTCAGAGGCATGTGCCAATTCCTCTGACTCTGTCACTCAGGTATTCTCAGAATCCTGTGCCCTTGGGCTTCTAGGCCAGGTGTTCCAGCCAGCTCCCAGCATCTCAGTGACTGACAAAAGGTTCCCTTTCTTTGAGGTAGGTGGAGGCCACTCCCGGAGTGCCTTTCCTGTCTAGGAGAGACCTCTGTCACTACCCAGCCCCATTGCCAGCCTTCTCAGACACATCCAGGTGGCAGAGCACCTGGGACTTGTGGGGTTCTTTGGGGAAAACCACGAAGCTGTGACACGTTTAATTCCCATCATTGAGCTAGGAGTAATTTTATTTACTAGCAGAAAATGTGGCTCTATTATAGGTATGCAGGGTTCCACAACTCAGAAAATAATAACACACAAAATACTTTTAAGGAATCACATTTAGCAGGATAAAAATACATAACACAAGCGTGCTTACCAAATGCAATGTGAAAGCTGACGCTGACAAGCTGAGCAAAGACGCTTGGTATCAGGTGTGATCTTTGACAATAGAATGTTCACTCGTTTTGTCATCTGCTGCTGCTCCCTAGCAGACAAGCCGTACAAGGCACCAAAGGCTTAGGAACAATTTATGTTGGGGGTGGGAGGAGGAGGGAGAAAATTCTATCTGTCCTCTTCATTTTCTTTTACTGTGAATTACTTGATTTAAATGACCACAAATAATCATTCTTACTAGCCTACTGTGTGCCTGCTAAACATCTCAGTCCGGTTTATGAACACCAGAGTCCTAGAGGAATAGCATTTGGAAAAAGAATGCCTGTTTAGCAAGACCTGACAACAACCACATCACCCCTGCTAGGAGAGTCAGTGGGACATGACGCCCACTCCGTACCCCAGGGCCTGACTGCTCTCCGTGGTGCTGAACCCAGAGGTTGGGGTGAACCTTAAATCTCCTGGTCTCTTGGGGAACTACATAGGGTGTATCAATTATCTAAGAGCCTTTCTAAACACAGATGAATCTGGTTTCGTATTTCCCCCTCAATGTGGAAAAATGTTTCGTAGGTCTGTTTCTCAGCACTGGAAAAACCGAGTCTCTATCTCAAGACTGCAAATTTAAAGCTTCAAATGTGTGCACGCCTATGTGCATGTGTGCGTGTGTGTGAGATAGGAACAGGGATGGAGTTTTCTCAGTAGACTTGGGGGTCAGAGACCCATGTTTTCATCTGATTCTCCTATGGCTCCCCAAGGGATGAGGCACAAAGCATGTCCCTCTTTTAGTCCTCAGTTTCCAAATCTATGATAGTAAAGAGTAAAAACAGGTTCTATATACTCTTCTAGCTCCAACACTTGGGGACCCCCTCTTTGGGATCTGGATTTCCATGAACTCAGAGACTGTCAACAGGATGACCTTGCCTGGCCTTCTTCAACAGTGAAAGATTTCCTGGAGCCAGAAGAGGACACAAGGCTCAGCCTCTCTTGCAACAAGCCAGGGATTCAATCTCTCTGCTCAGCTCTCCCCAGCCCTCCATCCCCATGGACCAGCCATAATTCAGCTAAACCTGAGAGTTCACCCATATTTTATTTACTGATTCGATGTTACGAGACAAGTAAAATAGACGGCTGTCACCTCTATTAAACTGGGCAGGAAAAATGGCCATGTAGGCAACAGGCTCTTTCTGCTCATAATGTGTCATCTGTTTCCTTGGGGAAGGAAGCAAGAAAGGGGAGGGCATGGCCTCAGGGGAGAGCCCGGTGCTGTGCAGCACAAGAGGGGAAGCCCAGGGCTCTAGCGCGAACCTGGCCCGGCCTCACTCTCGGCTACACAAATATGGCAGACCCATCGGCCCAGTCTGCCAGGAACTGGGAGCACCACGGAAGTCTTCAGTTTCCCACTGACCCAAAGGAAAGTCACTACAGTTACTCTTTGGGCTCATTCGGATAAAGAATGGCTGTTGAGCCGCACCTTGGGAACTGTATGCTAGAGAAGCAAACCTTCAAGTGGTCATTTCTTCTAAGTACACAAACATATACACGTGTACACACTCACACTCCCAAGAACCCAGATGCCGCACAACCCCGGGCCCAGGCTGACTGTCTATACAACCTGAATCTCCAGGTCAACTATTAACACCTCTGCTTTCCACAGAGCTGACAAGGAGACCTATTATCCACACACACACCCTAGCAGGAGGAAGTGACGTGGTGAGACAGAAAACGGAGAGGCCTGATCCTGCCTGCCAGCCATCCAGAGTGACCTGCTTGGTTAAGGACAAACAGCAGAAGTTCCCTTTCTTGGCTCACTTTCCAGAGGGAGCAGGAAAGATGCTGAGGGGCTGGTGGGGAGGAGGGACGGGTGAGGCCGTGAGCTCTTCTTCAGTTTCTCCTTGAAGTAGACAGCTTGTGTCCCTCTCAAGAGGAGAATCATGATGATACAAACCAGACAATGGATGTAAAGACCAGTCTAGGCCTGGGGAAAAGAAGGACCTGCTCCTCTAAATAGTCCAGTTCTGCCCAAGCTAACTACGTGGAAAAAGTCTTAGTGTAGAGGGTGCTGAATTAGCATGTCAGGACACCAAAGACTTCACTAGAACTTTGACTTAGTAGAAGAATCGAATGATGTCTTTCACACAATCCTGCTGACCAGATGGAAAAGGTGTGGAGCTGAATATCAGAGCAGGTGGGTGAACTTCTGTTCAAATGACTGTATCCACCCATGCGTTCATCTACTCAACAAATAGTTGTTAGTCATGTACTAACTAGAGACACGGATAAAGTTGGGAATAAGCCATCTGGGTCCCTCTTGTATAGTAAATGCTATGACAAGGGAATGTAGGGTGCTGTGGGGACCCACAGAAGTGGGCAGGAGTCAAGAAAAGCTTCCTGCAGGAAGAGGCACATTTGCTGAAATCTGAAGGATGACTAGGAGTTGCTTGGAAAGAACAGCAAGAGTAGAGGCCCAGGGTGGGAAGGAAGGCACAGTGACCCCTGAAGACCTGGGTGCTCGGTAGAGTGGAGCAGAGAGTGTGGGTGAGGCAAGGAGAGACAGAGACTAAGTCTGCCAACCAGAGGAGGAGATGAAGGATCTGAAAGCAAAAAGCAAGCTAGTGGGGTTTTGAAGCTGGTTAAAGTATAGGATAGTGGCCCAAAGATCACTGAATTAAGCCAACAGACTCTGACATTGGTCATACCCTGCCTGGTGTGTTGCTGGCAGACACAACTGAAGGGAGGGCAGGCGGGTTCATCCCAGGTTCCAACGGCACAGAGCGGAAAGGGAGCCACAAAAGCTGTACTGCCCAGAGCACAGGATTCTAGCCCCAACAGTAGTGTAGGCCCACAACCACTCAGCCTCTCCCCTACCACAGACCCCTGGGGTGGGAGGACGAAGAGGGTGAAATTCATGTCTACCTTCTGAGGATGGAGGGGCCAGAATGGGCTTTGGTGGTCCAGAAACAACAAGTGAGAATAACCGCCTGAAGGTTCAATGATAGGATTTACCGAGGATAAATGACAGGTCCTGCCTTTAGGCTCCAAAGATCAACTGCCAAAGGGGAGATGAGAGAAGTTATAGATCAGCAGTGATGCCTGTGCAGAAGACCAGGTGATCTCAAGAGACCACCAGCTCAGCATAACTGGGCAAGGCGGAATAACTATCGAGTGGTTGGAGATGGTGGTCCGGATCGTACAAGGAGACGTGGCAGCCGAGACCCCAGGAAGCGGTGCACTCACTGGGTGCAACTCACAGGCAGCACCATGGATAGCTCTCAACACCTCGGAGGAAGAACGGAACATCTTTTTTGGGGGAAGAATGAAGACTTTTTTTTTTTTTAGAACTGAGCATCTTCAATTTGGAAAATTTTAATTTGGAGAAATGCCTTTACATTTCCATAGGGTTGCATGGTGGGATAGGGAGCAAACACGAACCAGAATCAGTGGGCATGGGGATCGTAATATAAGATTAATGGACAGCATTTGTTAAGTGTTCACCATGGCTGTGGTCTAAACACTGTATAGCATTAACTCATTTAAGCCTTAAAATAACCCTGCGAGGCGGATGCTATTATTATTGTTGTTGTTATTTTATCATTACTATGAGAGATTAATTTGCCCAAGATCACCCGGGGTGGGTGGATGTGATGGAGGCAGGCTTTGAAGTCAGGGGCTGGCAGATTCCAGAACCGGCGAACTGACCCACAATACTGGACTGTGAAAGTGCACGGACAACTTCTCTGGTGCCAGGCAGATTCATTCTCACAACAACCCCATGAGGTCAAATCTATTGTTATCCCCATTTGTCAGGTGAGGAAAGCTAAGGCCAAGAAGTTAAGTGACTTACCCAAAGTGTCAGAGTCTGGAGGACAAAGAGGGTTTAAACTCAGACAGGTGGATCTCCAAACCTACACTCTCAACATCCAAGTTCTGTGGCCTTCCCCAGAACTGCGGGGAGATGAATTTTAGGGGGAAACTTGCAACAAAGATGATAATCAACCAAAACATGTGCAGTGAGGAACAAAACAGAGTCTGAAGTAGTGAGCTTCCTGTCTCAGGTGGTATTCAATAGAGACCAGAGATCCACCCGTAAGGAGGGGGTCCTGCAGTGACTTACAACAGTGGTCCTCACAGGGTAGGCCACAGATGAGCATCATCAGCATTATCTGGGGCCCTGTTAAAAATGTAAAATTCCAGGCCTCCCCCAGACCCACCCAATCAGAAGCTCTGCAGGTGGGGCCCAGCGATTTGGATTTTAACGAGCACTCCAGGTGATTTTGATGCATGCTGATGTTTGAGAACCAGAGGCCTAGAATGACCCCTGGGGTCCTTTTCAGCCTCAATCCTGTGATTCTCCACCACCGACAGGAAATGTGATGCTGTGATGCCGTGGAGCCCTGGGAAGTCCTTGGCTCCCTGCTCCTGCTTTTCCGCCCAATTGGGCAGGCTTTTTGGAATAGCATATTTCAGTTCTGCAAAGCAGATGCAGGAAGGCTTTGCACAAGTCCCCCTCGTTCCCATATTTAAAGAGCTCATCCCTGCAGTTGTTCTGAGAACTCTATAAACCCCCTTCCATCAGCAGCCTGTCTACATCCGTCCCTTTAATAGCGCAAGACTTAATTGTCTCCTATGGATTGGAACCCTCTTCACACAAACTAGAATCTTAGCTCCTTCTCGCTCCCTTTTTTCCCCCTGCCTTCCTTAGCCACCATTCAGCATGGCACCAAAGGATTTGGAGTCGAAGCTGCCACTCCCCCCGGATCTCACTCCATCTCATTATCTCCGATCTGTATGATCACCATGGGGACTCTCTCCTCCCCGGCTCTTGCCTTGGCCTCATTACCTGATGTCTCCCAGCAGAGACAGCAGTGTCTATCCCCTGAGGTCCAGCCTTCAGCCGCAGATCCTCTCTGGGCTGCACCCGCCTGCCCAAGACGCGCGATGGAACTTCATCTCCAAGAAGGATGGATCAGGACTCCCCGGGATCAATTCCTACAGACAATCCCACAACCAGGGTCTTCTCAGCTCTGAACACATGAAAATGCATTTCAACGAAAAAGCTGCAAATATGCCCATGGGCTGCAGGTATGTGATAAATAGCAGGCCAGGAGGAGTCTGGGAGCTAACATGCAGAAGCATCCTGAAGGGCACCTCCTTCTCTCTCTCTCCCTAATGCCGTGGATAATGGTCACAGGCAGCCAGATCCTACCATTTCCGCTGTGGGACACACAGGTGTGCAGGCAGTGGGTAAATGCCATGTACTGAGCTGAACGGAGTACTGGGCACCAGGGTTAGCCCCAAGGCAGAGGGTACATAAGCCTCAGAGCTCATAGTCTGACGGCAGAGACATGGCCCCCACCCTGAGAGGATCCTTTCTCTCCTAACATTTATTAAACATCAGGCACCGTGCAAACAGCTTTAGACACTTTATCTTCTTTAATCCTCACACTAAGTCTGGGAAGATGATACTGTAAGGTTCCACCATATGAAATTTTTGCAGGTCAAAAACATCTGAATACGGTTCTGCCTAATTGTAGTATTTCTACCTCGTAGAGGAAGAAACGGAGGCTCCGGGGTCACATGACTTGCCCAACGTCACAAGGCGCAGACATGTCAGACTCACAGCCTAACTCAGATCCACCACATTTTGCCAAACCCCAGATGCACCCTGATGTTTTGAGGAGCCAAGAAAGAAAAAAATCCTGTACGTGATCTCAGTTACGACATGGGACACACAGTGATTTCAGGGAAGTGAGAAGGTGGAGGTGGGAAGTCCATCTTAGAACCAACGAAATATATTATCTGACTCCAAAACAACTCATTCCGCCTCTTGGTAGTGATGGTGGGAGAGGCGCCCTTCCACCCTTTGGGGCAGCTTCTTGTCCAATGCGGGAGGCAGGACACTCATGCCCAGGAGAAAGCCCTAGACACACCCACGAGCCTAACCCCAGCCAAGGCCAGTCAGCCCTGGCAAACAAGGCAGAGAGATCCAAGGAAGCAAGGCGGAGAATGTGGCAGAGTGACCTTTGGGGAGAGAGGACTGCCAGGCTTATAGTCAGAGGCAGGGGGACCCCAGACATAACTCCAAAGGAAATAAAACCGGGGGGGGGGGTTGCTGAGCTGCTCTGGGTCATGGCTGCTATAGAATGGGGCCAAAGGTTAACAAAAGCAAGATCAGAAGGACCTGTGGTCCTCAAACCCAACCCCTTGGGCCTCCACCCAGTCTCCACACTTCCACTCCAATAGAATTTTGTCTCTGGAGCACAAGGAGAAGCAGAAGAAAGCAGAGACTCCGTGAGCAAGCATAGGTGTTGGTCCAGCCCATGAGTCTCTCAGGGGCACAACATTTCAGCAAGGGCCCCCTCTTGCGGTCAGGGGCGCTGGCCCACGGTCACTATGTAAGAGCCTGCTGAAATTCTATCCCCAGCCTGCTCACTCACCCCCCCCCCCATCCAGGCCCTGTGCTGCTGTCACACCCGGTGACCACCAGCAAGAACAAAGGCCAGTCTTGGGGCAACATTTAAGCTCTTCTGCAAAGACGTCCTACCTCTCTGACTCTGGGAGGCAGATGGTATCATCCCCATTTTACAGATGGGGAAAACCAGGTCCTGGGAAATAACATGACCCATCTGCTTGTGCCTGTTTCAAACCTGTCACCTCTCCAGGGGCTCTCAGCAGTGCAGTTTTCCCCCACTTTCAGAACCACTCCGTCCCTGGTGGCCACCATCACCCCAGTCTCCCTGCATCCCCCAGATAGAAGGAATATGGTGGACGAGAAAGGTAAATTTGAATTTGCCTTTGCTCTTGTAGAGGTGGCCTGGCAGAAGGGCTGCATCCAGGTGCCCACACCCGGCCCAGAGAATCTGGGAGAGAGCGCAGGTTCCAGAACCCGGTGTCAGTGGGCCTGCCCCGAATTCTGTCCACCGGTCTCAATTCCTGGCAAGCGAGCTCTATCTAGAAGGTCGGAATGTGACTCTTGCTTAAAAAAATCAAACGACCATAAAACCTATTAGCCTGGAAAGGATGTTGGAAGGGGGAGGGGTTGGGATTGGGGAGGGTAAAGGGAGGTGAGGGGAAAAGGAAGAACAAAGAACAATTCACCGACCACCTGCTCTTGCCAGCTCACTGGCTGAAGGATGGAGGTGGGGGGAGACACAGCCATGGGGCCCTTTCTGCAAGGCTCTGACGATGTCTGTGAGGACAGCCTGGTGGTTGCCAAGGGGGTGAGTAGGCAGGAGTCCCCAGAGGAGAGGGATTCCTATGGCAGGGGTTGGGGGGGGCAGCCATCCCCAAGGGAAAGGCCATCCTTCATTTCAGGCTTGAACTGGAGCATTGGACAGAGTCCAGAAGCCCGAACAAGTGGGATGGAGTCCATATGAGTGTGTTGGTGGGAGGGGTGGCAAAGACCACCCATCCTTTCCTCTAGATGAAGCAAATCTGCCACACGGCCATCCGCAAGGACAGCGGGACTCTGAAAACCAGCACTGGCAGGGTTAAACATCGCAGAATCCACACAGCCCTCTCCAGCACCAGGCCAGACAGAGCCCAGCCCTACCAGGCCACATGCAGCACCCGGAGCCATGGGGACTGGGGAGCTCTGCTCAGCACCTCTGCCACCCGGTGCTTTCACACTTCCAATCATACAGTCAGACGCACGGGACCTGGAGTCAGGCTGCCGGGGGTTCCCATCCTGTGTCTCTCTCTCTCTCTCTGGACCTGTGATTTCGGGCAAGTAAGTAAGCGACTTTGCCAAGCTTAGTTTCCTCATCTGCAAAAAGGAAACAATGCCTGTGGGGCAGCGAAGGCTAAGTAAGATGGGGGAGCGGGGGCGGGAGGGTGGGGGGACATTGCAGCAGCTGCATTTACTGAACGCTTACTATCCCCCCGCATGGCTGGTCAGCATTTGGAACCCCAGGGTACCTGAAACCTTGTAAGTGCTCTGTAAACTGCGGCCCTCATTTTGTCCCTGTTGTGTGTGATGTGATGTTGCTCCAGCCCCAGGTGGGGTCCCAGGCAGGAGACACACACGGATACCTCAACACAGGCACACTGCCCCCTAGTGCTGCTGAGGGGGAATTGGCACCTGGGAGAAGGGCTACGCCAGCCCAGGAGCCCCCGACGCTGTGTGCACCTGGCCCTAGGGCCCCTCCATCCATGCAGAGCTCCAGTCCAGTCACACCAGCATCAGGAGGACAAACCCTGCTCCTAGAACTTCACTCCTCGTTGTTGCTGGGCAGGGCCTGGAGCACTCCAGGCTCTTCTCTGCTGCTGCTACTGCTGCTGTGCTGCTGCTGCTGCCCAGTCAAATGGAGCCCTGGCTCTAGTTTCTCCACTGTCCCTCTAGAGAGTCTGGAGCAAACAAGGCGGGACTCAGGCTTGAGCCCCAGGAGGCAGGGGCAGCTGTCTGTCACGGGATGGAGGAAGTGTGGCCTCAGCAGATCATAAACAAACCGAGTTGCTGAGCACAACCGAGTCTCCTCCCAAAAGGGCACCCCAAGCAGCCTCGGGCCACCTCCCCTGTATATGGCCTTGGAGCCCAGGCCCAAGAGGAGGGAGACTTCTAACGTCCACAGGAGACTCTGTGCATCTTCCTTGGGGTGGGGGGACTTTGTTTCCTAGAGCCGGAACACAGAGAGTCTGTGGAACACGGGGACTCAGGGAAGCTCACAAGCCCCAGCAAGGATCCTAAAAGCAGCTAAGCAGCCTTGCTTAGGGGTGGGGGTGGGGTGGGGGACAAAGAGCTGCCCCTCAAAGCCCTTTCAAAATAGCACAGCGAGCTGGACTTCTGAAGTCAGCTGTCATGCCAGCAACAGGGGGATGCAAGTGACCTTGGAAGAGCCCAGGCAGGACGTAATGCCTGACTCACCCTGCATAAGCCACCTCCAAAAACCCCAGATCATCCTGATGTCGAAAGACTGTTTAGCGCAGTGCGAGGCAGGCATCAAGAAGAAATTAAACTCCAGCTTGGAGGAGGAGGGAAGCCTGGGCTGACAGGAGCGGCTGGGCTGGAAAGTAGAGGCAGAAATTCCTCAAGTTAATGCTTTCCAAGGCCCCTCGGGCCACTCCCAGGTCTTGTCTGAAGCTATTTACTTCCGGGGGGTCGGGGGGGAAGCCCTATTGATCTTCATTCAGCTCCTGTCTGCTCCTACAAGGCGGTAATGTCTCGGCGCATCACCAGTCACAGTAAGAAATTCCTCATTGTTTTACACACGGCTCCCAAACTCAGGAGACGAACGCTCAAGACCATGTGGGTGAACTGATCACAGAAGATGCGGACAGTGGACGGGGCTGGTGGGGGGAACTCTGGGGGACGGGATCTCATTCCCCAGGGACAGACTGCTACGCTTGGCCACTGGGCTCCCCAGCCCAGGCTTGGGGCTCGAGGCTCATCTGTCCTGCTCTGTCTGTGGATGCTCGGACATTCCCAGGTTGAGCCAGCCCTTCTCTGCCACCCCCACCCCCAACACATACACCTGCTTTATGTCTCCGCAGTCACTTGGCTCTGAACCTCCCCTTGCCTGGCTAGAAAGCATCATCATCCACTAGAGGTTCCCAGCTGCTGCCTCCACTATCTGGTTCCCTTTTCAAGTCCCAAGCTGGCCCTCGATCCTACAGTGTGCATATAACACGAGGGAGCCTCAGGGAACCACGAAACCTACAATGTCACCGACAGGGCAGTCCCCACCAGTCTGCTGTCAGAGGTACTTCAAAGCCGCAGGATATCTCAAACTGTCACAGCCAACCCAATGGATAACAGATGAGGAAACTGAGGCTTGAGGCTGGGGAGAATAGTGTGATTTGACCAAAATGGCTTAGTAAATGGGCAGAAGACAGAGCAGGAAACCCAGGCCTCCTAGCTCCCACCCTAGGGCCCCTCCACTTCAGCTTCTAGGTCACGTAACCAGGAGATCCAGATTCCCACGTGAGGTCGGTAAAGCCCGTCTGGCTGAGAGGACCCGTGCATTAAACTGCTTTCCATGAGTTAAGACCAGAATCCATCTCAACAATAATAACGATGATAACAGTAATAATAAAATGCTGAACAATAAGCCTTGAAAACCTTCAATGAGCAACACTTGATAATCACACGCAGATACATCTTCCACATATTCATAAAAAATGATCAATGATCATTTTTTCCCGCAGACTACAATCCAATTACTCTCTCTCCCTCGCTCTCTCCCTCACTCTCCTTTGTTACTTGCAAACCATCCAAGCAATCAATGCCTTGACCTCTCCCTCTGATAGACACAATTACAAAAAGACAGAGCAATGCAATTCATCTATTCAAGATGGATTGTTTGAACACTCTGTCACACTGCTGAGCTATCCATCTCCTTGTCTAAGAGGAAATTTCAGCCCCCCAAAACGGCACAAAGACAGGGGCGGGTACGCTGCTCCCCGGCCCAGAGAGCCCCTCAGGCACCTGCAGGAAAACCCACTTCCAGGCTGGTGTTCAGGGATGCCTGCCTGCTGGAGGGCTCAGCTCCAGGCACAGGGGGCTCAGGCACCCGTCTGGGGAACCAGAAGCACCCAGCATGCTCCGGAGTCCAATTTCCAGAACCTCCATTCCTGCAGCCCCAGCCAGAGTCCTGGAATCCCATGAGTGGATCTGAAAAGGAAGGATGGTGTCAGACCCAGCCAAGGCGGTGTGTTTGGGTTTTGGCATACAATTGTGTGTGTGTGTGTATGCGTTCAAGCACCGTGTCCACACGCAAGCATCATGTCCACTGTGGATCCCTGGCTCCAGCTAAGGCTCCAGCCTAGGCTCAGAATGATGGGAGTTGAGCTCCCCAGGAAGCTCCAGAGAAGCCCAGAGGCCTTAGAGCCTTCCCATCCTCCGTCCAAGCTGGCACAGCTCCGGCGGTCACGTTTGGCATCTGCACAGCACCCCAGTCCTCGGGCTGGGAATCAAATGGGGCAGGGCTCTCAGATATAAATGGCTTGGGCCGACACGCTAATTAATCCTGGGGCTTAATACGAAGAAGATTAGAAGAGAGGAGGGCTTTGCCATCCTTAATTGCATTTTTACAAGCTGAACCCAAGAAAGGGCAGGCAGGCTGGGGCTTCCCCTCAGAGCAGGGAGGAGCCCCCAGTGCAAGTCAATTTCACAGTAAGAGGGGGCAGGTAAGGATACATCATTCTGCCCCTCCTTGGCTCATCCTTAGGGGCTGTCCTCATCTGCTCCTGACTTCCCCGGCCCTCAAAAGACCTCCATCCCTGAGGCAGGGCTACAGCATAGCCAGCTCCCCCCACCCCCCTGCAGAGGGAAGAACCACGGAAGAGGAACCTGCAATGCGTGGGATGGGCACACAGCACCTTTTGGTCTCCCCTCCCTCCTCCCAAGAGCACCCTAAAAACAGGGAAGGAAGGATGGAATAAAAGAAGTGTTGGCCCACTACTAAGGGACTGCTTGCCTCTGGAATGGTGACCAGACTGGGAACTGGAGAAGGCAAAAGAACTGAGATAGAGGACGGTGTTTTTTTGTTTGTTTGTTTTGTTGTTTTGTTTTTGTTTTTGTTTTTGGCTTACAAGAGCAGCCTGAACTGCAAAGGGTTAAGCCTGACCGTGAGGGTTGTCCCCAGAGCCCCGTGCCTGGACTCCTCTGCCTCCGGGTTGGATGTGAGTGAGTCTGCCAGTCCGGTCAGCATGGATTGAAAGACCCCGGCGTGGGCAGCGCTTGGGAACTGCCCTGTACCCGCATCCCGATGTTGAGTTCAAGAGATTGTGGGGCCCAAGAGCAAGCCACGAAGACAGACCCCCACCGCCAGATTCCTGACCGCCTCCTAGGAAAACCTCAAGTACCGAAACCAAGCCCCACCTTGGTTCCCTGCACCCCCTCACGCCTCTAGCAGTCCGCCACAGGGAGGAAGGTGGCCCTGGCTCAGCAGAGCTCGGCCCGCCCCGGGGCCAGAAGCTGGTGGTGGCGCCTCGAGAACCCAGGCGGCCCAAGTGTCCGGCCTGGCGGCGAGCGCAGGCCCTGCGTGGCCGAGGCTCCCGCGTGGCCAGGCCCGGCCCAGCCCTGGCGGGTGCGGGCCTCGCACCCAGAGGGCCCCCCGCACTGCCCAGAGCGCTGCCTACAGGGCGCCTGGGGCGGCCACAACAAAGTTAAAGCCCGGAGTAAGAGAAGAGAGCGGAGACGCGGAAGCCGGGGAAAGCCGTGCGCAGCCCCGCCAGCCGCCGCCAGCTGCGGAGGGATTTCGGCTAACTTTCAAAGCCGCTCGCAACCCTCCGCCGCCTTCCCAGCCGCGGCGGGTAGGCTCGGTCGCTCCCTTCCCCCCAGCCGCGGGCGACCGCAGGAGCGACCGGCGGAGGACTGCCCCTACTCTGCCCCAAGCTATCTGGCCGGATGGGGCCCCCGAGGACGTGGGCGGCCGCCGGGAGAGGAGACCCAATGCCCCTGTCCTGCGAAGCCGTCGCCCGCGTCCCCGCCGCGGCCGCTGGAGCCCTGTCCCTGGTGGGGGCGAGGGGTCTGCGGGGAGCCAGAAGGCAAGAGAAGTTGGCGCCTTCCCCAGGGTTCTCGCTCCGCGGGGAAGCCGGGTCCCAGAACTCGGTCTGCGGCGGGTCGTGCTGGCAGTCGTGCGGGAATGCGCCCGCCACTCGGGTTGGGGCTGGAACGCTTCGCTACTCTCAGCCGGGTCTGGCCTCTCACTAGCGCGCCAAGGGCCCCTCGCCCGCCTCGGCCCGGCCGCCTCCTCCTCCACTAAGTAAGGCCCCGTGACCCCGGCTTTGGAACTTTGTCCTCACCGGGATGAGCTGCCGGTGGTCACCTGGCCCCGGCTGCCCGGAGAGGTTGGGAAAATCTCTTGGGATCGCGTTCATTGGCCCCCCCATTTCCGCCCCCGCCCGGTCGCACAGAGACCCGCGGCTCCGGGGAGCCCTTACCGATCCGGATGACGTGGGGCATCCCGCGCGAGTCCGGGATCCAGAAGGCGCACACGAGGAGCCCGGCCCAGTATTCCCAAACCAGACTCCGGAGGCGCCGCCAGGGAGCGGTCATCGTTGGGCGCCGCCGAGCGTGCCCGGGGCGCGGCCGTGGCGGGCTCCCTGGGGCGGCAGCTCTAGGCGCGGGCGCGCAGCAGCCCCCGAGGCGCCGCCTGGCCCAGCTGCCCGGCTCCGGAGCGCCGCTGCGAGTGGGGGGCGCCCCGCGGCGCCGCGCACATCTTACTGGGGGGCCGCCCCGCCGGCGCCCGCCCCGCCCGGCTGCCGCCCACGGGCCGCCCGCGAGCGAGGCTCCTGGGCTCCGCCCGGGCTCCGCTCGGACTCCGCTCCGGCTCGCTTCTGCTCGGCTCCCGTGCGGGCTCCCACCTGCCCTGGCTGCCGGGCGCTGGCGGGCGGGCTGCACGCCTCTCCGGCCGCTCCTCCTCCAGCCGCCGCCAATGCTATCGCCCGGGCTCGCACAAAGCCCCGGAGTGGAGTTGCACGCGCGCACACACTCCCTCCCAGCCCCCTCCTCGCGCCCTGCCTCCCGCCTCCCGCGCCGCCCGCCGCCCGCGCTCCCTCCGCGCACTCCCCCGCGCACACACACTTCACACTCACACCCGCCGAGGCGTACACTCGCGCGCTCACACCTGCGCAGGGGGCGGGGAAGGGGACCCTGGACCCGGTTTAGGGGGACGCCCGGAGAACGAGGACTCTCCTCGCTTCCCAGATGTCCCCATCCGCCCTGCCGCCCCCAGTCCCTTCATCTGCGAGGGCACGGAGCCTGGGAGCCGGGCGTGGAGCAAGAGAGCTGGCACCGTGAGCTGGGCGACGTCGGCAGCCTAGCTGCCCGACCAGCTGGAGGAGACGCGCCCGCCGGAGCAGAGGGACGCGGAGCCCGCCGTCTGCGGAGTCTCTCTTCCCAGCTCCCACGCCGCGGGCGCAGGCTGGACGGCGGCGGCGGGAGACCGACCCGGGAAGCGGTTGCCCTTCTGAAGCCCAGCCCTCGGGGAGGCACAGTTGGGGCTGGGGCTCCGGGGAGACAGATTTCGAAGAAAACTGTGCACGCTGGGCTAGAGGAGCTGCAGGATCTGGTAGGGGTGGGACTGCCCAGGCCAGATCCTCTGCCGAGGATCGCAGGACTTGACCTCGCACTGCAGCCACAGACAGGGCTTTCGGAGGAAAACGGCTAAATCCTTGGACTCGGAGGGCATCTGAGATGCACCCTGTTACTTCCCATCCGTCTTTCCCCTACTATGCAGGAAGGGCTAGCTCCCTTCGTCTTTCCCCCCTGAGAAAAGAATAAAGAGAAACTGTCATTTCCGTGAGATGGAGCAAGACCCACGGGGAGCAAACTAGAAAGGGTTAAAAAAAAAAAAACCTTGTTTATTAGCAATAATAAATTTTTTTTCAAGTGGCGCTGGGTGTCGAGGGAAAGGAAGGGCTGTGGAGCGAATCTGGAGCAGGAGGCTGGGAATTACGCAGTTAGACGAGTTTAATGACCTTTTTGACAGAGACAAAGCGGGGCCGATATAGTAGATAAATAAACGGATCTGTCACCGGGCAGCGGCTAGGCTGTGTGTGAATTTATTTTTCTCATTTAAATAATTTGATCTATTCCATCATTCCCAATCTCTCCCATTTGCCAGCTGTCTGGTAAGAGCGTGGCCCCCAACATCTGAAAAGCGAATCTTTAATTTTCTTACAAATAGCCCATCAGTCCAGTTCTATTCCGGCTGTTAATTTCCCCGTCTTTACTTTCCCTTGCTTTCTGGAAGTAAGGGACGTTGGAATTGTGTGGCGATGTGAACATTCCAGCGTGGCCAATCCTGCCCATTGGAAGGGGACTCCTTCCCACCTGATGGGGGATGCAGCTCTGGTGGTGGGAGGATTTCCCTGGGGCTCTTCTGAGAAGGGGAAGAGGTGTACAGGTCTTGAGGCCATCCTTAAAGCCACCTTCTTTGCCAGACCTGGGCCTTCCTCACCCGTCAGCAGGAGCCACTGGTTCCCCTAAGCAGCCACTGGAAAATGTTGCCCAAGAGACCAGAAGGAAGGCCATGCAGACCAGAGCCAGAGAAGTGGCAGCTGCCACCTCTTGGTGGAGAGTAATGGGCCCCAGTGGGCACCAGCAAGGAGGAAGCACATGAGAGGCGAGCAGAGGGCCCCACCCTCCAGGACAAAGCCGGGGGAGCCTCTTCATTGACGATGGGACACCCCATCCTCATCACTTGGGTTAGTTGCTCCAAGGAACCAAAAAATCCTGGTTCTTCTCTAAGGAAGGAGGAGATCCAAGTGTCCTAATGGAGGATGGGAATGGGGATTGGCAGGACCTGAACTTAAGGCAAGGGACGGAGGGCTCACAGAGCACCACCAACAGCGCCCCAGGATGGGTAGGGGTTGGGTAGGAGGGGAGAGCCTGGATGCTAGTTCTGTCTGTTTGTCCTGCAAGCAGGCTGTTGCCAGGAGAGGGGTAGTGAGCAGGGAAGAAGTGGCCTGGTGGGGAAACTGCCCAAGCAGAAGGGGAGAGGGGGACGTGGGGGGAATGGGCAGATCTGCACCCTAGATTAGAAGCCAGTGAAAGGCCAGTGGGAGGGAGGGAGGGATGAAAGCTGGGGAGAAGGAGAAGGAGAAGGAGCAGCTTCCAAGAAATCCAACACCAGAGAGGGACTAGAGAAGTCAATGGATAAAGGCAGAGGGGGAATCTAAGGGCACCAGGGCATGATGTGCCCCTGGCCCCTGCGGGCCCCTCCCTCGCCCCTCGCCTGGTCCAGGGAAGGAGCAGGAGCTGGGCCTCAATCCTGCGGCATCCCAGAGTGGGCGGGTGTTAGCCAGTGAGCTCTGCGGAAGGAGGCTTCCCTCTGCTGCCACGTTGGCTGCGGTGGGAAACAGCCTCCAGCTGCAGAGGCTGTGGGGATAATTCAATGGGGCCCACACCCCTTTGGGAGCCCTGGGCTTAGAGGGAAGCCAGCTGTCCCTGACCCAGAGCTGGGCCTTATTGTGGACCTAGCTGCAAGCTCTTTGGTACCACGGTGGTCTTCCCAAACTAATAGCAGCCGGCTCCCTTCCGGTCTGGGAAAGGGTGGGTTGCATTGTAATAACAGAAACAACAGCAATGGTAAACATGACTGCTAGTATTTATTACATGTCTTCTATATTCCAGACTATGTACTCACTCAACCTACCTTACGTTTGTGCATCGCTCCATCTAACCCTGTCCGCAGCCTGGCAGGTTACAATCCTTGTGATGTTTGCATTCTTCGGTGAAGACTCAGCCTCAGGAAGGTTAAGAGGTCCAAAGTCACACAGTTAGTATGTGACCTTCCTTCTTCGCCCTTCCTCTCTCCTCCCTTCCTCCCTCCCTCCCTTTCTTCCTTCTTCCCTTCCCCCTTCTTCCTTCCCTCCCCTCTACCTTCCTCCCTCTCTTCCCTCCTCCCTTCTATCTCCCTCCTGCTCCCTCCTTCCTCCTTCCTCTCCTTCTCTCTTCCTCTTCCCTTCTCCCTCCCTTCCTCCTTCCCCTCTTCCTTCCTCCCTTCCTCCCTCCCCCCCTTTTCCACCTTCCTCCTTCCTTCTTTTTTCCCTCCCCCCTCCTTCCTTCCTCCCTTCTTTCCTTCTTTCTTGTCTCCTTCCGCCTTCCTTCCTATAATACACATCGGCCATCACTGCCAGGTACTGTGGGAGAGGAGCCTGGGTCTGCATGTGGTCCTCTCTGCTTCTTAAGCTTGTAGGCTTGACACTTGTCTTGTCCTACCTGGACTGAGCAGGGGACAGGCTCTAGCAGAACATCCCCTCAGCTCTGCTGGAGGCCCACTGGGGTTGCTTGAAGGAAAGGCTTAGAGTAGAATAGGATTTGGGCCCTTTACTAGAGGGAACTGGAGCTCCCCCAAGCTCAGGTGGAGTAGCCCGCAGCCTCCTCTCCCTGCTGTGGTGCCTCTTCCAGGCTGTCCTGCCACCAGCAGCCACTGAGGCTGGCGGGCTCTCAAGCTGCATCCCATGGGATTGGGAGCCACAAGTCCTGGCTTTTCGAATTGTTGGTAAACAAGTCTACCCACCAGCCAGGGCTGGCTCCTCGGTCCCCCACGAGGCAGCCAGCGCTGGATTTATGAGGCCTCCAAACCTCATTCAGACTAATGCAGCTTTTCATTCCAAAATAAAAGGGGCCTCTGTCTGAAAGGACAAGTACTCCCGCATTTCATTAACATCCCCGAAAATGGCCGAGCTGGCCCAAGTCCCTGCCAGCGAGATTCATGTCTCCCGCTGGCTCACAGGTGGGGGTAGGGGAGGAAGAAGCCCTACCCGCCCTGGGCCCTCCTGGCCCCTCCTGGCTTCTGCGGGAGACTCCCAGTGGTGGCCAAGCAGGCTCATTTGGACGAGTCCCCTGTGTGTGCATTTTGTTTAGACCGATCCACTCTAGCCCTCAATCCCCCCACAATCACGGTGAGTGATGAGGCCCTGGGCTCGAGTTACTGAGATTCATGATCTCCGCTTCCCAGGGAAACCACCAAGCACCGGCTTGCGGTTGTTGATCGCAGATTCCTAGCACTGGAGTGCCCTCTGCTGAAGCCTGCCTCCCGTCATCTCCCTTCAGGCTGCCCGGCGGGCTGGCTGCTGGCAGTGGCTGGCTGCTGGAGACCCGGGGCCCCCTCCTGCCAGTGTCCCACTACCCGCCCCGCTGTTGCTGTGCACACCTGCCTTCTGGGTGCCTCCTGGAGGACGAGGGAACAGGCTGCCTCACCCCCTCTCACCCCAGAGGGGGCCTGGACCAGAAGGAGGCCACTGTCAGCCCTCCCCAGATCTTTGCCAACTGCCAGAGCAGGGAGGAGGGAGATGCCCTCCTTAAACCTGTGCTTGGCTCGCCAGCATTCTCTCCACGGCAAAGTGCATCCAACCACAAAAACCAAGCCTCCGCCCTTTACAGGACACTAAGACTTGCCTCTGGGCCCAGGGACAGAAGACTCATTCTTCAGCCTGGGGCCTTGGGCCTTCATCCCTGTCCCAGGAAGGGAGAAGCACAGCAGCGGCCCTGCTGTCCCCTGAGCAGGCAACAAGCCCCGCAAAGGTTGTATCACCTTAGATTTTTGTCAACAGTCAAGCAAGTTCATTCCCACTGAAGTCAATTCCTGTGTTTATTGTCAGCTTAACCCGCTGCTGTGAGTTATTTCTCAGCAGTGAGGGAGACAGGTAGACAAGCCACCAGAGATATGTTATTTTACTGACACGTGCGTTTCAGGAACGTGGGCGCAGTGGGCGGAGGGGTAAATGACACACCGCGATCCTGTTTGTATTTGTACATAACCGCGCAGCCGCTGATGGGCCTGGACGCTCTGCCGCTGGAGGGGGAGGGGGAGGGGAGCAGGGGACAATGCCCGCAGCAAGGGGTCACCTCCCTGTCCTGCGGGCCTGATTCCTGGTGAGCATATGAGAGTCAGTCTGTCACTCAGTCGTTCCCTAATTGATTTATTCATGCTCTCAGTCATTCACTCGTTCATTAATTTATTCCTTCCCCATTCTCCCACCATCCATCCGTCCACCCATCCTTTCATTCAATCCCTCAATGCCTCGCTCAGACCTTTACTCGTTCGTCCCATTATTCTGTCGTCCGCTCAGTTACTTGCTCAGGCCTTCACTCATTCATTTGCTTACTCATCCACTCTTCTCTTCAATCACTCAGTTGTCCACGCATTCATTCATGTATTTAGTCCTTTGCTCGATCACCCACTTGCTCAGTTACTCACACACACACACACACGCCCACTCCTTCCTTCCCTCACCCAGTCATTCATGCACTGTCTGCCCACCAGCCCCGGCAGAGACCCACCTGCGGCTCCTGTCCCCAGGCCACTTTTCAGGCTGGGTGTCCGACACCATCCAACCTCATGGGATGGCCCGGGGTGCCCCTGCGGTGTCCTGAGCCCTCCCTGGTCAGCCACCCAGGCTTCTTGGCCCCTACACGGCCCCTAGCTCTCCTGTCTCCTGCTGAATCACGAAATTCAGCAATCTTCAGAATCTGGCTCACACCTGACTGTGGAGTTGGTAGTTGGTCTTGGGTTTGGACTTGCCAGCAAATCCAGGACTCACAAAAACCCAGAGCCCAGGTCTGATGTTGGGTGTAATATTAGAGGTGTCACCTGATGCCACCTCCCTGGGCCACAGGCACCCACGCTGGCTTCCACTCACGTGATGGCTTCGTCCTTGAAACAACCCAGGGTTGAAGGAATGGGCTCAGAGATCAAGTTCCCACACATAACTTGCTAGGGGTGAGTGTGGCAGAAGCAAGCATGTACCTTGACTCCGTGTGATAGGGAGATAGGGATGAATGAACAAATAAATGATGTGTAAGGAAGAATTATAAATGCATCAATGAGCAAATGAATTAATGAATGCACTTACAAGAATGACTTGTGCCCAGCAAACAAGTGGCAAAACAGGGCTTCTGACCCAAGTTTCTGGACTCCAAGCCCAGTGCTCTCCCAGTTGCTCAACAGTTGTTCCCCTCTACCACACCTCTACCTTGCAGGGTAACAGCAGAGTTGGAGGGGGAGGCGAGGCAGAAAGAGAGCATGAGCGGGCCAGCAGTACGGTTTTCTGGGGAAGTGCCTCCCTCAGAGGCAGCACAGAGCCCTTCTTGTCTGCCCCTGTCCCCCCGCGGGCAGGAGGCTTCCATCATCCTTCCTTAGAGAGAGAGAGAGAGAGAGAGAGAGCCTCAAAAACCCAATCACTGAGTGATAAGAAAATACACAAGTGAACTTCTCCAAGTTTGCCAGACTTCCCTGCCCGAGGCCAGCTTAATTAAAGTTGATGTAGAATTTTAAAGTGGAAAAATAATTAGAGCAAGTGGTAGAAAAGAGAGAGGAAGGAAAACATTGTTTTGTTTTGTGTTTTGCTCCCTCTTAATTATGCCACAGACTGTCTCTCCCGTGGATCCCATCCCAAGTCCACCCTCCGCCAAGATTCCAGCAGGTGGTACGTTGTGTGAGCGGCGCAGGCACACCTGTGTCTCTCTGGCACGCAGGTATGGCCCTTCTCTGCCCGCAAGATAGACAAGGCGGCAGACAGCCAGGCTGGGCGTGAAGAGGAGCACGTGACCGCGACACTCAGAGATGAGGATGACAGGCTGTCGAGAAGAGAAAGTGCCTCCCTGCTCCAGGTCCAGGGTGGATAGTCCTAAACTCCCCATGATGCCAGTCCTGGGCTCTGATCCTGGCAGTCCCAGCCCCCACCCCGTGGTGCGGCAGATATCCAGTGATAGGGCCCCTACCCCACCTTGTTCGGGCAAGAGATTTTCCTCTAGCAACTGCCCAACATGGAAGAAGGTGTTGGTGTTTGTGCCGGGAACAGGGCTGGGGGTGGCCAAAATTCCCGCTGCAGCAGGGGCTAAAAACAAGCTCATCCCGAAACCCAAAACTCAGAGTTCAGGCATGTCTTTGCTTTGTGGCTGTTCCTGCTGCCTCGTCTGTGGACAGCAAGGACACGGTGACACAGAGCACCATCCTCAGAGAGCTGGCTCGAGGCAGGGGCAGCCTGGGCAGGGGAGAGCTATGGACTCCTCTGGGGGAAGGAGAAGGGACAGATCCCTCAAGGTTTCATTGAACGGAGCTGGGCAGGCCTGTTTTACTGGAAAGCATGAACTCTGGAGCAGGGAGGACTGGCTCCCATCTGCCCTGTATCTTCTTAGCTAAGTGCCTCTGGGCAATTTACTTCTGTTTCCTGTCTGCAGAATGGGGCCGATACTAATATCTTCCCTGCAGTGTTGTTGTAAGGATTAAATGAGTTAACACACGTGATGTGCTTAGAATAGTACCCAACACCTGGTCAGAGTGTGTTGTTCTTAGTTATTAACTCACTCTGCTGCATGGCCGTGGTGGGCCTTGAATAGGCTGTGGGAGAAAACCCTCCTCTCTTGTAAGCATCTAGTAGGAAGGACGATGTGTACACACACACACACACACACACACAGACACACACACACAATCACTCATACTCCAGGTCTTCCAGGGTTCCTGGGGTGGGGAAGGGCTCAGAAGGAACACTGTGTCCACCAGACCCTCTCCCCCTCTCCCCCACCCACCAACACTGCATGGAATGCCCATAGAAGCTGGGGTTGCTGGCGGTGGGGGTGGGGGATCTCCATGTTCTGCAGTGGGCAGACTGGCTGCCGTCGGGAGAAGGAGGGGCGCTTGTACCCCAAACCTGCTGCCAGGCTTGGACATTTCTCCAGGATCCTTCCCACCAAGCTCCCACCCCTACCAGCCCGGGCTGCCTCTTAGTCCTGACATTGGTCCTGACATTGGTGACGTGCTCTCCCTGCATCTCAGTCCAGCATCTTCTCATCTCCAGGGCTATTCCCTGGCCTCTGGCCTGAGGAACAATTCAGGAGATCCTATTTAGAAAGAGAATGCCTGCCTCTCCCATCCAACACTGGGAGCCTTCAGAAGCCTTAGGGAGGACTGGAGGCCCCTCGGTGCTAATGCTGAGGACAGAAGGGGTACAGCTGGGGGATGCAGCAGGGAGAGGAAGTTTGGGCAGTAACCTGGACCTGGGGTGGAGGAGGCCTGGCTACCAGAGCCAGCCCCAGATCTGTGTTGTCTCTGAGGCACCAGGGGGTCTAGGTTCTGCCCATAAGTTAATCCCAGGCTCCCATCCCCCACCTGGGTTTGGTTGGGTTGAGCTCATGGGGCTGGGCAGGAACAGGTGCCAGTGGCCACAGCCTCATTTCTCTGATCTGACTTTGTGACATTCTGTTGACTCTGCCAACTGGGTCCCTTCGCTCTCAAACATGCGCCTGCATCCCTTCCAAGAACCAGGATGCTCAGAGACACCCAGAGAAGCCCAGAGAAGCTCTCAGCAGCTTCAGGAGAGCTGGGAACCAGAGAACAAGGTTCTGATGCCCATTCTGGGATACGAGGGAATGTGACATGGCGCACAGGCTCTCCATGTCGAGGACAAGAGGGCTTCTACGTGTTGGGTCTTTAATGGTGTCCTTAACGCCCCAGGGAAGAGAGGAGCATGACAGAGCAGCTAAAAGGGCCCCAAATGGCTTTTTCCATGACGCCCCCTCCTTGGATGTCCTCAGAGAGAGCTGATATGTGGGATGTGCCCCAGGGAGTCAAGAGCCCTTAGCTAGGTGGTTATTATCTTGCTGATTCTTGTCCTGTGACCAGAGGCCAAGACAGAAGGACAAGGGTATGGACAAGAATTCCACAGACCATGGTGTGGTGTTGAGGCCCATGCTTGCATCTTCTCACATACCACTGAGCAAAAAATAGAAACAATTTTCCAGATAATTCAATGGAAAACCCTTTTACACCAACCACACTTAGAGCTAGTTCCAAATTTCTGCCAAGCTGCTCCCCTCATCCCTGCATTTATTCCTTTCTGCTGGCAACCCTCTGTCCCAGGGAGGCCAGGAAGGGCCGAGGTGATATGGGGAGGGCTATAAAGCCAGAGGTGGCATTCATGGAGACAAGTGGCCAAGGCCCAATGGCACAGATAGGGACAGGGGAGATGCAGGTAGGGATCATAGGGTCACAGAAGGGTAACATGTGGAGACTTTGATGGGACAGGTGAGAACTTGAAAACCCAAAGAGGGGATGAAGGGGCAAACAAGGAGCCATATCCAAAGGAGGAGCTCTTGGAACCCAGACAAGAGTTGGAGAAAGACAGCTAGGAATGGTGGTAACTCAGGAGAGAGCAGAGGGGAAAAGTTGGGAACCCAAGAGGGGACATCTCCCCCCCTAAAGAGCTCTCGGCCTTGAAGAAGAGACACACCACAGATAAAGCTGATGGCCAGAGGAGAGTGGTTTTAGAGTAACCAGCATATGAAGGCCATGTTGAGTGCCTTTTCCACCTAAGCTCTGAAGCACTATCCACACCCCGTACAGAAGAAGCCCGGGTGTCATAGGTGCGGAGACCCACTATGTGATAGGGGACCACCTAGTCTGTGCCCCCATGCACCTGACATTGAGGAGCTCCTGGAACTGGTGGGAGGGGGACCAGGCCTGGAAGCAGAGCAGCCCACCAGTGGGGCCACGTGCTCATGGCAGTCAGACTTAAGCCGGAGCTGGAGGAACCCTGAGGATGGAGAGCCCTCAGCAAAATCCAATGGCTTCCTTGATAAAGATAGGAGCAGTTTAAGCCCAGCGAAGCGGCTTCAAATCCAGGAGAGTGCGGCACTAGCCGCCTGCAGGATTTCCGTGACCTCTCCGTCCCTTTCCTCCACCTCATCCACCAGCTCTGCGGTCAGGCTCTGAGTTTGCGCCCCGGCCTGCCCCCACCTCCAAGGCAGAGCTGCTTACAGAATCACCTGGGGAATTGGTTTTCAATGGCTTTATTACGGCATCATTGACATACCATAAACTTCATCCATTTTAAGACTATAATTCAATGGGGGGGCCACCTGGGTGGCTCAGTGGGTTAAGCCTCTGCGTTTGGCTCAGGTCGTGATCTCAGGATCCTGGGTCCGAGCCCCGCACTGAGCTCTCTGCTCAGCGGGGAGCCTGCTTCCCTGCTCTCTCTCTGCCTGCCTCTCTGCCTACTTGTGATCTCTCTCTCTCTCTCTGTCAAACAGATAAATAGAATCTTAAAAAAAAAAAAAAAGAATATAATTCAATGGGGCACCTGGGTGACTCAGTGGGTTAAGCCTCTGCCTTCGGCTGGGGTCATGGTCTCAGGGTCCTGGGATTGAGCCCCACATCAGACTCTCTGCTCAGCGGGGAGCCTGCTTCCCCTCCCTTCTCTGCCTGTCTCTTTGCCTACTTGTGATCTTTCTCTCTGTCAAATAAATAAATAAATAAAAATCTTTTTAAAAAAATACAATTCAACGGTTTTTAGTCAATTTACAGACAATCTAGTTTTAGAACATTTCCGTCATCCCCCAAATATCCCTGGTGGCCCATTTATCTGAGGGGCATTGACTCAGTCATTCTGGGGCGGGGTCTGGGAATATGGTTTTGAGCACTTCTCTTCCTAGGACAGAGCATCTTCCTCTCTCTTACCTCCATGCCTTCCCACTCCCCAACTTGTCCCCATCCCTCTCAACTTCAGCCAAGCTTGTCACCTCCGCTTTCACATCTCTGAGTCTTTTGCACCAGCTTTTGCTCATACCCAGCTCTTCCAGTACCCCTTTCCCTGCTGGGAATTCCTAGTTATGCTTCAAAACCTACCAATATCAAGTTCTTTGGAATCCTTCCTAGCACTCCCCCAGACAAAATGGATGCTCCTGCCCCTCTGTTTTCCCAGGACGTGGCACACGTCTCAATTAAGGGTTGGCAGTGTTAATGCCAGGATTCATGCCGAGTCCTCGTCCCTCTCCCCAACTTGACTGTGAGCTTCTCTAGGTCATGGGCAGTGGCTGCTTCATTTCTGGACCCCCCACGGTGCCTGCATATAAGATAGGCTTGGTGAACAACAATGGCCCTGCCAGGAACAAGGGGCTGTCCAGCCATCTCCTTTTAGCCCTCACCCCAGGAGGGTCCCCTCCCCTCACTGGCTCAGAGCTGCCACTCTCAAAGCTGCAGAAGACAACATGTGTCAAATTGCAGAGATGATGCTGGTTCATTCTCCTCTGTGTCCCGAGCACGACCAAATGCTCTATTACCCAGTGGGCACTCAAATGCTTGTATGAATGAGTGCATGAGAGAGTGAGTGAAGCCTCAGCCTCCGGGTTCCCAGAAAAGGACTCTGTCTGGCTCACGTCCTCCTTCCACTTAAAGATGCCTGGATCTTTCCTAACTCCACTTATGCAGGAGGTTAATTCAAGTGCTTTCCAGCTTAGCAAGCAATAAACAATTTGGTGTTGCAGCGAGTTGTTGTGTGTGTCATATTTATGGATTGGAAGTGGGGGAGGGGCGGGGGCGTTACTAAGTTCAGTGTTACAGGGAATGTTACATGCCCTTCCTTAATTACTTTCCTCCTTTTAATTAGATCTTGCAGGGAGGGGTGGCCCAGGGAGGGGGACTGAAAGTCACTGCAGACAAGAAAGGTGTTGTCGGCATTCTGCCATCTGAGAGAACAGCAGTCATCTGTGGGGGTCACGTGGAGGAGGAGGGCAACCCCTCTCCAGAAGGGACCCCACCACGCAGAATTCTGAGAGCATAGCTCATGCTTTGCTGTCTTTCTGTTGTCTTTCTCTGCAGGAGCTCTGTTTTCCCAACCCCGTCTGTCCTTCCCTTCCAGTGTCTCTCTGTCCACCTGCCGGGAGCTCCTCCAGTTTCCTGCCCTTCTCCTTCCTGACTCCAATCACAGGTCACAGGACGAGCTGTTGTCTGCGACACACACGCTCCTTTGCCACGTGGGGTGCAGCGTGGGGATCTGGCCGTGAGCTGGAGGCTGAGGCCTCCTCCAAAGAGGTCTACAATGATGTCCCCATCCTCTCTGGAGCACCCCTAAATCTCCCATCTGGGGGGCATCCAAACCAAGTAATAATGTGTGCAGGCCCAGAGTGGGGTGATAGCCCTGGCCCCATGGAGCCTCTCGGTGACTCTGGGAGGCACCGGTTATGATCCTGGGAAAGTGACAGGCCCATACCGCACAGCTAGGAAGCAGTACCAGCCAGCGTCTGAGCCCCTTAAACGTTCCCTGTCTCCACTGCAACCTGAGCAGCCATAGAGTTCCTGCAAACTGTGAGCACAAGCCACTGCCTCCCAGAATGGACCAGAAGCCACAGGGGCAGCCAACACAGCTGCTCTGGCTGCAGCAGGCCTGTGACAGTGGGGAGGGTTCCTCCAGGACTCAGTTGATGGGGGCCCGGCGGGGCCCACCATTCCTCATGCAGGCTGGTTGCCTGTGCCAAGCTTCTTCCTCCTCTCCCCATTGCCTGTGGGGAGACGAGCTCCAAACCCAGCCCATCTGCTGCATTTTCCCGAGACTCCCGAGACGATCCAATTCCGCACACCAGATGGGAAATAGCATGTACATTTCGGATGGTGATTAGTGTTTTTGTTTTTTTCCCCAAACGCTCGCGTTAATGGAGCTCCTTCCTGAAAGTAAATTGGAGAGCCTTCCGTTTGATGGAGTCTGGCCGACCTCCACCTCCCTGCCCCCAACAAAGGCAAGCATGGCTTTCTCAGGAAGGGTGTGGAGAGGGCCCTCACCGGCCCTGGGCCCCTTGGTGCTGGCCACTGTCTGTATGGACCGCGGCCTCTCCGTAGGTGGAGCAAAGCGGGACAGAAGACAGGCTGGCCAGGTTCCCGAAGGGCTCTGTGGAGCCTGGTGATTTCCAAGACCAATAACTCCAGGTGAGGGGCCCTCAGGGATGGAGGGACCAGGACGGCCTGCCCTCCCGGAAAACAGCATCACACCTCCTTGAACTGGGACTCATCAAGGAAAGTGAGACTTGACAGATGACTCTGGACTTTGCTCAGGGTATATGACTTGAGAGGAAGTTCAAATGTGGTGCCAAATTCTTAAGGGCTAGAGCTTGGGTCTTTGTCTATAGTTTGAACCAACACATGGGACAGAGTAGGGTCCTGCTTGCATGCTGAATGAATGAATGAATGACAAGAGAGATAAATAAGCGTATTTGTGTACATATAGTTTATGCAACCCTCATATTCCTACATATTTGCAAACTCACACATACACGCATGCACACATGCACGCGCGCCTACTTCTCCCCCCAAACCAAGGAACTGGAATTAAGAAAATACATATTTTATATAATACGTACACATATTTATACTATATATATAAACATATTTCTTAATGTATATATTACAGAAAAGACACTTTGCAGCACTTTCGTATGTTGTCTTGCTAGTTTTGACCGTAACTCTGAAAACCATGGTGTGGTTCAGAGATACCTGGTAAGGTGAATGGGGTCCCACAGCGGCAAGTAGCAGTGGGGAGATTTGGGTTCAAGTATAGCTGACTTCAAAGGTCAGAGGAACCCAGGTTTTCTATTAAATTAAATAGATTTTCTACTAAAAACCTACTAAAAAGGTTTTTAATAGAAGTGGTATGATTCAGACTTGTGCTTTTAAAAAGAGCCCCACTCACTACAACTGGGAATAGTGGGGCCACAGAGCCTGGATCCCAGGAGACAAGTTAAAGGCTCGTGAGTGGATGGGTGTTTGGTGATACCGCCTTGGCCTAGGATGGCAGCAGGGAAATCAGAAGGTAAGATTTCACAGGAAGGAGCCACAGGCCTCTGTCACAAGGCGTGAGGGACGAAGGAGGCTGGGAGGGCAGCCATGCCAGTCCCTGGCATACTCGGGGCTGGAGGGAAAACTGGTTTGGCGAAACGGGTGATAAGAGACAGTTGGGGGGGCACCTGGGTGGCTCAGTGGGTTAAAGCCTCTGCCTTCGGCTCGGGTCATGATTCCAGGGTTCTGGGATCGAGCCCCGCGTCGGGCTCTCTGCTCGGTGGGGAGCCTGCTTCCTCCTCTCTCTCGGCCGGCTCCTCTGCCTACTTGTGATCTCTGTCTGTCAAATAAATAAATAAAATCTTTAAAAAAAAAAAAAGAGACAGTTGGGGGCCATCGATTTTGAGAGGTACACAAGTTGTCCATCGGAAACAAGGCTGTAGAGCTTGGGAAAGAGACTGGAGGTTGGAGGTAGGGATTTGCAAGTTTTATCCTCACGGGGGAGGAAAAGAAGCTACAGATCAGGATGAGATTCCCTTTGTGAGTGTAGACCCAGGAGAGAAGCAGCCTGGAGGTCCCCCTACCCAGGCAGGGAGAAGAGTCTGGGGGCAGGCAGGCTGAGAATGCACGCACACGTGCAAACACTGGGTTTGTGCTTGTCTGCAACAACTGGTAGGCACACACACCTACTGCCATGTGTCCTACACACACACAGCAGCCTGCCCACATCTGCACACACACACACACACAAATAAGTGTATATATGCACATTTTCATAAATTCACACTGGCTCATACAAACAGATGTGACCAGATGCATGCCTGGGGCAAAATCTCTGGCAAAGTGAAGTGAGAAGAGGCTTCCCGGTGAAGCAAGACAAGGAGACTCTTGACTCCTCTGCTCTGGGGCCTGAGCAGAAAACAGTCGGGGAGCATCTGCCAGATGGTAGCTCCTGGAGACCCCGCGCTGCGTGCACCCACCCCCTCCCCGGGCCGTGGCCTCCCCCAAGAAACTCAGCTTTGTCACTCGGCTGTGTCTCCCTGTGCCTTTGGCCCTCAGCACACATGTGTCTCCGTGTGCTTGTAACTGGGACGCCTCGGCATGGGGCTGCCAGACAGGCGGGCTGGGCAGCCCTCCAACTCCGCCACGTAGGTGGCTGGGGCTTCTTCGCTCGTGCTCAGGACGCCGTGAGGAGAAGGCTGCTGTTCGGAACGGGAATCTGCCACCTCAGTCTTGTCAGCTCAGCCTAGACCTGGTGGCTTCAGCCATCACGGGAAAACAGCTCGCCAGGACGCAGGAGAGCTCAGCCTCCTGGCCATCCAGCCCTCTTCCCAGAAAGACCCCTCCTGCTTTCTTGGTGGCTGCGGATTCAGGGATGAACAAAATAAGTGTCCTTGGGGTGCCTGGGTGGCTCCGTTGGTTAAGTGACTGCCTTCAGCTCAGGTCACGATCCTGGAGTCCCAAGATCGAGTCCCGCATCGGGCTCCCGGCTCCACGGGGAGTCTGCTTCTCCCTCTGACCTTCTCGCCTCTCATGCTCTCTCTCACTGTCTCTCTCTCAAATAAATAAATACAATCTTTTAAAAAAAGTAAGTGTCCTTTGCTCTAGGCCTGGGAGACAGCCCAAGACAAAGAGGGTTCCATGGATGAAGGCGGGGGCGGCTCCTCTATTTCCAGTGTGGGCCAGAGTTGGGGGAGGATTTTGCTGGAGGGTCAGCTGCCTCTGACCCCCTCCCCCTGGCTCCTTCTTCTGTCCTAGAGACAATGAATCAGGGAGGCCAAGTGGCAAGCTCACGGAAATTCATCCCCTGGAGTCCTTTCGGGCTCAGGCCCTGCCAAGACTGACGGGGGCTGCTTCTGGCACGTTCTTTTTCACGAGGAAAGGCAAGTTTCTCGAGTTGTTAGAGTGGAGTTTTCATAGTGAAAATGCTCTCTGTGAGCTCAGACAGTCTGAATCTCTGGCCTAGAATCTACTGTGCGTCAAGAGACTTAACAAGCTCAGTGTGAGGAGACGGATGTGTGGAACCTGCTAGCGTCGTCACAGTCCTGTGCACAGGGTAGGGGACGTCCGCACCTCCGGTGTGCCGAGGAGGAGCCTGAGACTCGGGCAGGGTGTGGGGTGAGTAGGCGGCAGAGTGACAGGACCAGCTTGTGTCCTACTGGACTCGGACAGATCTGATTTGAATCCCAGTGCTGCCTCTTCACTCTGACACGTCCGGCAAGTTCCTTGATCCCAGTTTCCTAATCTGTAGAACGGGATGAGGACATCTGCTGGAGCATTTGTTTTGAGACCGTGAGGACAGAAGGTACACTCAGCCTGTGGCACGGCGCTAGGGTACAGTAACCCCTGGCAACTCTGAGCTCTTAGCTGGGACTCGAACCCGGTTCTCTAGACTGCAAGTCCGTTGCTCTCCATCTGGGGTTCTCGAGTGTTCTGTGACGGAGCAGCTCCCGAGCTGGTCCCTGAGCATCTTTAGCTGGGTCCTTCATCCAGTTGTTGGGTCGGAACCCAGGCCAACGTGCCTGTGTGTGCGGACATGTGTAAGTGTGTGTGTATGCCCGTGCCCGGCCGTCCAGGCCACTGTCATCTGAGTTCTGCTTATTTGTTTCACTGATGGGAAATCACAGAGTGGCCGAGAAGGGGGTGGCATGGCCGTGCTGAGTATCACAATCACAGCCCACAGGGCCTTGCCATTAGAGCTAATGCCAGGCTCAGGAATGCCAGATGAATGTTCTACATAGACCAGCCACTTAGGCTCAAGTGGGTCTGCTTTTTATTGCGAGGGCATTTTCCACCCACCTCGGTCAGCTGGGAAAAAGCCCCTTTCTTTCAACCCATCTCTGCCCTCCCCAGAGGACCCCAGGGTGCTCTCTGGGGACACGGATAGCCATCTGGGCCTTCTGGGAGACTGTTTACATTGAGAATTCCCAGGCACGTCATGCGGTTGTTTTTCTGATGCCTGGTGCTGCTTGCCTGCTCTCGCTCCCCTCCTCTTTCCCACCAGGGCCTGCCTAATTACAGGGAGGGGTTTGGGGTTGCTGCAAACCCACTCCTGGTTGTTTAGCAGCCTGGCTATTCCAGTCCCATCTCTGCAAAAGCTATAGTCCCTGTGCAGAGCCAGCATCTCTGGGAGGAGTTGCACTGGGGCTTCTGGCCAGCCTGGGTGGCCTGGGCATGTAGAGGAGCCCTAGCCTGGGGAAAGGAGGAAAAGGAGAGGCTGCAGCTGGGCTCTGAAAGGCTGCCATGATGCCCACCATTGAGAACCCAGCCCCGTTCTGGAAATAAAGAATGTTTCTGGAACAGTACATGTTGGGAACAGGGGTTGGGATGAGAATCTTCATGGCCAACATAACTGTCAGTAGGACATCAGCGAGACCACCAGCCATCAAGCCCTCCTTACCTAGAGACTTCTCTCTAAAGCCCTAAAGAGCCTCATGCAAGGGCTTTTGCTGGCACCCCATCTGCATCATCCCTTGGACTGAAGTCGCTGGCACCCCATCTGCATCATCCCTTGGACTGAGGTCATTTTCTCCTGGTCATTAAAATGCAAATAACCCCAAGAATGGAATCCAGTTAAGTCTCAGGTGTTCCGAAAAGGATCATGTAATTTCCTGAAAACAAGATGGCTGGGGGCACAAGGTTACCATCCCATGGGATAAAGTGGGGATGGTGGTGGTGGTGGTGGTAGTCTGGGGCTGGGAAGAAGCATATCCAGGACCCCGTGGTCCAGACTCTTCTTTCTGGCAATGTCCTGAGCTAGGGGAGGGGAGACCTGAGTTCTGGTTCAGAGATGGGCTGCCTTTCCAGATGGGCACAGAACACTGACCTCTGCATATAGGGCTCCTCCCCCTTCTAACTATGACATTTAAAAAAAGGAAACCTCACTAAAGTAGATTTGTGAAGCTAGACAGGGAGGCTGGAGGGGGAGCCATACCATTCAACCTCAATTTCGGGAAGAATTGTTAATTACAGACCTCAACAGGAGAATCATTAGGAGGAAAGAGTCATCAATTAGCAGTCCTAAGGGGAGAGATGTACATTACATTTCCTAGAAGAAATCAACTACCCCAACAACTCAGCCAACGAGAAACCATCATCAACCGGAACTCTTGCTTTTCTGCAATGGACTTATCAAAACAACCCTTCACAGCTTCCTCCCACTTCTCCATAAACTTTCCTCTCCCATGTTTGTTGGACTTGCCTATGGTTTTGGCATAGCTTGTTTGTCTTGAATTGCTTTTGTCTATTATCCCCAAATAAACCAATTTTGCTCCAAAAATAACAGACAGCTTTGTGTTTGAGGTTAACATAACTTCCTTTAAACTCACCTGTAAGGGGCTGGTTCTACAGAAAGTCTTTACCTCTTAACCTGTCTCTCCATCCATTTTACCATTCATTCATATATTCAATAAATTGATATTCGGTACCTATTACATGGCAACATGTGGGCAGGAACTGTAAACACAAGGTGAACTACACCCATTTATATGGCCCCTCGCCTCGTGGAGCGTGCAATTTAGAGAGGAAGCTAGACATGAAAAAATTGTCATTGAAGTGAATAATTACAGACAGCAAGGCATGTTTTCTAAAGGGAAGTCACCCAGTTCTTTGGAAGTGGTAACAAGGGACCTGAACTGAATATAACACCTGGGTGGCCCAGCAGAGCCATGAGCTAGACTGTCATCTCCCTCCTCCCACATACTATGCTTCTAATAATGCAGCCCAGGATATCTGGAGTCACCCCAGCTCTTCTTGCTCTCACTTGCCCTAGGAAGACAGACTGAGACACTGGCCGTGAACATGTATGAAAATAGTGCCCAAGGAAGGACCTGGGACTGGGATAGGGGTCCTGAGATGGAAGGTCGGGAGCTGGCCAACAGGAACAGTGTGGGAGCTGAGGCAGTGCCAGGAAGGGGTGTGGATTGTGAAAATACATGAAGGCAAACCTCATTTAGAATGGAGTCTAGAGTTCACACGCCCTACCACTGGAAGTCCACAGCAGACCCAGCAGAAAGAGAAGGACTTTCATTACTGTACTGTCCCAGCAGGAAATAAGCAGCCTTCCTCCTTCCCAGCAACAACCCAGCCAATGACCCATCACCACAACTCAGCTAATGAAAAGCCACTAGACTTCCAGCTCCTAGGTTAACTCCAATGGACTTTTTGTTTAGAACTGCCCCTCCCAACTTTCCACTTTCCTCTATAAAAGAGAGTTTCTCTCCTTCATTTCCTGGTTTGCTTGTGGTTTTACCATAGCCTGCGTATTCTAGATGGTCACTTGTGGTTCTTGAATAAACCCATCTTTTCCTGGTAAAGTAACGAGCAGTTTGATTTGTAAGGTTAACAGGGTGAACATGGAATCAGGGGCTGGCAGGGAGACGGAGGAGGAAGGCGGAGAGATGGCATCAGGAATTTCCTGCAGAGAAACACTCCAGAGTAGGGGGTTGGCCTCGGAGGGAGCAAATCTAGGGTGAGAAATGACGTCTACACCACCTTCAGCTGGTCCTCCATCGGACCCTAAAGAGAGATTGCTGAGGTGCACCTGCTCCCTCCAAAGGCTGGTCAAGGGGATGGTGGCTTCATGGGTGGCCACATTGCTATTCTTGCTCCACGTGGAGAGGTCCTGACTTTCTGCCACAGAAATAAGGCGAGGCAAGGGCTATTCATCCTGTCCCCCAGAAGGAGAAATGAAGGCCGTGAGAGATCTGTAAGCAAATGGTGGAGGCAGCACAGGCTGGGAATCCCAACACCCTGGTGAGGCAATGAGCAAAGGCAGCCCCTGGTTCCTGGTCTCAAGTAGGTCTGGGGAAGGATGGAGAGAGGACCTGGCTGCCTGGCCTGCTGGAATAGTGACAGGGGCAATCTTGGCCCAACTTGAAGCTTCTAGATGTGATACAAGGAGATGACCCACAATGACCAGGAGGTTTCCAGAGACACCTGTAGTCAGTGAGCCCTATTTTTCCCAAGGAAAGAAGGCAAAGGAGGGGCGTTCTTTGCCTTTGGTCAAGTTATTGCCTCCCCACGGTCCACCCTTGGCATCAGGGCACACCAGTCCAGGCCCAGTCTGCTACAGGAAATCTCTCCAGCAATTAACTAGATGGGCTGAGCCAACTGCAGTGTAGACCATTGCAAATCATCAACTTCTGTTGCCCAGCATATGTTTTGGGAAGTGCTGGCCAGGTTGGGAAAGAGGCTTTGCAAAGGTCACACAGCATATCCATCACAGAGTTGGGGCTGGGAGCTTGCATCATGGGGTTGTTTTGTGGCCTCCCTATCCCCCACTAGAGTCCATCATGAACACCGCCATCTTTGTCATGGGCCAGCTGCCAAGGCCTTCAACAGAATCCCCCACAGCCCAAGCCTGTCCTGGGGAGATCGGGGAGCAGGGGGTGTCAGGAAATAATCAGTCCTATTCATTAGGATAAAATTATGAACAATCAGAATCATGATAAACAGTTACTATTTATTGAGCACCTACAATGTGCCAGGTCTGGGCTAAGAGCTTCCCACACATCCATTTAAGTAACTTCCTTAAATGTGTCTGAGATGCAGGAATCATTATATCCTCATTTTACAGATGCTGCATAGAGAGAGTAAATGATTTATAGTTACTCCCTATAGTAGTTATTATTCATGTTAATAATGATACTTGTTAATGTTTACTAAGCACTTACTACATGCTAGGCATGTGGATCACTGCTTCACATGGGCCATCTTGCAATTCTATTAGGTCAATACTATTATCATTTCCATTACAGGGAGGAAATGTGGATTGAAGAGCTAAGGTTGCCAGCCCAGGATCCCATGGCTTGCAAATGGTAAGGAATTATTCAGATTTATCTCATTCCAAAAACTTTGGCTTTACATTCTTATCATGGGTTTCATAGGCTGCCTTAATTTGATATGCAAAACTGGGGTGATCTGAGCAATTTTCTAGAGAAAGGATGAAGAGCCTGTGCCCGTTTTTCAAAGCAGCCCATGACTCATCCGGCGCTTACCCACTCTGCCTAGGGCACCTCCTGTGTGCCACAAGCCAAGAATCTTGGAGGAAAGTTCCCCACAAGGGCATTGCCAAGCCCTAGCTCAGGCCCCACTGTGGGAAGCCTAACACCCAGGGGCACCCCGTAGATTTTTATCCACCCAAATCAGATCTATCTGTGTCATGAAGGCGACTATCCCTCTGTGTTCTTGATGGCAGCAAGGGGCACTAGATGTTCTGAACTCTTGTGAGTCCTAACCTAGACACTTGGCCCCTGTGACTGCCAATGCCAAGGAGACAGATCATTTAATCAATAACAACCTAGTCCTGGCTAATGGATACGAACAGGAAAAAAACGAGGCTTCTGTGTTGGAGCACTCATAAGTTCTCCATCCCAACGACTTAATTGATCAGCAAATTCTGTTTACTTCTGAGTGATCATTGGTGAGCGCCTCCTAGGAGGCAGCCCCTCGCCAACGCAGCACCCCCCCCCATCCCAGTAATAGCTCATGATTGCCTGAATGGCCGGCTGGCGGTGGGAGCAAGGCTCTACAAGATAATTGATTGCTCATAATTGTCAACCAAATTGCATCCATGGTATTGAGCTTAAAAATGGACCCAAAGAAGCATCTCTTATTGATCCTTTCAGGTTACAAACAAGATGCGACTGGTTCTCAGAACCAGAGACTGGGTTCACATTGATTTTTTATTCTTTTTCTCCCTTCAATAACCTCCCGTGGAATCTGAGGGCTGATTTTTAACCTGCAATTGTTCAAGGTCTTGCTTTTCTGGAGGTTGTGGGAGAGGGGCTGTCGGGCCCTGAGACGTAACCACACCAGCAGAGACCTCCGCTTCCTTGCGGGAGGGTGGCCGAGGTCCGTGCACTTCCTCTGACCTTCACAGGGACCCCTCCGTACCCTCCTGCCTGTGCGGTCCTGAGGCCTCTCTGTCATACGGCCTCCACAAACCCCAAACTCAAGGTACCCGGGGATCAGTAAGTGGCTGATGAATTTCTGCCGATGCAACGTCGCGTCAATCCTGAGACGCGGGCTCTCCCGGGGTGTCCCTATTTCCAGGTGTTGGCTGGTACAGGCTGGGCCACATCTGGAGAAATGGTAATAACGATACTGAACGTTCACTCCCATTTTAAGGATACCATTTTATTTTATTCTCTCGAAAGCCCCACAAAGTAGGTGATCCCCCCCCATTTTACAGATAGGGAAACCGAGGCACAGAGAGGCAAAGTAATGCGTCCAAAGCTGCCCACTAACTGGAGAAGCCAGTTAAAAATATTTGCAGAGGTGCAAAAACAATGAATACTGTTACGCTGAAAATAAAAAAATTAAAAAAAAATATTTGCAGATGTCTGAGGTCAAAACACAGATTACTGTGTCTCACCGTCTCCCAGACAGAGGGACAGATGTTGCTGAGCATCTTGCTGTGTGGGGCACTCTCCGTCATCTTGTGAGTGAGACCTCATTGCCTCTGTTCGCCCACAGGGAAACGGACGCTCGGGAAGGAGAGGGGACTCGCCCATGGTCTCACAGTAACTAAGCAGAAGAGTTCTATTGACCCCAGGCCAACATGTCCCCAAAGATCTGTGCTTTTCTTAGGAGCAAGCCACAACGGCACCTTCTAGAATCACAGGGAGCAGTAGTGACGTCCAAACTCCACATAATAGGCAAGTCTTACCGTTTACAACCCCCATGCAGTCCTTTTTCTCACCGGATGGGGATTGCTGCTCCCACATCCCAGGCGAGAAAACAGAGACATGCCAGGAAAGGGGAAATCGTTTCTCTTAACTCTTTGTTAAGGCGTTCTTCAGGCCCATCAGGTTCCAGGAAAGTTTTCGTGCCAACAGGCAGGCTAGAAAGGCGGAAAGGAATGAGAACTGGCAGGCGCTCGTGATAGCCCGGCGCTCCAGAAGAGATCTCCACTTGGCATCAGATGGAGGGTGTCTCCCAAGACCCCGGGGAGCAACCTGGAGTTGATTTCTGAAGTCTGGGCTTGGACTCAGGCTAGCCACCCACGCGGTGCAGCCATGGCTGAGCCACAGTGAGCAATGGGGCAGAGCCCATTCATCAGGCGCCTGCTTAATAAAATCACCAGCTTGAAGGTGAGGGGCCAGCCTGCCCTCCAGATCCGTCTTTGAGGCTCCCGGCCCCTCTGCCCTCCTCCCACTGGGTGGGCCCAGACAGCAGCTGTCTCTTTCATAAACGTCTTGCCCATCCGCTCCAAAGCCCAGAGACAGTGCGAAAGGCTCTGAGCGCGTCAGCCGTGCCAGGTGCCTCCTGGGCTGCCCAGTGGACAGAGCCAGGTCGTCCTGTCGGGAAAGAAAGTCCTTCCTTGGATCTGACCAAAACCTCTCATGCTTTTCTTTAGTTTCCTTTTTTTGAGCATAACATCTAGTAATCCGTGTTTCTTCCTTTGTTTGGATTTGGTTTCAACACCTGTTTTATTTTAAAATGGCTTTTTTGATCTTCACAGATGTGGGCAAACGAAGATGCTTATTTTGCCTGGCTGTGGATAACCAAAACCTGGAAATAATCGAAACACACCTATGATAGGGGATTAGTTCAGAGAAACCCAGAACGTCTGAAGGGTCCATTTTTAAACGTCCACCGTGTCAGAATCCCCCGACAGCTTATTAAAGCACAGATTCCCGGACCCTGCCACCAGTGTCTCTAATAGTGCCTGAGAATTGGCATTTCCAACAAGTTCCCAGATGACACCGGAGCCAGGGTTTGAGAACCACTTCCTGTCCACACCGTAGATTGCTGTCCAGACGTTCGCAACGGCGCCGTAGAAGAATATCGTTGGTTTGAGAAAATACACACGACATGCTGTAGAGTGAAAAAGCAAAATAATCTGGGTCGTGG
Organism: Lontra canadensis; assembly: GCF_010015895.1. NCBI lineage: Eukaryota > Metazoa > Chordata > Mammalia > Carnivora > Mustelidae > Lontra > Lontra canadensis. The sequence continues at coordinate 4,515,284 of NW_022631054.1, forward strand.
GATCAGTATAAAGGTTACTATTACTAGAGGTGTGTATAAGTGTGTGTATAGAAAGGAAGGTGGCGGGCACCTGTGTGGCTCAGTCAGTTAAGTGGCTGCCTTTGGCTCAGGTCATGATCCCAGAGTCCTGGGATCCAGTCCCATATCCGGCTCCCTGCTCAGTGGGGAGCCTGCTTCTCCCTCTCCCTCTGCTGCTCCCCCTGCTTGTGCTCTCTCTTCCTCTCTCTCTCAAATAAATAAATAAATAAATAAAGTCAGTAAGTCTTAAAAAAAAAATAAGATCGTGCATAAAATGCTCCAAGGGGTGGTCTATGCTGTAATAAGAACTTTCTCTCTCTCTCTCTCTCTCTCTCTCTAGATATATATATATATACACACACACATACATTATACATTAATACTGTTAACAGTGAGTATCTGTGGAAAATTGGTTTAGGTCAATTTTTTAATTTGTCTTGTTCTGTGTTTTACAAGTTTCCAGGTTGGGTATATGTTACTTTTATAATTAAGGGAAAACCAAAAAAAAAAAAAATTACACATATACTAATTACCTCTCGAATCCCCAGGTTCTTTCATTTGGATTTCTTCTGACCTAACTCAACAACAAAAACCCAAAAAGCCCCAAACCTTAGAAATTGGAAAAAAAATGTTTTTTAAGGCAGAGTAAAAGTTTGGGATCTTTGAGAAGCCTGGGGTGCTTCACCAGCCATTGTTCACATCCCTGATGCTAACCTCATAGGTTCCCTGAAGGCTCCACCCAGAAGGGAAAGGGTGCCTGCCTTCCAGGGGAGGCCTAAGAAGCTGGTGCCAGGGTGGTCACAGGAGGAACAAGGGTCTTCTTTCCTCGATTCAAACTCCAAGGCTGAGATCCTTAGGGGGATCTCAGCCTCGGGACACCACGTCTGTCTGCCACCCTCATGGAAACACCAAACAACTCCCAGGAGGGTGGGAAGGGGAAGCAGGAACCAAGGTCCCTGGACTAGGGTGGCAAGGACTGGGGACGCCTGGCAGTGCCCTGCCTGGCACCCTGGGCCTGACTGCTTTGTTTCTCACCAACCCTGCTCCTCCATGGACCTAAACCATCCTGCCACTAGTTCTCAGCTCTGCTGTGGGGCTCCCTGTCCAGGTCTGCTATCCCTCTCCACAATATGAATAATAGACCAATATGTAATTGCTTATAGGTGTTCATGCACCATGTGCCAACACTCCGCCAAGTGCATTCCAGGCATTGTTTCCTCTAGTCATCAGGATACCCCCATAAAGTACAAATTACCTTGGGGCTGTGAACCCAGATATGGTTGACTGCAGGTGCAACTGACTCCCAGCACAGTCCCCACTTCTATCACTGCTTCCACCATGTGTCGCCACGCACCTGTTCTCCTTAGCAATGAACAAGTCTCTTCCTCTTTCTAGCCTGTGGCTTCAGAATCTCGACTCTACTTTCTGACCTGACTCTGAAGCCTCTGTGAGGCCCGTGTGGTCTGGGCCCTGCCTTCATCTCCAGATTCATCTCTTACCAAGCTTTCCTTAGCTAGCTCTGCCCTCCGTTCCTCAAATTCACTCTGTTGCCTCTGCCACAGGGCCTTTGCACATGCCATTTCCTCTGCTTGGTTGGCATGCTCACATTCCTTTTTGTGCAGTTAACCCCAAGTCACCCTTCAGATCTCAGCTCAAATGTTGTTTCCTCAAGGAAGGTTTTCCTGGTCTCCCGGCTTCACTCAAACATCTCTGGTGGGGATTTCACAGTGTCCTATCTTTATCTTGCAAAGCACTTACAGTTTTCATTATAAATACATGCACACGTCCTTTGTTTAATCTTCCCAACAGGTCTGCCAGCCTGTGAGGGCAGACGCCAGATCTGCTATGCTCTCTGCTGAATTAGCCATGCCTAGCACTGTGCCTGGCACATAAAAGATACTCAGTTCCGTTTTTGTGAATGAATGAGTGAATTCATTCCCTTCTGAGAAGAAAGCTTCAGGCTGAAAGAAGAAAGCTTCTTCAGGCCTGACCCTACCTAAGTATCCAAGGTGTCCTCCTTGCTGTGTGTTCCCTCTGTCTGTCTCTGGGCTCTCTCTTTGTGCAATCTCTTGGGGTTCTGTCTCTCTCCTATAGTATTAAAGTCTCTGTCTCACTCTACTGAGAGTCCACCTTGTTTAACGGCCCCAGGGCAAGGTGACCTATCCAGTCTAGGCTGTGGGCAGGCATGGAAGATGACACTTTTCAAAGACTGCCTGACCCTGCTGTGCTCAAATACCTCCCATGGAAGAGAAATTATCATGGTTCAGAGTCCCAAGGTGCCCCCAGGGCTCATGCGGACCCTCAGTGGCAATCCCTGTGAGTGCAAGTTCTGGGGCGTGGGTACGGAGTTATAGGGGTATGATCTCAGGGACCCCCCCCGGTGGGGGAGCTCTGAGCTAGGTAAATGACCCCAACACTATTGAGAGGAATAGGGAAATCTCAAAACTTCCCAGCGCCGTGGATGGTCTTTTGACACTTTCCCAAATGATTTCATTGACCATGTGGCAAACGTCTTTGTGTTTGAAGAAACTGCAGGGCGTTGTGGGAAATGGAACAGTTGCTTGGCAGTGCGTCAGGGAAATTTTGCTCCTTTCTTTAGTTTCATGTTGTGTGTATTTTTCTTTCTGATGGAAACCGCATGCGGTTTCTAGGCAGAAACAGGTCTGGAGGGGCTGGAGCAAGAACTTGTCGGTCTTTGTGGAGAAACCTGACACCTCGTCTTGGCTGGAGGAGCCCAGGGACCCTGGAGGACAGGAGGAGGAGAGTCTTGGGGACGTCTTTGGGCGATGCTTCAGCGATTATGCTTTTTTGTGGGGGGCACCCCGCGGAGGTCCTTCTACAATAACGGAGCCCAGTGAAAAGAGCGCAAGCCACAAATGGGGGCCCCATTGTGATTTTCGATTTTCCGGTTAACTATAGTATTAAAAAGTAAAGAAACAGGTAAAAAAAAAAAATCATAATAAAAATGAAAAATAAATGTAAAGAAATAGGTAAAATTGATTGTGTCCTTATATTTAATTTAACCCAATACATCTGAAATATCAACATTTCAACATGTAATCAATAAAACAATTATTAATAAGATATCTTACATTTTGTTTGCCACACTATGTCTTTGGAGACTGGGGTGTTTTACACTTTGAGTGCGTGTCCACAGGGACCAGCCACATTTCCAGTGCCCAGTGGCCACCTGTGGCTGGTGGCTACTGGATCAGACAGGGTGCAGTCTCAGACTTCAGGGCTCACAGAGCTTCTGAATAAGGAGCCCCGCTTCTGGAATTGGACAGAAGTACCTTGCTGGCTTCTCCTTCTCAGACTGTTTTATTGGCTCCTGTAATGTCAACCAACTATTTTATTTTATTTTATTTTATTTATCATTTTATTTTATTAATTTTTTTATTAAAAAGTATTTTTTAAGAAGATTTATTTTTAAGTAATCCCCACACTCGACACAGGCTTGAACTCACAACCCCAAGATCAAGGGCCACATGCTCCACCCACTGAGCCAGCCAGGTGCCCACACCTTGTCCCTTTAAATCACGCCTATGTGCCTCTAGACCTGAACTCCCACCCTGCCCTTACAGCCCATTGCCCGCTTAACAGCTCCCTGGTGGCAAACAGGCCGCTCCAGGCACCCGCCCCCCCTTGGAAGGCACTGCTTTCCCTCCAGATCTATCTGGACTTTAGCTTTCCCCAGGTCAGAATCTTACACCCCCACCCAAGGTCACCTGAAGGTCATCCTTGAGTTACCTCCTTATCTCATTTCCACCTCCAAAGAACATGCAGCCTTTCCCTCTAAACCATACCTACAGTCAGTTCACTTTGCTTGTTTCCACTCTGACTCCCCTGCCGAACCACCAGCACCTCCTACACCACCGCCATAGTCTCCAGCTGGCCTCCTGCAAGGCTTCTCCATCCAAAATCACGGTGATTCTAGAATGTAAATGCAAACACATCTCCCCTCTGCTTAGAATCCTCCAGGCATTCAGAATACATTGCCACCTGCCTTCCGGAGCAGGGATGACAAAGCACAGGTGACTGGCTCTTCTCCCCCTGCACCCCCGTCTTCAGAGCCGCCTTCTTCTTATCCTTGACATCTTGAAGGAGATGTGACTTTTATGAGGTGGGTGGATGGGGATCCTCTCTAACTGTCCTGTCGGAGCTCCTCCCTCACCCCTCCCCATGCACGATCACATCACCCTGCTTTACATCCTTCCAATCATCTATGACCGCCCCCAGTTTTCTTGTTTATTTACTGGTTGGCTTGTATTTTTCTATTTCTGCCCAGCCGAATATAAGCTCCCCGAGAGCAGGGCCCCCCACCTACCTTTGCAGGACCAGCTGCTAGCTGTTGAATGAATGAGTGATTCTGAGTGTGAACTCCATCTGTGCCCCTTACTCATTGTGTGGCCGTGGGCAAATACCCTCACTTCTCAGAGCCTCAGCTTCCTTGTCTGTAAAATAGGGATGACAGTAACAGCAGCTGTATGGGTCCGCTTTGCTTCAGTGATAGCAACACCAATATCTCATGCCTTATCCTAGCAAACATTTGTTCTTGCCCTCATTGCATGGGGGCTGCAGCTTGCCTGCACTTGGCCAGACTTGGCTGGACTCCACGTGTCTCGTACCAGGTCCTAGGCTGAAGAAAAACCGTTATCTAGAATATGTTGTTCTCATGGGAGAGGCGAGAGGAAGAGAGCCGTCGGAAGATGTTCTTTTTTTTTTTTTTTATAATTTTATTTTTTATAAACATATATATATATTTTTTTTCCCCAGGGGTACAGGTCTGTGAATCTCCACGTTTACACACTTCACAGCACTCACCATAGCACATACCCTACCCAATGTCCATAACCCCCCCTCTCCCAACCCCCCTCCGCCCAGCAACCCTCAGTTTGTTTTGTGAGATTAAGAGTCACTTATGGTTTGTCTCCCTCCCAATCCCAACTTGTTTCATTTACTCTTCTCCTACCACATTAACCCCCCATGTTGCATCTCCTCTCCCTCATATCAGGGAGATCATATGATAGTTGTCTTTCTCTGATTGACTTATTTCGCTAAGCATGATACCCTCTAGTTCCATCCACATCGTCGCAAATGGCAAGATTTCATTTCTTTTGATGGCTGCATAGTATTCCATTGTATATATATACCACATCTTCTTTATCCATTCGTCTGTTGATGGACATCTAGGTTCTTTCCATAGTTTGGCTATTGTAGACATTGCTGCTATAAACATTCGGGTGCACGTGCCCCTTCGGATCACTACGTTTGTATCTTTAGGGTAAATACCCAGCAGTGCAATTGCTGGGTCATAGGGTAGTTCTATTTTCAACATTTTGAGGAACCTCCATGCTGTTTTCCAGAGTGGTTGCACCAGCTTGCATTCCCACCAACAGTGTAGGAGGGTTCCCCTTTCTCCGCATCCTCGCCAGCATCTGTCATTTCCGGACTTGTTAATTTTAGCCATTCTGACTGGTGTGAGGTGGTATCTCATTGTGGTTTTGATTTGTATTTCCCTGATGCCGAGTGATATGGAGCACTTTTTCATGTGTCTGTTGGCCATCTGGATGTCTTCTTTGCAGAAATGTCTGTTCATGTCTTCTGCCCATTTCTTGATTGGATTATTTGTTCTTTGGGTGTTGAGTTTGCTAAGTTCTTTATAGATTTTGGACACTAGCCCTTTATCTGATATGTTGTTTGCAAATATCTTCTCCCATTCTGTCAGTTGTCTTTTGGTTTTGTGAACTGTTTCCTTTGCTGTGCAAAAGCTTTTGATCTTGATAAAATCCCAATAGTTCATTTTTGCCCTTGCTTCCCTTGCCTTTGGCGATGTTCCTAGGAAGATGTTACTGCAGCTGAGGTCAAAGAGGTTGCTGCCTGTGTTCTCCTCAAGGATTTGGATGGATTCCTTTCTCACATTGAGGTCCTTCATCCATTTTGAGTCTATTTTCGTGTGTGGTGTAAGGAAATGGTCCAATTTCATTTTTCTGCATGTGGCTGTCCAATTTTCCCAACACCATTTATTGAAGGGGCTGTCTTTTTTCCATTGGACATTCTTTCCTGCTTTGTCGAAGATTAGTTGACCGTAGAGTTGAGGGTCTATTTCTGGGCTCTCTATTCTGTTCCATTGATCTATGTGTCTGTTTTTGTGCCAGTACCATGCTGTCTTGATGATGACAGCTTTGTAATAGAGCTTGAAGTCCGGAATTGTGATGCCACCAACTCTGGCTTTCTTTTTCAATATTCCTTTGGCTATTCGCGGTCTTTTCTGGTTCCATATAAATTTTAGGATTATTTGTTCCATTTCTTTGAAAAAAATGGATGGTACTTTGATAGGAATTGCATTAAATGTGTAGATTGCTTTAGGTAGCATAGACATTTTCACAATATTTATTCTTCCAATCCAGGAGCATGGAACATTTTTCCATTTCTTTGTGTCTTCCTCAATTTCTTTCATGAGTACTTTATAGTTTTCTGTGTATAGATTCTTAGTCTCTTTGGTTAGGTTTATTCCTAGGTATCTTATAGTTTTGGGTGCAATTGTAAATGGGAT